>NC_091290.1:85521608-85824639 GCF_032444005.1 Ranitomeya imitator
AAGTGGAATAACACGCATTCAAAAAGACAGATATAAATAACCATGGTACCGCTGAAAACATCGTCTTGTCCCGCAAAAAACGAGCTGCCATACAGCATCATCAGCAAAAAAATAAAAAAGTTATAGTCTTCAGAATGAAGCAATGCAAAAATAATTATTTTTTCTATAAAATAGTTTTTATCGCAAAAAAGCGCCAAAACATAAAAAAAATATAAATGAGGTATCGCTGTAATCGTACTGACCTAAAGAATAAAACTGCTTTATCAATTTTACCAAACACGGAACGGTATAATTGCCCCCCCCCTAAAAGAAATTCATGAATAGCTGGTTTTTGGTCATTCTGCCTCACAAAAATCGAAATAAAAAGCGATCAAAAAATGTCAGGTGCCCGAAAATGTTACCAATAAAAACGTCAAATCGTCCCGCAAAAAACAAGACCTCACATGACTCTGGACCAAAATATGGAAAAATTATAGCTCTCAAAATGTGGTAATGCAAAAAATATTTTTTGCAATAAAAAGAGTCTTTCAGTGTGTGACGCCTGCCAATCATAAAAATCAGCTAAAAAACCCGCTATAAAAAAGTAAATCAAACCCCCCTTCACCACCCCCTTAGTTAGGGAAAAATTAAAAAAATGTATTTATTTCCATTTTCCCATTAGGGCTAGGGTTAGGGTTAGGGCTAGGGTTAGGGTTAGGGCTAGGGCTAGGGTTAGGGTTAGGGCTAGGGTTAGGGCTAGGGTTAGGGCTAGGGTTAGAGTTAGGGCTAGGGCTAGGGTTAGGGTTGGGGTTGGGGCTAGGGTTAAGGCTACAGTTAGGGTTGGGGCTAAAGTTAGGGTTAGGGTTGGGGCTAAAATTACGGTTAGGGTTTAGATTACATGTATGGCTGGGAAATGGGTTGGGATTAGGGTTAGGGGTGTGTCAGGGTTAGAGGTGTAGTTAGGATTACTGTTGGGATTAGGTTTAGGGGTGTGTTTGGTTTAGGGTTTCCATTATAATTTGGGGGTTTCCACTGTTTAGGCACATCATGGGCTCTCCAAACGCGACATGGCGTCCGATCTCAATTCCAGCCAATTCTGCGTTGAAAAAGTAAAACAGTGCTCCTTCCCTTCCGAGCTCTCCCGTGTGCCCAAACAGGGGTTTACCCCAACGTATGGGGTATCAGCGTACTCAGGACAAATAGGACAACAACTTTTGGGGTCCAATTTCTACTGTTACCCTTGAGAAAATACAAAACTGGGGGCTAAAAATAAATTTTGTGGGAAAAAAAGATTTTTTATTTTCACAACTCTGCGTTATAAACTGTAGTGAAACACTTGGGGGCTCAAAGTTCTCACAACACATCGAGATAAGTTCCTTGGGGGGTCTAGTTTCCAAAATGGGGTCACTTGTGGGGGGTTTCTACTGTTTAGTTACATTAGGGGCTCTGCAAACGCAATGTGACGCCTGCAGACCATTCCATCTAAGTCCGCATTCCAAATGGTGCTCCTTCCCTTCCGAGCCCTCCCATGTGTCCAAACGGTGGTTCCCCCCCACATATGGGGTATCAGCGTACTCAGGACAAATTGTACAACAACTTTTGGGGTCCAATTCCTTCTCTTACCCTTGGGAAAATAAAAAATTGGGGGCGAAAAGATAATTTTTGTGAAAAATATGATTTTTTATTTTTATGGTTCTGCATTATAAACTTCTGTGAAGCACTTGGTGGGTCAAAGTGCTCACCACACCTCTAGATAAGTTCCTTAGGGGGTCTACTTTCCAAAATGGTGTCATTTGTGGGGGGTTTCAATGTTTAGGCACATTAGGGGCTCTCCAAACGGAACATGGTGTCCCATCTCGATTCCAGTCAATTTTGCATTGAAAAGTCAAACGGCGCTCCTTCCCTTCCGAGCTCTCCCATGCGCTCAAACAGTGGTTTACCTGTTGTGAATTCTGCTTTTGGGCTCCCTCCGGTGGTTGTAGGTGGTAATGCAGTTGTCCCTGGGCTGCAGTCCTGGTCAGGTGTATCTGCTGATTGCAATTCTGACTGGGGTATTTAGGTTTGCAGGATTCATTAGTCCTTGCCGGTTGTCAATGGTTATTGGGAGGTGTTGGACCTCTGTCTGGTTTCTCCTGCTTAGCTGCCAGTTCAGCAAAGATAAGTGTCTGTTTTTTTTCTATGGCACACATGCTGTGTGCTGGATTTTTGATTGTATTTCTGCTCTGTGTGTAGGATTCTCTGGAGTTGCAGATATACGTTCCACGTCTTTAGTTAGTTGGAGGAATTTTTTGTATACTCTGCTGTGGATATTTTTGGAAGGGTTTTAATACTGACCGCACAGTATTCTGTCCTATCCTTTCCTATTTTAGCTAGAGTGGCCTCTTTTGCTAAATCCTGTCTTCTGCCTGTGTGTGTCTTTCCTCTCCTACTCACAGTCAATATTCGTGGGGGGCTGCCTATCCTTTGGGGTTCTGCTCTGAGGCAAGATAGTACTCCTATTTCCATCTATAGGGGTATTTAGTCCTCCAGCTGTGACGAGGTGTCTAGGGTTTGTTATGCACACCCCACGGCTACTTCTAGTTGCGGTGTTAGATCAGGGTTTGCGGTCAGTACAGTTACCACCTACTCCAGTGAAAGTTATTCATGCGGCTCCAAGGTCACCGGATCATAACAGTACAACTGGCCCATAATGAGTTAAATGCATCTCAGAAGAAGGGAAGAAAGGTGTTGAGCCATTTTTTTTCTGTAGTCTGCTTTATCTTCTCTTCCCTCTTTATCTCTGGGTGGCTGAGGAGTCTTGTGCTAGCATGGATGTTCAGGAATTAGCTTCTCGTGTAGACCAGCTTGCTGCTAGGGTACAGGGTATTTCTGATTATATTGTTCAGACTCCTGTTTTAGAACCGAAGATTCCTACTCCTGATTTGTTTTTTGGTGACAGGTCCAAATTTTTGAGTTTTAAAAACAACTGTAAACTGTTTTTTGCTCTGAGACCTCGATCCTCCGGTGATTCCATTCAGCAGGTTAAAATCGTCATCTCCCTGCTGCGTGGCGATCCGCAGGATTGGGCGTTTTCCCTGGAATCTGGGAATCCGGCTTTGCTTAATGTAGACTCCTTTTTTCAGGCTTTAGGATTATTATATGGTGAACCTAATTCTGTGGATCAAGCTGAGAAGACCTTGTTGGCTCTGTTTCAGGATCAAGAGGCGGCAGAATTGTATTGTCAGAAATTCAGAAAATGGTCTGTTTTGACTAAATGGAATAATGATGCTTTGGCGGCACTTTTCAGAAAGGGTCTTTCTGAATCCGTTAAAGATGTTATGGTGGGGTTTCCCACGCCTTCCGGTCTGAGTGATTCTATGTCTCTGGCCATTCAGATTGACCGGCGCTTGCTGGAGCGCAGAACTGTGCGCGCTGTAGCGTTGTCCTCAGAGCAGATTCCTGAGCCAATGCAGTGTGATAGGATTCTATCTAGAACGGAATGACAAGGATTCAGATGTCAGAATAGGTTGTGTTATTATTGTGGCAACGCTTCTCATGTCATTTCAGTCTGCCCTAAGCGGACAAAGAGGATCGCTAGTTCATTTACCATCAGCACTGTACGACCTAAATTTCTGTTATCTGTGTCCTTGATCTGCTCATTGTCATCATTTTCTGTCATGGCGTTTGTGGATTCAGGCGCCGCCTTGAACTTAATGGACTTTGAGTTTGCCAGGCGTTGTGGTTTTCCCTTGCAGCCTTTGCAGAACCCTATTCCTTTAAGGGGCATTGATGCTACACCCTTGGCTAAAAATAAGCCCCAGTTTTGGACACAGGTGACCATGCGCCAGCCCATTAGGAAGATTGTCGATTTCTGGTGTTGCATAATTTGCATGATGCTATCGTGCTGGGTTTTCCGTGGTTGCAGGTACATAATCCTGTGTTGGATTGGAAGTCCATGTCTGTGACTAGTTGGGGTTGTCAGGGGGCTCATAATGATGTTCCTTTGATGTCAATCTCCTCTTCTTCCTCTTCTGAAATTCCAGAGTTTTTGTCTGATTTTCAGGATGTATTCGACGAGCCCAAGTCCAGCTTCCTTCCACCGCACAGGGACTGCGATTGTGTGATTGACTTGATTCCAGGCTGCAAGTTTCCTAAGGGTCGACTTTTCAACCTGTCTGTGCCTGAACATACCGCCATGCGGAGCTATGTTAAGGAGTCTTTGGAGAAAGGGCATATTCGGCCATCTTCTTCACCATTGGGAGCGGGATTCTTTTCTGTTGCTAAAAAAGATGGTTCTTTGAGACCCTGTATTGATTATCGCCTCTTGAATAAGATCACGGTCAAGTTTCAATACCCTTCACTAGGGTTGAGCAAAACGGATCGTTCATTTTCAAAAGTCGCCGACTTTTGGCACAGTCGGGTTTCATGAAACCCGACCCGATCCCTGTGTGGGGTCGGCCATGCGGTACGCGACTTTAACGCCAAAGTCGCGTTTCAATGACGCAAAAAGCGCCATTTCTCAGCCAATGAAGGTGGACGCAGAGTGTGGGCAGCGTGATGACATAGGTCCTGGTCCCCACCATCTTACAGAAGGGCATTGCAGTGATTAGCTTGCTGTCTGCGGCGTCACAGGGGCTATAAAGGGGCGTTCCCGCCAACCGCCATCTTACTGCTGCTGATCTGAGCATAGGGAGAGGTTGCTGCCGCTTCGTCAGAAGCAGGGATAGCGTTAGGCAGGGTCCATTAACCCCCAAACCGCCTGTGCTGTAGCGATTTCCACTGTCCAACACCACCTTTTGTTTGCAGTGACAGTGGAAGCTACATTTTTTTTCCTCAGCGCTGTAGCTCATTGGGCTGCCCTAGAAGGCTCCCTGATAGCTGCATTGCTGTGTGTACACCACTGTGCAAACCAACTGCTTTTTTCAAAGCACAAATCCTGATGTTCCTTCCTTTCTGCACAGCTATCTTTTTTGTTTGTCCACACTTTTGATTTAATTTGTGCAGCAGTCCACTCCTTGTTATTGCTGCCTGCCATACCTGGCTGAGATTACTGCAGGGAGATAGTAATTGTAGGACAGTCCCTGTTTTTTTTTTTGTTTTTTTTAATTCTCCCTGAAAAAAAAAATAGTGGGAGATTAATCTTGGCATTTGTGCTTGAGTGCCAGTCGTGTGTGCCATATCTCTCCAATTGTGGGGCACAGAAAGCCTAGTGTCTATAATCCTTTTTTTTTTTTTTTTAATTCTCCCTAAAAAAAAAAGTAGTGGGAGATTAAGATTGGCATTTCTGCTAGAGTGCCAGTCCGGTGTGTGCCATCTCTATCCAATTTTGGGGCACAGAAAGCCTAGTGTGTAATACTGGCCCTGATTTCTTTGCAATTCTTCCTAACCAAAAAAAGTAGTGGGAGATTAAGATTGGCATTTCTGCTAGAGTGCCAGTCCTGTGTGCGCCATCTCTCTCCAATTTTGGGGCACAGAAAGCCTAGTGTGTAATACTGGCCCTGATTTCTTGGCAATTCACCCTAACCAAAAAAAGTAGTGGGGGATTAAGATTGGCATTTCTGCTAGAGTGCCAGCCCTGTGTGTGCCATCTCTCTCCAATTTTGGGGCACAGAAAGCCTAGTGTGTAATACTGGCCCTGATTTCTTGGCAATTCTCCCTAACCAAAAAAAGTAGTGGGAGATTAAGATTGGCATTTCTGCTAGAGTGCCAGTCCTGTGTGTGCCATCTCTCTCCAATTTTGGGGCACCGAAAGCCTAGTGTGTAATACTGGCCCTGATTTCTTGGCAATGCTCCCTAACCAAAAAAAGTAGTGGGAGATTAAGATTGGCCTTTCTGCTAGAGTGCCAGTCCTGTGTGTGCCATCTCTCTCCAATTTTGGGGCACAGAAAGCCTAGTGACTGTTTTTTTTTTTTTTTTTTTTTTGTTTTTTAAATTCTCCTTGAAAAAAAAAATAAACAGTGGGAGATTAATATTGTCCTTCGTGCTTCTGTGCCAGTCCTGTGTGTGTGCCATCTCTCTCAAATTGTGGGCCACAGAAAGCCTAGTGTCTGTTTTTTTTTTTTTTTGGTTTTTAAATTCTCCCTGAAAAAGAAAAAAAAAAACAGTGGGAGATTAATATTGGTCTTTGTGCTTCTGTGCCAGTCCTGTGTGTGTGCCATCTCTCTCAAATTGTGGGCCACAGAAAGCCTAGTGTCTGATTTTTTTTTTTTTTTGGTTTTTAAATTTTCCCTGAAAAAAAAATAAACAGTGGGATATTAATATTGGCCTTTGTGCTTCTGTGCCAGTCCTGTGTGTGTGCCATCTCTCTCAAATTGTGGGCCACAGAAAGCCTAGTGTCTGGTTTTTTTTTTCTTTTTGGTTTTTAAATTCTCCCTGAAAAAAAAACAGATAAACAGTGGGAGATTAATATTGGCCTTTGTGCTTCTGTGCCAGTCCTGTGTGTGTGCCATCTCTCTCAAATTGTGGGCCACAGAAAGTCTAGTGTCTGTTTTTTTTGGTTTTTAAATTCTCCCTGAAAAAAAAAATATTGGGAGATTAATATTGGCATTTGTGCTTGAGTGACAGTCCTGCGTGTGTGACATCTCTCTCATTTTGTGCCCCAGAGAACCGAGTGTGTAACATTGTGCCTGATTTTCCTTGCAGTCTCACCCACCTATAAAGGGATATCTAAATCCTACAGAAGTTTGAGTTCACCTTGTAAGTTGTTTTACAGTAACAAATACCGTTACTTTGGTTACGTTTTTAAAACAATGAGGAAGTCTGGTGGAAGAGGTCGTGGCCGTGGGCATTCATTGCCAGCTGGTAATGATGGTAATGGTGGTGGAGCATCAGGTGGTCGTGGGAAAAACAATATAGCACCTAAGTCTCGAGCTGTGGAGCCAGGTTCGTCGTCTGGCTACACAAGGCCTCGAACGCTCCCTTTTCTGGGAGTAGGAAAACCGCTTTTAAAGCCAGAGCAGCAAGAGCAAGTTTTGGCTTTCCTTGCCGACTCAGCCTCTAGCTCTTTTGCCTCCTCTTCTGAAACTGGTAAATGTAAAAGCAGCGCGTCGTTAGTGGATGTTCACGGTCAGGGACAAGTCGCTTCCTTTCCTCTTCAGCAAAAACAACAACAGAGAATGATGCGTCAGGCCACACAAAGGGTTACTCCATGGAGCTCTTTACACATACCGTTCCTGGGTTAGAAAGTGAAACAGTTAACAGGCCATGCCCATTACAAGTTGAATCGGACATGGAGTGCACAGATGCACAGCCACAGCCAGATTACTATGCTGTTCCTTTGACTCAGACCACAACATTGCCCTTGCAGTGTACTGTTCCAGAATCAGACCCTGATGAGACTATGGTGCCCCGTCACGAACGCTATACCACCGGCTTACACGGTGACACAGATGAAGTTGCACACGAGATAGAAGAGGAGGTCATAGATGACCCAGTTGTTGACCCCGATTGGAAGCCATTTGGGGAACAGGGTGCAGGCGGCAGTAGTTCTGAAGCGGAGGGGGAGGGGCCGCAGCAGGCATCAACATCGCAACAGGTTCCATCTGCCGGGCCCGTATCTGGCCCAAAACGCGTGGCAAAGCCAAAACCTGTTGGAGGACAGCGTGGCCATCGGGTTAAAGCTCAGTCTGCAATGCCTGAATATGTATCCGATGCTAGAAAGAGTGCAGTCTGGCATTTTTTTTAAACAACATCCAATTGATCAGCGCAAAGTCATCTGTTAAAAATGTTCAACTACCTTAAGCAGAGGTCAGAATCTGAAAAGTCTAAATACAAGTTGCATGCATAGACATTTAACCACCATGCATTTGCAAGCCTGGACTAACTACCAAACGTCCCTTAAGGTTGTAGAACCCTCGGCCAATGAAGCTAGTCAGCAACGCTACATCCCTTCCGTCACTGTAAGGCCACCATTGTCCGCACCACCTGCAGTATCTGTGCAGGTTTCGTTGCCAGGCCAAAGCAGTCAGGGTCAGGGAATCACCAGTTTTGTAGTTGGAAACACTGCATGTAGGGCACCGGCAAGAATACCGTCTCCAACCGTCTCTCAGTCTGCCATATCCACCGGCACCCCCGCTAGTTCCACGATCTCCAGCTCTCCAGTCCAGCTCACCCTACATGAGACTCTCGTTAGAAAAAGGAAGTACTTAGCCTCGCATCCGCGTACACAGGGTTTGAACGCCCACATAGCTAGACTAATCTCGTTAGAGATGATGCCCTACCGGTTAGTTGAAAGCAAAGCTTTCAAAGCACTGATGGACTACGCTGTACCACGCTATGAGCTACCCAGTCGACACTTCTTTTTGAGAAAAGCCATCCCAGCCCTCCACCAGCATGTTAAAGAGCGCATCGTCCATGCACTCAGGCAATCTATGAGTACAAAGGTGCACCTGACAAAAGATGCATGGACCAGTAGGCATGGCCAGGGACGTTACGTGTCCATCACGGCACACTGGGTGAATGTGGTGGATGCAGGGTCCACAGGGGACAGCAATTTTGGGACAGTTCTGCCTAGCCCATGGTCTAGGAAACAGTTGGCTGTAGCCATTCGCACCCCCTCCTCCTCCTCCTCGTCCTCCTGCATAAGCGAGAGCTCGTCCACAGACCGCAGTCGCACAACCACTCCATCCGCAGCTGCCACTGTTGCACACCAGGTGTCCCATTATGGGGCAGCTACTGGCAAGCGTCAGCAGACTGTATTGGCTATGAAGTGTTTGGGCGACAAAAGACACACAAGAAACGCAGTCGTGGCTGGGCACTGTAGATCTTGAGGCAGGCAAGGTAGTGAGTGATAACGGAAGGAATTTCATGGCTGCCATCTCCCTTTCCCATCTGAAACACATTCTTTGCCTGGCTCACACCTTAAACCTGGTGGTGCAGTGCTTCCTGAAAAGTTATCTGGGGTTATCCGACCTGCTCCTCAGAGTGTGCGGACTTTGCTCGCATATCTGCCGTTCGCCCGTACACTCCAGCCGTATGCAGACCTATCAGCGGTCTTTCAACCTTCCCCAGCATCGCCTAATCATCAACGTTGCAACAAGGTGGAACTCAACACTGCACATGCTTCAGAGACTGTGCGAACAGAGGAGTGCTGTTATGTTTTTGTGGGAGGATACACATACACGGGCAGGCAGTAGGATGGCAGACATGGAGTTGTCAGGTGTGCAGTGGTCGAAGGTACAAGACATGTGTCAAGTCCTTCAGTGTTTTGAGGAATGCACACGGCTGGTTAGTGCAGACAATGCCATAATAAGCATGAGCATCCCCCTAATGCGTCTGCTGATGCAAAGTTTGATGCACATAAAGGAGCAGGGGTCTGCAGCAGAGGAAGAGGAAAGCCTTGATGACAGTCAGCCATTGTCTGGTAAGGGCAGTGTACAGGACGAGGTAGCGGGCGTACAGGAGGAGGAGAAGGACGAGGGGGATGATGGGGATGAGTATTTTTTTAATGAGGAAGCTTCTCCGGGGCCAATAGCAACTGGTGGCGTTGCAAGACCGGGTTCAGGTTTTTTTAGGGACACAAGTGACGTAGATTTGCCTGAAACTGCCCCTCAACCCAGCACGACCGCAGATTTGACAACTGGAACTTTGGCCCACATGGCGGATTATGCCTTACGTATCCTGAAAAGGGACCCACGCATTATTAAAATGATGACCAATGACGATTACTGGTTGGCCTGCCTCCTTGATCCTCGCTATAAAGGCAAATTGCAAAATATTATGCCACATGAGAACCTGGAACAAATATTAGCAACCAAACAATCAACTCTTGTTGACCGTTTGATTCAGGCATTCCCAGCACACAGCGACTGTGATCGTTATCACACGAGCTGCAGGGGGCAGCAGGCCAGAGGTGTTAGAGGTGCACAAATCAGAAGTGGCGTTGGACAGAGGGGTTTTTTGACCAGGTTGTGGAGTGATTTTGCTATGACCGCAGACAGGACAGGTACTGCAGCATCAATTCAAAGTGACAGGAGACAACATTTGTCCAGTATGGTTACTAACTATTTTTCATCCCTTATCGACGTTCTCCCTCAACCGTCATTCCCAATTGATTACTGGGCATCCAAATTAGACACCTGGACAGAATTGGCAGAATATGCATTGCAGGAGCTTGCTTGCCCAGCAGCTAGTGTGCTATCAGAAAGAGTATTCAGTGCTGCAGGTTCAATATTAACCGAAAAAAGGACTCATCTGGTTACCCAAAATGTTGATGATCTAACCTTCATTAAAATGAACCACTACTGGATTTTGAATTCTTTTGCCCCACCTTTCACGGCTGACACCTAGCTTTCCTATAAAAAGATCTTGCTTGTGGACTGCTCTGACTGACTTTTCCAATCTCGTAATTTGCAGCAGCTGTTTGTCCAGCATACGACATGTTTACACCTCCCTAAATGGCCAAACTCCCCCCACGGGGCTGTGGTCTCGCCACTTGGCGCAAGCACCCGTGAGAGTGCCGTTTGTCTGAAGAGGTGGTTGTGCACACTTTTGGTCGACGGCACTGCCACTGGGTCCCTCATAGTACAATAAAGTGTCTCTGGCGGTGGTGGTGCGCACCCAACGTCAGACACACCGTTGTAACATGAAGGGCCCTGGGCCTGTACCGCCGGCCACAAGAGAGTTCCCCCTCCCAGCTCAAACAGTGCTCTACCACTTGCAAAATTATCTCTCACAGCTCCACCAATGTTTAGTCTATGCGCTGACATCCAACAATGCCTGGCACTGACAATACCAATGTGTTGACATGTATGATGCTACTTAAAATAGTCAGGGGCAGTGTCCTATATTTACACCAGTAAATACTTTGCGCCAAATTACTAGGTCTGAAACTCAGCAGAGGAGCCCACCCCTGTACCTAAGTATGCCACCCTTTTGTGTTTTGGTTTTGTTGTATTGCGAGACATTAACATCTATTTATTTTTTGGGAGTACTTACTGTGTCAGACACTCATTACAATCGGCCTCCGCTGACAACACCAATGCTGCCTGTGTACCCCTGCAAGATAATTCCAAGTGTCTACAGCCTACTTTTGTTATGTTAGGCCTACTAAGCCTGTCTGCAGTCCCTCCTTCCACTAGTCCTCCACTAACCACACCACTGCTGCCCGTGTACCCCTGGAACCTATTTTAAAGTGCCTACAGCCCACTTTTGTTATGTTAGGCCTACTAAGCCTGTCTGCGGTCCTTCTTTCCACTAGTCCTCCACTGACCAGACCACTGCTGCCCTTGTACCCCTGGAACCTTTTTTAAAGTGTCTACAGCCTAATTTTGCTATGTTAGGCCTACTAAGCCTGTCTGCGGTCCCTCCTTCCACTAGTCCTCCACTGACCAGACCACTGCTGCCCTTGTACCCCTGGAACCTTTTTTAAAGTGTCTACAGCCTACTTTTGTTATGTTAGGCCTACTAAGCCTGTCTGCGGTCCCTCCTTCCACTAGTCCTCCACTGACCACACCACTGCTGCCCGTGTACCCCTGGAACCTACAGTATTTTAAAGTGCCTACAGCCTACTTTTGTTATGTTAGGCCTACTAAGCCTGTCTGCTGTCCCTCCTTCCACTAGTCCTCCACTGACCACACCACTGCTGCCCGTGTACCCCTGGAACCTATTTTAAAGTGCCTACAGCCAAATTTTGTTATGTTAGGCCTACTAAGCCTGTCTGCGGTCCCTCCTTCCACTAGTCCTCCACTGACCAGACCACTGCTGCCCGTGTACCCTTGGAACCTTTTTTAAAGTGCCTACAGCCTATTTTTGTTATGTTAGGCCTACTAAGCCTGTCTGCGGTCCCTCCTTCCACTAGTCATCCACTGACCAGACCACTGCTGCCCGTGTACCCCTGCAACCTATTTTAAAGTGCCTACAGCCTACTTTTGTTATGTTAGGCCTGCTAAGCCTGTCTGCAGTCCCTCCTTCCACTAGTCCTCCACTGACCAGAGCAATGCTGCCTGTGTACCCCTGTAACCTTTTTTAAACTGCATTGAGCCAAATTTTTTGTTTAAGGCCTACTACCTGTGTCTGTCTGCGCCACTCAATACAGCTGTCCTCCTCTGAAAAAAGCTGAGCGTCAATAGTCTGGTTTTCAGCCTATAGGAATTTGAAAACTGCATTGGGGCTACTACTTCGGTAGGGCCTACTAACGGTGTCTGCCACTCCAAGGTGTTCTCCAGGTTGCCTCTCCATAGCTTCGATCTTCTAGCTCTCGTTCAGTAGTTGTTGAAACAACACTGCATTAGGCCTACAAGTTGGGTCTGGGTTGTAGAGACGGTGTCTGCCGCTCTAAGGTGTTCTCCAGGTTGCCTCTACTGTTGTGAATTCTGTGGCAGAGCTCCCTCCTGTGGTCACAAGTGGTACTTCGGCTGGTTCTCTCTGTGAGCTTCCGTTGGTGGAGGAAAGTGGTACTGTGGCTTCTGAGTTTCCTTCCTCAGGTGATGTGGTGAAGTCGTTAGGTGCTTCTCTATTTAACTCCACCTAGTGCTTTGATCCTGGCTTCCAGTCAATGTTCTAGTATTGGACCTGTTTCCTCCTGGATCGTTCCTGTGGCCTGCTGCTCTGCATAGCTAAGTTCCTCTTTGCTATTGTTTGCTGTTTTTTTCTGTCCAGCTTGTCAATTTGTTTTTTTCTGCTTGCTGGAAGCTCTGGGACGCAGAGGGTGTACCTCCGTGCCGTTAGTTCGGTACGGAGGGTCTTTTTGCCCCCTTTGCGTGGTTTTTGTAGGGTTTTGTGTTGACCGCAAAGTTACCTTTCCTATCCTCGCTCTGTTCAGAAAGTTGGGCCTCACTTTGCTAAATCTATTTCATCTCTACGTTTGTCTTTTCATCTTAACTCACAGTCATTATATGTGGGGGCTGCCTTTTCCTTTGGGGTATTTCTCTGAGGCAAGGTAGGCTTATTTTCTATCTTCAGGCTAGCTAGTTTCTCAGGCCGTGCCGAGTTGCATAGGCAGCGTTAGGCGCAATCCACGGCTGCCTTTAGTGTGGTTGGAGAGGATTAGGGATTGCGGTCAACAGAGTTCCCACGTCTCAGAGCTCGTTCTTGTTTTTTGGGTTATTGCCATGTCACTGTATGTGCGCTGACCTCTATGTCCATTGTGGTACTGAATTACCTTTCATAACAGTACTGGAAGCCAAAGTACTAATGATTCTCAATAGAGGGAAAAAAGAAGTTCTGAGACCATTTTTTTTTCTTTGCACTGTGTTTTGCCTTTTTTTTCCCCTAGACATTTGGGTGGTTCAGGACACAGGTGTAGTGATGGACATTAAAGGTCTGTCTTCATGTGTGGATCAGCTCACGGCAAGAGTGCAAAGTATTCAAGACTTTGTGGATCAGAATTCTATGTTAGAACCGAGAATCCCTATTCCTGATTTGTTTTTTGGAGATAGAACTAAATTTCTGAGTTTCAAAAATAATTGTAAACTATTTCTGGCTTTGAAACCTCGCTCCTCTGGTGACCCAGTTCAACAAGTTAGGATCTTTATTTCTTTTTTGCATGGCGATCCTCAGGACTGGGCATTTTCCCTTGCGCCAGGGGATCCTGCATTAAGTAATATCGATGCATTTTTCCTGGTGCTCGGATTGCTGTACGATGAGCCTAATTCAGTGGATCAGGCAGAGAAGAATTTGCTGGCTCTTTGTCAGGGTCAGGATGAAATAGAGGTATCTTGTCAGAAATTTAGAAAGTGGTCCATACTCACTTAGTGGAATGAAGGTGCGCTCGCAGCTATTTTCAGAAAAGGTCTCTCTGAAGCCCTTAAAGATGTCATGGTGGGATTTCCTATGCCTGCTGGTCTGAATGAGTCTATGTCTTTGGCCATTCAGATCGGTCGACGCTTGCGCGAGCGTAAATCTGTGCACCATTTGGCGGTATTACCTGAGCTTAAACCTGAGCCTATGCAGTGCGATAGGACTTTGACCAGAGTTGAACGGCAAGAACACAGACGTCTGAATGGGCTGTGTTTCTACTGTGGTGATTCCACTCATGCTATCTCTGATTGTCCTAAGCGCACTAAGCGGTTCGCTAGGTCTGCCACCATTGGTACGGTACAGTCAAAATTTCTTCTGTCCGTTACCTTGATCTGCTCTTTGTCATCGTATTCTGTCATGGCATTTGTGGACTCAGGCGCTGCTCTGAATTTGATGGACTTGGAGTATGCTAGGCGTTGTGGGTTTTTCTTGGAGTCCTTGCAGTGTCCTATTCCATTGAGAGGAATTGATGCTACGCCTTTGGCCAAGAATAAGCCTCAGTACTGGACCCAGCTGACCATGTGCATGGCTCCTGCACATCAGGAGGTTATTCGCTTTCTGGTGTTGCATAATCTGCATGATGTGGTCGTGTTGGGGTTGCCATGGCTACATGTCCATAATCCAGTTTTAGATTGGAAATCCATGTCTGTGTCCAGCTGGGGTTGTCAGGGGGTACATGGTGATGTCCCATTTCTGACTATTTCGTCATCCACCCCTTCTGAGGTTCCTGAGTTCTTGTCTGATTACCGGGATTTATTTGATGAGCCCAAGTCCGATACCCTACCTCCGCATAGGGATTGTGATTGTGCTATCGATTTGATTCCTGGTAGTAAATTCCCAAAAGGTCGACTGTTTAATTTATCTGTGCCTGAGCACGCCGCTATGCGGAGTTATGTGAAGGAGTCTTTGGAGAAGGGGCATATTCGCCCGTCATGGTCGCCATTGGGAGCAGGGTTCTTTTTTGTAGCCAAGAAGGATGGTTCACTGAGACCTTGTATAGATTACCGCCTTCTAAATAAGATCACGGTTAAATTTCAGTACCCCTTGCCATTGTTATCTGATTTGTTTGCTCGGATTAAGGGGGCTAGTTGGTTCACCAAGATAGATATTCGTGGTGCGTATAATCTTGTGCGTATTAAGCGAGGCGATGAGTGGAAAACTGCATTTAATATGCCCGAGGGCCATTTTGAGTATCTAGTAATGCCATTCGGACTTGCCAATGCTCCATCAGTGTTTCAGTCCTTTATGCATGACATCTTCAGAGAGTACCTGGATAAATTCCTGATTGTGTACTTAGATGACATTTTGATCTTCTCGGATGATTGGGAGTCTCATGTGAAGCAGGTCAGAACGGTGTTTCAGGTCCTGCGTGCTAATTCTTTGTTTGTGAAGGGATCAAAGTGTCTCTTTGGTGTTCAGAAGGTTTCATTTTTGGGGTTCATCTTTTCCCCTTCTACTATCGAGATGGATCCTGTTAAGGTCCAAGCCATCCATAATTGGACTCAGCCGACATCTCTGAAAAGTCTGCAAAAGTTCCTGGGCTTTGCTAATTTTTATCGTCGCTTCATCTGCAATTTTTCTAGTATTGCTAAACCATTGACCGATTTGACCAAGAAAAGTGCTGATTTAGTCAATTGGTCTTCTGCTGCGGTGGAAGCTTTTCAAGAGTTGAAGCGTCGTTTTTCTTCTGCCCCTGTGTTGTGTCAACCAGATGTTTCGCTTCCGTTCCAGGTCGAGGTTGATGCTTCTGAGATTGGAGCAGGGGCTGTTTTGTCGCAGAGAAGTTCTGATTGCTCGGTGATGAAACCATGCACCTTCTTTTCCAGGAAGTTTTCGCCTGCTGAGCATAATTATGATGTGGGCAATTGAGAGTTGCTGGCCATGAAGTGGGCATTCGAGGAGTGGCGTCATTGGCTTGAAGGAGCTAAGCATCGCGTGGTGGTCTTGACTGATCATAAGAACTTGACTTATCTTGAGTCCGCCAAGCGGTTGAATCCTAGACAAGCTCGTTGGTCGTTGTTTTTTGCCCGTTTTGACTTTGTGATTTCATACCTTCCGGGCTCTAAAAATGTGAAGGCGGATGCTCTGTCTAGGAGTTTTGTGCCCGACTCTCCAGGTGTATCTGAGCCGGCGGGTATCCTCAAAGAGGGAGTAATTGTGTCTGCCATCTCCCCTGATTTGCGGCAGGTGCTGCAAAAATTTCAGGCTAATAAACCTGATCGTTGCCCAGCGGAGAATCTGTTTGTCCCTGATAGGTGGACGAATAAAGTTATCTCTGAGGTTCATTGTTCGGTGTTGGCTGGTCATCCTGGAATCTTTGGTACCAGAGAGTTGGTGGCTAGATCCTTTTGGTGGCCATCTCTGTCGCGGGATGTGCGTACTTTTGTGCAGTCCTGTGGGATTTGTGCTCGGGCTAAGCCCTGCTGTTCTCGTGCCAGTGGGTTGCTTTTGCCCTTGCCGGTCCCGAAGAGGCCTTGGACACATATCTCTATGGATTTTATTTCAGATCTTCCCGTCTCTCAAAAGATGTCAGTCATTTGGGTGGTCTGTGATCGCTTCTCTAAGATGGTCCATTTGGTACCCTTGTCTACATTGCCTTCCTCCTCTGATTTGGTGCCATTGTTTTTCCAGCATGTGGTTCGTTTGCATGGCATTCCGGAGAATATTGTTTCTGACAGAGGTTCCCAGTTTGTTTTGAGGTTTTGGCGAGCCTTTTTTGGTAGGATGGGCATTGACTTGTCTTTTTCCTCGGCTTTCCATCCTCAGACAAATGGCCAGACCGAACGAACCAATCAGACCTTGGAAACATATCTGAGATGCTTTGTTTCTACTGATCAGGATGACTGGGTGTCCTTTTTGCCTTTGGCTGAGTTCGCCCTTAATAATCGGGCCAGCTCGGCTACCTTGGTTTCACCGTTTTTCTGCAACTCCGGGTTCCATCCTCGTTTCTCTTCAGGGCAGGTTGAGTCTTCGGACTGTCCTGGTGTGGATACTGTGAAGGACAGGTTGCAGCAGATTTGGACTCATGTGGTGGACAATTTGACTTTGTCCCAGGAGAAGGCTCAACGTTTCGCTAATCGCAGACGCTGTGTGGGTCCCCGACTTCGGGTTGGGGACTTGTTTTGGTTATCTTCTCGTCATATTCCTATGAAGGTTTCCTCTCCTAAGTTTAAACCTCGTTTTATTGGTCCGTATAGGATTTCTGAGGTTCTTAATCCTGTGTCTTTTCGTCTGACCCTTCCAGATTCATTTTCCATACATAACGTATTCCATAGGTCATTGTTGCGGAGATACATGGCACCTATGGTTCCATCTGTTGATCCTCCTGCCCCGGTTTTGGTGGAGGGGGAGTTGGAGTATATTGTGGAGAAGATTTTGGATTCTCGTGTTTCAAGGCGGAAACTCCAGTATCTGGTTAAGTGGAAGGGTTATGCTCAGGAAGATAATTCCTGGGTCTTTGCCTCTGATGTCCATGCTCCCGATCTTGTTCGTGCCTTTCATATGGCTCATCCTGGTCGTCCTGGGAGCTCTGGTGAGGGTTCGGTGACCCCACTTCAAGGGGGGGGTACTGTTGTGAATTCTGTGGCAGAGCTCCCTCCTGTGGTCACAAGTGGTACTTCGGCTGGTTCTCTCTGTGAGCTTCCGTTGGTGGAGGAAAGTGGTACTGCGGCTTCTGAGTTTCCTTCCTCAGGTGATGTGGTGAAGTCGTTAGGTGCTTCTCTATTTAACTCTACCTAGTGCTTTGATCCTGGCTTCCAGTCAATGTTCTAGTATTGGACCTGTTTCCTCCTGGATCGTTCCTGTGGCCTGCTGCTCTGCATAGCTAAGTTCCTCTTTGCTATTGTTTGCTGTTTTTTTCTGTCCAGCTTGTCAATTTGTTTTTTTCTGCTTGCTGGAAGCTCTGGGACGCAGAGGGTGTACCTCCGTGCCGTTAGTTCGGTACAGAGGGTCTTTTTGCCCCCTTTGCGTGGTTTTTGTAGGGTTTTGTGTTGACCGCAAAGTTACCTTTCCTATCCTCATTCTGTTCAGAAAGATGGGCCTCACTTTGCTAAATCTATTTCATCTCTACGTTTGTCTTTTCATCTTAACTCACAGTCATTATATGTGGGGGCTGCCTTTTCCTTTGGGGTATTTCTCTGAGGCAAGGTAGGCTTATTTTCTATCTTCAGGCTAGCTAGTTTCTCAGGCCGTGCCGAGTTGCATAGGCAGCGTTAGACGCAATCCACGGCTGCCTTTAGTGTGGTTGGAGAGGATTAGGGATTGCGGTCAACAGAGTTCCCACGTCTCAGAGCTCGTTCTTGTTTTTTGGGTTATTGCCAGGTCACTGTATGTGCGCTGACCTCTATGTCCATTGTGGTACTGAATTACCTTTCATAACACTCTACATAGCTTCGATCTTCTAGCTCTCGTTCAGTAGTTGTTGAAACAACACTGCATTAGGCCTACAAGTTGGGTCTGGGTTGTAGAGAAGGTGTCTGCCGCTCCAAGGTGTTCTCCAGGTTGCCTCTCCATTGCTTCAATCTTCATGCTCGTCTTAAGTAGTTGTTGAAACAACACTGCATTAGGCCTACAAGTTGGGTCTGGGTCGTTGAGACGGTGTCTGCCGCTCCAAGGTGTTCTCCAGGTTGCCACATAATCGAAGCTGCATACAGCCTATTTTGTTATTTTACACCTACTAACTCTTTCTGCGGTCCATCCTTCAAATTGTCCTCCACTGAGCACACCAATGCAGACCGTGTACCCATGTAACCTTTTTTAAACCTGCGTCGAGCCAACTTTGTGGTGTAAGGCCTACTTGTAGTGTCTGGCTGCGCCACTCAATACAGCTGTCCTCTTTACAAAAAATGACCTACAATTATCTGGTTTTCAGCCTATCGGAAATTTAAAACTGCAGTGGGCCGACTAGTTGGGTTGGGGCCTTCTATCGGTGTCTGCCGCTCCTTGCTGTTCTCCTCCAGTGAAGAAAGCTGTGCCGCCTGTTTACTACTGTTGCCAATATTGAACTGCATTTAGACTACTTACTGATTTGGGCCTACTCTCTGTGTCAGCCTCTCATTCCAGTTGTCCTCCACTGAACAAAGCCATGACCCCTGGGTAGTCCTGTTACCAATTTTGAACTGCATTTAGCCCACTTTATTCTTTGGGCCCATATCTGTTTCCCCCTCATCCTGCCCATTGCCCAGCCAGTGATAGATGAGTCTGCTGGTACATTGACCCATAATGCAACATTCCCCATGCACGCTACACTGCAAGATTGTGACCCTGCTGAAAGTCAGGTTCCCCTTCCCGCATACCATACCACCTTACACGGGGACAAAGAGGAAGGTGCATATGAAGGTGCAGGTTCCTTCATCATGTGGGGGCAGGAATACTCGTTGGCGACGTCACTGGCACAGGGCCCCTCATAGTACGCAAAAGTGTCGCTGCCGGTGGGAGGCGCCCCCGCCGTGCAAACACACCGCCGTACTTTGAGGGGCCCTGTGCCAGAGCCAATTCCAACGAGTGGGCCCCCCCTGCTTGCTCAGGATCACAGCACTTGCAAAGTTGAAATACTTACCTCTCCCTGCTCCACTGCCGTGACGTGGTCCAGATTTCCTGGGCCCACTAAATACTTGAACCAGCCCTACCCCCCACAACCAAATGACCCCCAATTTCCAATGCCTTACTATTATTATAAGGTAAATTAAGATTGACAAGCTTCAGTAACAAGAATGGATGTTTTTGCCATTAAAATAGGCACTGTAGGTGTTTTCCTGGCCTCCACTCACTGCCGACTATGCTCCCTCATTGACTTGCATTGGGTTTCGTGTTTCGGTCGATCCCCGACTTTTCGCGCTAATCGGCCGATTCCACTCGACTTGACTTTTGAGATAGTCGGGTTTCGCGAAACCCGACTCGACTTTAAAAATGTCAAGGTCGCTCAACCCTACCCTTTACTTTTGCTTACCGATTTATTTGCTAGGATTAAGGGAGCTAGTTGGTTTACGAAGATTGGCCTTCGGGGGGCATATAATCTTGTTCGTATTAAGCAGGGTGATGAATGGAAAACTGTGTTTAACACGCCCGAAGGCCATTTTGAATACCTTGTGATGCCATTCGGGCTCACTAATGCTCCATCTGTTTTTCAGTCCTTCATGCCTGATATCTTCCGGACTTATATTGATAAGTTCTTGATTGTATATTTGGACGATATTTTGATTTTTTCCGATGATTGGGAGTCTCATGTGGAACAGGTCAGGATGGTATTTCAGATCCTTCGTGACAATGCCCTGTTTGTGAAAGTGTCTCTTTTGGGTGCAGAAGGTTTCTTTTTTGGGCTTCATTTTTTCTCCCTCGTCTATAGAGATGGATCCGGTTAAGGTTCAGGCCATTCATGATTGGATTCAGCCCACATCTGTGAAGAGCCTTCAGAAACTTTTGGGTTTTGCAAATTGTTATCACCGTTTCATTGCTAATTTTTCCAGCGTGGTTAAACCCTTGACCGATTTGACAAAAAAAGGCGCTGATGTGGCAAATTGGTCCTCTGCAGCTGTCTCTGCCTTTCAGGAGCTTAAACGTCGATTTACTTCTGCTCCGGTGTTGCGCCAACCGGATGTTTCTCTTCCATTTCAGGTTGAGGTTGACGCTTCTGAGATTGGGGCAGGGGCCGTTTTGTCTCAGAGGGATCCTGTTGGTTCCTTAATGAAACCGTGTGTTAGGAGTCGAGTTTCCTCTGCTGCACAGGGGGAATCTCGATCCGTCTCCGCTGCAGTCTCCCATTCTCCTCCAGCCGCAGTGGAGTCTGCTCAGCAGGGACGTCGCTCCCAGTGTCTAGCTCGCTCTCACTCTGTACAGAGAGTTACTGCTGCTTCTTCAGCTCCTGCCATTAAAGTCAGTGCTGGTCAGCGGCGAGCGGACTTCCCTGGGACTAAGTCCTTGTTTGCGCACACTGAGCATGCCCAGAGCAAGATCTCCCGTTGGAGATCGAGGGTCATGTGCTCTGGCACTGCAGCGCATTCCATTGGTCCTCTTGGCAGGTCTTGGAAAGGCAAAGTTTCTGTGGCCACTTCCTGTCCTGCAATTATATAAACTGCGCATGACCGCACGGCCATGCGCTAGTGTACAATTGAATACGTGTGTTTGTTGTGAGTGCAAGTCGTTCATTAAATACCCCTACCCTATTGTATGACTGTTTGCGTATGGAGTATGGCTGCTATCTAGCGCCCGACAAATCACTCAACGTGTCACACACGTATCAGCGTCTATTGCTGTGACTGCCAGTGCGGCGCCACGCGCCAGCAGTGCGCTTCCTGACCCACGTCTGGGTGCTTAGTGGTGCCTGCCAGCACGGCACAGTTCGCACTTCGGTGCTCTAATTATAAGAGTTGCCTAACACACCCTGTTGCGGTGTTGTGCCAGCAAGGGTCTAATCGGACTTCAATCCTAGTTGGGGTTAAGTTCGCTGACTGCTTGCTCGCCTTCTATGTGCGGTACCGCGACCCTGTGACGCAACAGGATCGCTTCCTTCACGTTGGGTGAAGTTTAACCCACGCGAGTATACTTATGAGTACCGCCATATAGTCCGTCATTACTCAGCAGCAGGTTCCATCTCTGCACGGTGGACCACGGGCTACGAACGCACCGTACACTATCAGTCTTATTATTTGGTGCGTTCCGCTAGCCCTAACACCGTGTGCCTTTTTTTCCCGTAAGTTTTCGCCTGCTGAACGCAATTATGATGTCGGCAATCGGGAGTTGTTGGCTATGAAGTGGGTGTTTGAGGAGTGGCTACATTGGCTTGAGGGAGCTAAGCATCGTATTGTGGTCTTGACCGATCATAAGAATTTGATTTACCTCGAGTCTGCCAAACGGCTGAATCCTAGACAGGCTCGATGGTCCTTGTTTTTTTCCTGTTTTGATTTCGTGGTCTCGTACCTTCCGGGTTCTAAGAACATTAAGGCTGATGCCCTCTTTAGGAGGTTTTTGCCTGATTCTCCTGAGGTCTTGGAACCGGTCGGTATTCTGAAAGAAGGGGTGGTCCTTTCTGCCATTTCCCCTGATTTACGACGGGTTCTTCAGGAATTTCAGGCTGACAGACCTGATTGCTGTCCTGTGGGGAAACTGTTTGTTCCTGACAGATGGACTAGTAGAGTGATTTCTGAGGTTCACTGTTCCGTGTTGGCTGGCCATCCTGGCATTTTTGGTACCAGAGACTTGGTTGGTAGGTCCTTTTGGTGGCCTTCTGTGTCATGTGATGTGCGTTCTTTTGTGCAGTCCTGTGGGACTTGTGCGCGGGCCAAGCCTTGTTGTTCCCGTGCGAGTGGGTAGCTTTTGCCATTGCCGGTGCCTGAGAGGCCCTGGACGCATATTTTTATGGATTTTATTTCTGATCTTCCTGTTTCCTAGGGGATGTCGGTTATCTGGGTTGTTTGTGACTGGTTCTCTACGATGGTTCATTTGGTGCCTTTGCCTAAATTGCCTTCCTTTTCGGATTTGGTTCCATTGTTTTTTCAGCATGTGGTTTGTTTGCATGGTATTCCGGAGAATATTGTGTCCGACAGAGGTTCCCAGTTTGTTTCTAGGTTTTGGCGGGCCTTTTGTGCTAGGCTGGGCATTGATTTGTCTTTTTCTTCTGCGTTTCATCCTCAGACAAATGGTCAGACCGAGCGAACTAATCAGACTTTGGAGACTTATTTGAGATGCTTTGTGTCTGCTGATCAGGATGATTGGGTGGCTTTCTTGCCATTGGCCGAGTTTGCCCTTAATAATCGGGCTAGTTCGGCTACTTTGTTTTCGCCTTTCTTTTGTAATTTTGGTTTTCATCCCCGTTTTTCTTCTGGGCAGGTTGAGCCTTCTGACTGTCCTGGTGTGGATTATGTGGTTGGCAGGTTGCAGCAGATTTGGGCTCATGTGGTGGACAATTTGGTGTTGTCTCAGGAGGAAGCTCAACGTTTTGCTAACCGTCGTCGGTGTGTTGGTTCCCAGCTTCGGGTTGGGGATCTGGTCTGGTTGTATTCCCGTCATGTTCCTATGAAGGTTTCTTCTCCTAAGTTTAAGCCTCGGTTTATTGGTCCTTACAGGATTTCTGAGATTATTAATCCGGTGTCTTTTCGACTGGCGCTTCCGGCCTCTTTTGCTATCCATAATGCCTTCCATAGATCTTTATTGCGGAAATATGTGGAGCACGTTGTTCCCTCTGTTGATCCTCCGGCCCCTGTGTTGGTTGATGGGGAGTTGAAATATGTTGTTGAGAAGATTTTGGATTCCTGTTTTTCGAGGCGGAGGCTTCAGTACCTTGTCAAATGGAAGGGTTATGGCCTGGAGGATAATTCTTGGGTTTTTGCCTCTGATGTCCATGCCGCTGATTTGGTTCGTGCCTTTCATCTGGCTCGTCCTGATCGGCCTGGGGGCTCTGGGGAGGGTTCGATGACCCCTCCTCAAGGGGGGGGTACTGTTGTGAATTCTCCTTTTGGGCTCCCTCCGGTGGTTGTAGGTGGTAATGCAGTTGTCCCTGGGCTGCAGTCCTGGTCAGGTGTATCTGCTGATTGCAATTCTGACTGGGGTATATAGGTTTGCAGGATTCATTAGTCCTTGCCAGTTGTCAATGGTTATTGGGAGGTGTTGGACCTCTGTCTGGTTTCTCCTGCTTAGCTGCCAATACAGCAAAGATAAGTGTCTGTTTTTTTATATGGCACACATGCTGTGTGCTGGATTTTTGATTGTATCTCTGCTCTGTGTGTAGGATTCTCTGGAGTTGCAGATATACGTTCCACGTCTTTAGTTAGAAGGAGGAATTTTTTGTATAATCTGCTGTGGATATTTTTGGAAGGGTTTTAATACTGACCGCACAGTATTCTGTCCTATCCTTTCCTATTTTAGCTAGAGTGGCCTCTTTTGCTAAATCCTGTCTTCTGCCTGTGTGTGTCTTTCCTCTCCTACTCACAGTCAATATTCGTGGGGGGCTGCCTATCCTTTGGGGTTCTGCTCTGAGGCAAGATACTATTCCTATTTCCATCTATAGGGGTATTTAGTCCTCCGGCTGTGACGAGGTGTCTAGGGTTTGTTAGGCACACCCCACGGCTACTTCTAGTTGCGGTGTTAGATCAGGGTTTGCGGTCAGTATAGTTACCACCTACTCCAGTGAAAGTTATTCATGCGGCTCCAAGGTCACCGGATCATAACTTTTACCCCCACATATGGGGTATCAGCGTACTCAGGACAAATTGTACAACAACTTTTGTGGTCCAATTTTTTTTCTTACCCTTGGGAAAATAAAAAATTGAGGGTGAAAAGATAATTTTTGTGAAAAAATATGATTTTTTATTTTATGGTCCTGCATTATAAACTTCTGTGAAGCACTTGGTGGGTCAAAGTGCTCACCACACCTCTAGATAAGTGCCTTAGGGGGTCTACTTTCCAAAATGGTGTCACTTGTGGGGGGTTTCAATGTTTAGGCACATCAGTGGCTCCCCAAACGCAACATGGCGTCCCATCTCAATTCCTGTCAATTTTGCATTGAAAAGTCAAACGGCGCTCCTTCCCTTCCGAGCTCTCCCATGCGCCCAAACAGTGGTTTACCCCCACATATGGGGTATCAGCGTACTCAGGACAAATTGTACAACAACTTTTGGGGTCCAATTTCTTCTCTTACCCTTGGGAAAATAAAAATTTGGGGGCGAAAATATAATTTTTGTGAAAAAATATGATTTTTTATTTTTACGGTTCTGCATTATAAACTTCTGTAAAGCACTTGGTGGGTCAAAGTGCTCACCACACCTCTAGATAAGTTCCTTAGGGGGTCTACTTTCCAAAATGGTGTCACTTGTGGGGGGTTTCAATGTTTAGGCACATCAGGGGCTCTCCAAACGCAACATAATGTCCCATCTCGAAAAGTCAAATGGTGCTCCTTCGCTTCCGAGCTCTGTCATGCGCCCAAACAGTGATTTACCCCCACATATGGGGTATCGTTGTACTCAGGACAAATTGTCGAACAACTTTTGGTGTCCATTTTCTCCTGTTACCCTTGGTAAAATAAAAAAAATTGGAGCTGAATACATTTTTTGTGAAAATAAGTTAAATGTTCAGTCTTATTTAAACATTCCAAAAATTCCTGTGAAGCACCAGAAGGGTTAATAAACTTCTTGAATATGGTTTTGAGCACCTTGGGGGGTGCAGTTTTTAGAATGTTGTCACACTTGGGTATTTTCTATCATATAGACCCCTCAAAATGACTTCAAATGAGATGTGGTCCCTGAAAAAAAATGACATCGTAAAAATGAGAAATTGCTGGTCAACTTGCAACCCTTATAACTCCCTAACAAAAAAAAAATTTGGTTCCAAAATTGTGCTGATGTAAAGTAGACATGTGAGAAATGTTACTTATTAAGTTTTTTGTGTGACATATCTCTGTGATTTAATTGTATAAAAATTTAAAGTTGGAAAATTGCGAAATTTTCTAAATTTTCGCCAAATTTCCGCTTTTTTCACAAATAAACTCAGGTAATATCAAAGAAATTTTACCACTATCATGAAGTACAATATGTCACGAGAAAACAATGTCAGAATCACTGGGATCCGTTGAAGCATTCCAGTGTTATAACCTCATAAAGTGACAGTGTTCAGAATTGTAAAAATTGGCCCGGTTATTAACGTGCAAATCACCCTTGGGGGTAAAGGGGTTAAAGTGCCCCTTATTGGTTTTACCTCACATATTCTATGTGAGTAGAACCTTCTTTGTTAAACTTTGTACTACAGAACTAAAACAGTCTGGCGTGACCGAAGATGTCGTCCTATGTGGAGACCAGCTGTGCTCTGCAGTCACGTCCAGAGCCTATGTGGGGGGTTTAGGATAGTTCCCCCATAGCACACTGACTGGAGGGATGCCCCGGCTGGGGATCCCGCTAAAGTTTGTTGAGCTCCATTAGGACTGAAAGATTGCACTTAATAGAAAAATGTTTTATTACATAAGAAATGTTTTATTGAACTTTTACTGTCTTTAGCTAAGAATGACCTGGTAAACTTGAAGAGTTTATTGAAAGAAATATTAATGTTTACTGCAAGTGTGTTGCTGTTTTATTGAAAGTATGCTAATGTTTTACTGGAGGAAGGACATTGTTTGATAGTAGTTATTTAAATGCAATGTTTGAGTCCAGTGTGCCTCCCATAAAGGGAATAAATGGTTTTTTGACCTGTTTAGCTGTTGACATGCATGTCCAAATATTTATTGCAAGCCTCCTTGTACCACCTGTTTTTACTATGTTCCAGCCTGCGGACGTGCTGTGTTTAACGGGGGTTGGGGTATGTGGCACCCCTGGGGTCCAGTTGCCACATAGGTACTTCACCTCATCCAGAGGTGTGGTATCCCACTCTCAGGTAAGAAGGGGGCACTACCCAGGACTCTAAAATTCACATCCAACTCACACTAGTTCAGTTGGGGCAACTGGGAGGAAGGAGAAAGGCCTGATCCCAGGCTTGATAGAAATGGGTGGTGGGAGTGGGTTGGATAGGTAGCAAAAAGGGGAGAAGATTATAAGGTGGGAAGGACAGTGCAGAGAAGAGTCTGTGAGGAGAAGTGGATCTGAGCAGCCATGAGGGTCAGCAGCTACTGACAGCCTGAAGAGAGTGTGAGGGCATTTGCCAGAATTGCCAGATGGCCAGTCCGGCCCTGTATAAAGTCACAGAGAAAAATGCAGAGATGTTTACCTGCTGAGGCCTCCACCAAATGCACTGCAGGGTGCAGCGGACCCGATTAATGATGGCAAACACACAGGTGCAAATAATACCGATGAAACAACCACTTTCAATCCAGTGTTGGCTGTTTGGCATTAGTGCACAAAAAGATAAGCGATAATAGTCTGTATATGGCGTTGTTCACACAGGCAATGCAGAGCATCAGGTTTACAGCCTATTACTAACGCACATATATGCGGGTCACCCTGTGCTACAAAATGCATGCTGTGCGAACAGAGGCCAACAGTTTACAGAGCCATCTTGGTCCGACTGCACCCTGCAAGATAAAGTGCAAAAAAAAAAACACATATCAATGTATGTAAGGTATTAGATTATATTGGGGCCTCAATACGTAAGCTGGCAACCTGCGTCAAGGGTCCTTGCATTTTGCCAGTCCTAACGCTAAACATGGAATAAAAGCTCACCGACACAAAAAGAGGACTTAAAAATCCTCCAAAAAATTGATAAAAGTCACAGAGAAAAATGGAGAGATGTTTACCTGCTGAGGCCTCCAACTAAATGCACTGCAGGGTGCAGCAGACCCGATTAATGATGGCAAACGCACAGGTGCAAAAAATACCTATGACACAACCACTTTCAATCCAGTGTTGGCTGTTTGGCATTAGTGCACAAAAAGATAAGCAATAATAGTCTGTGTGTGGCGTTGGTCACCCAGTGCTACAAACTGCATGCTGTGCGAACAGAGGCCAACAGTTTACAGGAACTGTTGTACACGAAATAAAGTTCCAGACTTTCAGCTCCGACCAGTGATGTCACAGCAGGATCCTGATCGCTGCTGCGTGTCAAATACAACGATATCGCTATTCAGGACGCTGCAACGTCACGGATCGCTATCGTTATCGTTGTAATTTTGTTCAGTGTGAAGGTACCTTTACACCTTTGACGATTAGAATTTGCTGTTTTTATTCATCCCAATTGTTTTTTTAGCTTGTTTTATGAATAGCTAGTGCTAAATTTGTGGATTTGTTATAGAAGGTTTTGTTAGAAATAAGAGTGTGCTTCTCAGGCACATTGCGCCCTAACACATATTCTCTCTCTTGCTTCTGCTTTTCTTATGAAATGGCAAGGAGAATATTTGACTTGTCCAATGCCCTTCATGTTGAGCAAGTGCAAAATATACTGCTTGATTATGAGACAGACCCCTTACAGCTAGAAGATTTAGGGGAAGAAAATGACATTGATTCAGAAGATGATGTGGAAGAATGTCCAGATATGTCCAGATATGTCAGATCAAGATGGAGAGAGTGAGAAGGATGCTCAAGACATAGAAACATATTACTTTTCTGGTTATTAAACATTTTTTTTACACCTGATTATGTGTATTCTCATTTATTACATTCCTATTAAGGTAACTGATCACTTTTAGAGCATTGAAATTTAAGGAAAATATAGCCAATTTTCTAGCCTGTGCCGGACAGGCGCAATGCCCCTAAACTCATTATGAAACATATTGCCTCTGACGGAGGGTTAACGGAGGCTTATCACATCTTTGAGAAGTGGAGTTAAAATTCCCCAGCCACACCCAGGACTGATTACTGCCACACCTATTCGCAATCAGAAAATCACTTAACTTTGTCTGACTGACAAAGTGAAGTAGACCAAAAGCTCATCAAAACTAGACATCGTACTGCGATCTAAAGAAATTTTGGAACAAATGAATAATAAAGTAAGTTAGACCTATCAGTCTGGAAAAGGTTATAAAGCCATGTATAAAGTTTTGGGACTCCAGTGAACAATGAGAGCCATTATCGGCAAATGGCAAAAACATAGAACAATGGTGACACAGGCCACATATTGAAACAGTCTGTTATCTCCGTAGGACGCTTGGTCTGTCTGTGGTGTTGAAATCTTTGCTTTTAAGGCATACATTCCAGATTTTTGTCTGCTACCCTTGGTCTATACAGTATTTTGTGGTTAAATTGTTTTTAAAGTACAGGCCATATATTGAAACAGTCTGTTATCTCAGTCAGACGTATGGTCTATCTGTGGTGTCGAAATCCTTGCTTTTCAGGCATACATTCCAGTTTTTTGTCTGCTACCCTTGGTCTATACAGTATTTTGTGGTTAAAAATGTTTTTAAAAAATACAGGCCACATATTGAAACAGTCTGTTATCTCAGTCAGACGCCTGGTCTATCTGTGGTGTCAAAATCCTTGCTTTTCAGGCATACGTTCCAGTTTTCTGTCTGCTACCCTTGATCTATATGGTATTTTGTGGTTAAAAATGTTTTAAAAAAATACAGGCCACATATTGAAACAGTCTGTTATCTCAGTCAGACGTATGGTCTATCTGTGGTGTTGAAATCCTTGCTTTTCAGGCATAAATTCCATTTTTTTGTCTGCTACCCTTGCTCTATACAGCATTTTGTGGTTAAAAAAAATACAGGTCACATATTAAAACAGTCTGTTATCTCCGTCAGACGCCTGGTCTGTCCGTGGTGTCGAAATCCTTGCTTTTAAGGCATACATTCCAGTTTTTTGACTGCTACCCTTGGTCTATACAGTATTTTGTGGTTCAAAAATGTTTTTAACAATACAGCCCACATATTGAAACAGTCTGTTATCTCAGTTAGACGCCTGGTCTATCTGTGGTCTACAAATACTTGCTTTTCAGGCATACATTCCACTTTTTTTATGTTGTTTTAGACTACTTCGTGTCAGTAATTTTCTTTTCAAAACATAAAAATGCCACCTATTGAACATTGTGGTTTCTCTGTCAGACGCCTCCTCTATCTGTGGGTTAAAAATTGTTGCATTTGAGTGCTCCTTTGAATTGGTTTTGGTGTGTCTTACCCTAGTTATTAATACAATTTGTTAAAAACAAAATCCAAAAATAACCACCATTCCATTGAATTAAAAGTGTATTTTTTCGGCACACTGATCACATAAGTTTTCTCAAAATGAATCCATCTGTATTGAACTTTTAAAATATTTCAGTAGTCCATTTAAAATGGCCAAGGCAAGGGGCAAGGGATGGGGAAGTTGGACGTGATGCTGATGGTGCTTGCAGAGGATGAGGCCGTGGCCAAGCTAAAAGTGGGCCACAACAAAGACTCACATCTTCTTGCTCGACCTTCCTGTCCCAGTTTCTAGGGGACCACAGCACACCACTGACCGCAGCCAGAGCAGTGTGAAACGGTTGTTGGTTGGATAGCGGATAATGCTTCCAGTCACTTAGCCATCACCATCACGTCTTCCACACGGTCAAGTCGGAGTAGCCGTGAGTGTGTACCGCATATTACTCACCCTGATCCTCCTTCCTCCCACCAAGTCGAGTGCCCTGAGACAACTGATCCCACACTTGGAGACGCCAAAGAGCTGTTCACTTTTCCCTTTAAAGATTCCAGACTCTCAGCTGGTCAACTTGAAGTAGGGCAAGATGAGATCGCATGTAGCAATGCCCAAAGATTTGAGTAGCCATGGTCACACAAAGGCGATAGTTTGAAAGTGTCACAAGAGGTGGGCGATGATGAGACACAATTGCCAGAAAGTCAGGAGGAGGAGCAGGGTGCAGATGTGGAAGACTAGGTAGTGGCTGACTTAATAACTGACCCAAGCTGGCAGGAGGACATGCAGAGCAAGGACAGCAGCAAACATGGCCTAGCACCCCAACAGGCAGGAAGAAGCAGTGTGGTGGCCGCAGATAGAAGGCGTGCATCAGTTCCCCGTAACACAAACATGACGGAAGTTGCCATTCCAACTATTAGATCTTCCCGAGTCTGGTTAATTTTTAAAGATTTTGACAATAACCCCAAACAGGCTATTTGCAGCACTTGCCATGCTCGCTTCAGCAGGAGTAGCAAAACTACCAGCCTGTCCACAACCAGCATGATCAGTCACATGGCAGCAAAGCACCCAACTTTGTGGGCCGAACTCCAGGCTCCAGGAACACTGTCTGCAGGTGACACCACTGCTTCTTCCACTGTTTTGCATAAAAGCCAATCCCCAATTCACGGTGCATGCAAAGATGCCTCATGCCCTGCACCTTTTGTTGCCCACGGTCAACCAGCACCATCATCAAGCCCGTCCGCATCTTTGTCCCAGCACAGCCTTTAGTTGTCTATACCCCAGTCAATGGAAAGCATGCAGAAATACGCAGCCAATGCCCCACAAGCCACAGTACTAAATTCTCACATTTCTCACCTGCGCTCGAAATGTTTCCTTTTAGGCTCGTTGAAATGGAAGCTTTCCGCAACCTGACGGTGGCGGCCGTTCCAAGGTACTCGGTCCCCAGTCGTCATTATTTCTCCCGCTGTGGCGTACCGGCATTACACCAGCACGTGTCCCACAACATTATCTGTGCCCTCAAGAATGCTGTTACTGGGAAAGTCCACCTAACTACGGACACATGGGCAAGTGCTTGTGGGCAGGAATGGTACATCTCACTGACGACACACTGGGTTATCATAATGGAAGCCGGGACCTTGGATTGGAACACATCCTCCCGACGCTGAGGATTGCAGGCCCTACGTCAATGCACCTCTTCCTCCTTTTCAGCCTCCATCCCTGAAATGAGCACATCAGTGAGAAGCTGGAAGCACTACAGCACTGCCTCAGCCAAGTGGCAACAAGCTGTGCTGGAGTTAATCTGCTTAGGTGACAAACCGAACAATGTTGAAAAGTTATGGACAGAGTTGACGGAGCATACAGATTTTTGGCCGACACCACTAAACCTACAGCCTGGCATGGTCGTGTGTGACAATGGCCCGAACCTGGTGGCAGCTCTGAGTCAAGGTGAGCTCACACACTTACCTTGCCTGTCCCATGTGCTTAACCTCGTCCTTCAACATTTTCTCAAAAGCTACCTGGAGCTGCCGAATCTGCTAGTGAAACTACGTCGCCTGTCTGCCCATTTTAGAAAGTCAGCTACACCTTCAGCCGCCCTTGCCATGCTTCAGCAGCATTTGCAGCTTCCGGCTGACCGACTGGTGTGTGATGTCCCCACGCTTTGGAACTCTACACTGCACATGTTGGAAAGGATTTGTGAGCAGAAGAGAGCAGTTGACTACCAGCATCAACAAGGCCGTAGTTATTCAGTTCAGACTCCACACATAATACCTCAGGAGTTGACATGGATGTCAGACATATGTACCATCCTCCAAAACTTTGAGGACTGCACCAAGATGGTGAGCAGTGATGATGCCATAATTAGCATCAGCATCCTGCTTCTCTGCATTCTGAAAACTTATCTGCTCACAATTAAAGAGGATGCATTGCAGGCGGAGCATGAAGACATGGAGCAAGGAACCATACAGGATGATTACACTCAGCCCAGCCTCATGTCGTCCGAACGTGGATTGGTTGACAATGAGGAAAAGGAGGAGGAGGAAGAACAGGAGATACTTTCATGCGCTATAGACGGTACTACAAGCACAGCTGTCATACCATCTGTTCAGCGTGGATGGCCTGAGGACAGGGAGGAGGAGGATGAGGAGGAGTATAGCATAGTCAATCGTCTTTTTGGTGAAGACATGGAAGTCTTGCCTGTTAGCAGTCTAGCACGCATGGCTGACTTTATGTTGCGCTGCGTTTCCTGTGATCCTCGCATTATTAAAATTTTTGGTGACAGTCATTACTGGTTAGTGACACTTCTAGACCCACGTTACAAGGAGAACTTTCAATATCTTTTATCTCTTCCCTCAGAGGCAGGCAGGTGTACTAAAATGGTGCAGCACCACAGGGCCCTTGTAACGGAATTACTAAAAATATTCCCATCTGAGAACGCTGGCAGCAGACGTCAGAGTTTGTTGTACCACCAAGAAGTACAAGCAAGAGAGACAGAAGTACAATCCAGCACAGGCTGGGGAACAATGGCAAAGTTCTGGGACAGGTTTCTCAGACCCTCCCATCGTGTCGGCACAAAGACAAGGGGTGCTGTCACAAGAAGTGCAATGTTTGGGAAGAAGCTGAGGGAGTACCTTGCTGATCGTACAAACGTCCTCTGGGATTCCTCTGTGCCTTTTAATTATTGGGTATCCAAGCTGGAAACGTGGCATGAACTGGCTTTCTACGCCTGGCCTTACCTGCTGCTAGCGTTCTGTGAGAGCGGGTATTTAGTGCCGCTGGTGGAATTATAACTAATAAGAACATCTGCCTGTCAACTGAAGATGCTGAGAGGCTGACTCTTAAAAAAATGAACAAAGGATGGATTGGGCAAGACTTCTGTACACCACCGAATGAAAACAGCGAAACATAACCTCAAATACATTGTCTTTTCTGTGGAGGTGTATTCTCATGCAGCTCTTCACAACCACACATGGGTATACGTTTCCTGAGTTGGTCTATTTGGTGTTATCCTCCTCCTTATCCTCATCATCCACAACCACTAGAACACCATGGTGAACATATTCCGTGATGCAAAAGTCACTAAATATTTGTGCAAGGGTGTTTTTATGATGCCTGTTACTAATTTGAAACCAAAAAAATGTTACTTCCCCATGGGGAAATGTTTGTCAGCCCATGCACTTCGTATATGGGCATTACAAATCTAGGAGACCGGCTCCTTTAAATTGGACCTAGTTTTTAATGAGGCCTTCCTCCACGTTTCACCATTCTCCACCACTAGTGTTATGGACCTGGTGGTTACGAGCACCCAAAAAGACCTGATGGTTAAACTAACAAAGGACAAGCTCTGGGAAGTGGGAGCTCTGCTGATCGCAACCCCTAATCCTATAACACACACTAGAAATAGCCGTGGAGCGTTCCTGACTCTCCCTAGACGCCTCTTCACAGCCTAAGAACTAACTAGCCCTAGAGATAGAAAATAAAGCCTACCTTGCCTCAGAGAAATTCCCCAAAGGTAAAGGAAGCCCCCACATATATTGACTGTGAGTTAAGATGAAAGTCACAAACACAGAAATGAAACAGGTTTCAGCAAAGGGAGGCCAGACTTACTAAACAGACTGAGGATAGGAAAGGTATCTTTGCGGTCAGCACAAAAACTACAAAAAGACCACGCAGAGTGTGCAAAAAGACCTCCGCACCGACTCACGGTGCGGAGGTGCCACTTTGCATCCCAGAGCTTCCAGCTAGCAAGGCAAAATCATAATAGCAAGCTGGACAAGAAAACAATGAACAAATAATAAACTAGCAGGGACTTAGCTTCTGCTGGAGTAGACAGGTCACCAGAAAGATCCAAGACCGAACTGAACCAGTACAAGAACATTGACAGCTGGCAAAGAGTAATGATCTGAGTGGAGTTAAATAGAGCAGCCAGCCAAAGAATAAACTAAATCACCTGTGGAAGGAACTTCAGAAGCAGCAGCTCCACTCACAGCCACCAGAGGGAGTCCATGGACAGAACTCGCCGAAGTACCATTCATGACCACAGGAGGGAGTTCGATAACAGAATTCACAACAGTACCCCCCCCTTGAGGAGGGGTCAACGAACCCTCACCAGAGCCCCCAGGTCGATTAGGACGAGCCAAACGAAAGGCACGAACTAGATCGGCAGCATGAACATCAGAGGCAAAAACCCAGGAATTATCTTCCTGACCATAACCCTTCCACTTGACCAGGTACTGGAGTTTCCGTCTCGAAATACGAGAATCCAAAATCTTCTCCACCACATACTCCAACTCCCCCTCGACCAACACCGGGGCAGGAGGATCAACAGAGGGAACCATAGGCGCCAGGTATCTCCGCAACAACGACCTATGGAACACATTATAGATGGCAAAAGAAGCTGGAAGGGCCAAACGAAAAGACACAGGATTGAGAACTTCAGAAATCTTATACAGACCAATGAAACGAGGCTTAAACTTAGGAGAGGAAACCTTCATAGGAACATAACGAGACGACAACCAAACCAAATCCCCAACACGAAGTCGGGGACCCACACAGCGCCGGCGGTTAGCGAAATGTTGAGCCTTCTCCTGGGACAATGTCAAATTGTCCACCACATGAGTCCAAATCTGCTGCAACCTGTCCACCACAGTATCCACACCAGGACAGTCCGAAGGCTCAACCTGCCCTGAAGAGAAACGAGGATGAAAACCAGAATTACAGAAAAACGGCGAAACCAAAGTAGCCGAGCTGGCCCGATTATTAAGGGTGAACTCGGCCAAAGGCAAGAAGGACACCCAATCATCCTGATCAGCAGAAACAAAGCATCTCAGATATGTTTCCAAAGTCTGATTAGTTCGTTCGGTTTGGCCATTTGTCTGAGGATGGAAAGCCGAAGAAAAAGACAAATCAATGCCCATCTTAGCACAAAAGGACCGCCAAAACCTCAAAACAAACTTGGAACCTCTGTCCGAGACGATGTTCTCCGGAATGCCATGCAAATGAACCACATGCTGGAAAAACAATGGCACCAAATCAGAGGAAGAAGGCAACTTAGACAAGGGTACCAAATGGACCATCTTAGAGAAGCGATCACAAACCACCCAAATGACCGACATCCTCTCAGAGACAGGGAGATCTGAAATAAAATCCATGGAAATATGCGTCCAGGGCCTCTTCGGGACTGGCAAGTGCAAAAGCAACCCACTGGCATGAGAACAGCAGGGCTTAGCCCGAGCACAAGTCCCACAGGACTGCACAAAAGAACGCACATCCCGTGACAAAGAAGGCCACCAAAAGGATCTAGCCACCAAATCTCTGGTACCAAAGATTCCAGGATGACCAGCCAACACCGAACAATGAACCTCAGAGATAACTCTACTAGTCCATCTATCAGGGACAAACAGTTTCTCCCCTGGACAACGGTCAGGTCTATCAGCCTGAAACTTCTGCAGCACCCGCCGCAAATCAGGGGAGATGGCAGACAAAATTACCCCCTCTTTGAGAATACCCGCCGGCTCAGGAACACTCGGAGAGTCAGGCACAAAACTCCTTGACAGGGCATCAGCCTTCACATTCTTAGAGCCCGGAAGGTACGAAACCACAAAATCAAAACGGGAGAAAAACAGCGACCATCGAGCCTGTCTAGGATTTAACCATTTGGCAGACTCGACATAAGTCAAATTCTTGTGATCCGTCAAAACCACCACGCGATGCTTGGCTCCTTCAAGCCAATGTCGCCACTCCTCGAATGCCCACTTCATGGCCAACAACTCTCGATTGCCAACATCATAATTGCGCTCAGCAGGCGAGAACTTTCTAGAAAAGAAGGCACATGGTTTCATCACCGAGCCATCAGAACTTCTTTGCGACAAAACAGCCCCTGCTTCAATCTCAGAAGCATCAACCTCGACCTGAAACGGGAGCGAAACATCTGGCTGACACAACACAGGGGCAGAAGAAAAACGACGATTCAACTCCTGAAAAGCCTCTACAGCCACAGAGGACCAATTGACCGCATCAGCACCTTTCTTGGTCAAATCAGTCAACGGTTTAGCAACAGTAGAAAAATTAGCGATGAAGCGACGGTAAAAATTAGCAAATCCCAGGAACTTCTGCAGGCTCTTCACAGATGTCGGCTGAGTCCAATCATAAATGGCCTGAACTTTAACAGGGTCCATCTCGATAGTAGAAGGGGAAAAAATGAAACCCAAAAATGAAACCTTCTGAACTCCAAAGAGACATTTTGACCCCTTCCCAAACAAGGAATTCGCACGAAGGACCTGGAACACCATTCTGACCTGCTTTACATGAGACTCCCAATCATCCGAAAAGACCAAAATATCATCCAAATCTACAATCAAGAATCTATCCAGGTACTCTCGGAAGATGTCATGCATAAAGGACTGAAATACAGATGGAGAATTAGAAAGCCCGAATGGCATAACCAGGTACTCAAAATGGCCCTCGGGCGTATTAAATGCTGTTTTCCATTCATCGCCCTGTTTAATACGCACAAGATTATACGCCCCTCGAAGATCTATCTTGGTGAACCAACTAGCCCCCTTAATCCGAGCAAACAAATCAGACAGCAGCGGCAAAGGGTACTGAAATTTGACTGTGATCTTATTAAGAAGGCGGTAATCAATACAAGGTCTCAAAGAACCATCCTTCTTGGCCACAAAATATGAACCCTGCTCCCAACGATGATGACGACGGGCGAATATGACCTTTCTCCAAGGATTCCTTTATATAACTCCGCATAGCGGCGTGCTCTGGCACAGATAAATTGAACAGTCGGCCCTTAGGAAACTTACTACCAGGAATCAAATTAATAGCACAATCGCAATCCCTATGGGGAGGCAGGGCACTGGATTTGGGCTCATCAAATACATCCCGGTAATCCGACAAAAATTCAGGGACTTCAGAAGGAGTGGAAGGCGAAATTGACAACAATGGAACATCACCATGTACCCCTTGACAACCCCAGCTGGACACAGACATAGATTTCCAATCCAAAACTGGATTATGGACCTGCAGCCATGGCAACCCCAAAACGACCACATTATGCAGATTATGCAACACCAAAAAGCGAATATCCTCCTGATGTGCAGGAGCCATGCACATGGTCAATTGAGTCCAGTACTGAGGCTTATTCTTGGCCAAAGGCGTAGCATCAATTCCTCTCAATGGAATAGGATACTGCAAGTGCTCCAAGAAAAAACCACAGCGCCTGGCAAACTCCAAGTCCATCAAATTCAGGGCAGCGCCTGAATCCACAAATGCCATAACAGAACAGGACGACAAAGAGCAAATCAGAGTAACGGACAAAAGAAATTTAGACTGTACCGTACCAATGGTGGCAGACCTTGCGAACCGCTTAGTGCGCTTAGGACAATCGGAGATAGCATGAGTGGAATCACCACAGTAAAAACACAGCCCATTCCGACGTCTGTGTTCTTGCCGTTCAGCTCTGGTCAAAGTCCTATCACATTGCATAGGCTCAGGCCTATGCCCAGAGAATACCGCCAAATGGTGCACAGCTTTGCGCTCCCGCAAGCGCCGATCGATCTGAATGGCCAAGGACATAGACTCATTCAGACGAGTAGGCGTAGGAAATCCCACCATGACATCCTTAAGGGTTTCAGAAAGACCCTTTCTGAAAATTGCCGCCAGGGCACATTCATTCCACTGAGTAAGCACAGACCACTTTCTAAACTTCTGACAATATACCTCCGCTTCATCCTGACCCTGACGCAAGGCCAGCAAGATTTTCTCTGCCTGATCCACTGAATTTGCTTCATCATAAAGCATTCCAAGCGCCAGAAATAACGCATCTACATCACGCAATGCAGGATCTCCTGGCGCAAGGGAAAATGCCCAGTCTTGAGGGTCACCACGCAACAAAGAAATAATGATTTTTACTTGTTGAACGGGGTCACCAGAGGAGCGGGGTTTCAAAGCAAGAAACAGTTTACAATTATTTTTGAAATTCAGGAACCTAGATCTATCCCCAGAAAACAAATCAGGAATTGGAATTCTAGGCTCTAACATCGGATTCTGAACCACAAAATCTTGAATGTTTTGTACCCTTGCAGTGAGATGATCCACACAAGAGGACAGACCTTGAATGTCCATATCTACACCTGTGTCCTGAACCACCCAGAGGTTAAGGGGAAAAGAAAGACAAAACACGCTGCAGAAAAAAAAAAATGGTCTCAGAACTTCTCTTATCCCTCTATTGAGATGCATTAATACTTTGGGCCAGCTGTACTGTCATGGACCTGGTGGTTAGGAGCACCCGGAATGACCTGATGGGTAAGCTAACACAGAACAAGCTCTGGGAAGTAGGAGCTCTGCTGACCGCAACCCCTAAACCTATCACGCAACTAGAAATAGCCGTGGAGCGTACCTAACAATGCCTAGACGCCTCTTCACAGCCTAAGAGCTAACTAGCCCTAGAGATAGAAAATAAAGCCTACCTTGCCTCAGAGAAATTCCCCAAAGGTAAAGGAAGCCCCCCACATATATTGACTGTGAGTTAAGATGAAAGTCACAAACACAGAAATGAAACAGGTTTCAGCAAAGGGAGGCCAGACTAACTAAACAGACTGAGGATAGGAAAGGTATCTTTGCAGTCAGCACAAAAAACTACAAAAAGACCACGCAGAGTGTGCAAAAAGACCTCCGCACCAACTCACTGTGCGGAGGTGCCACTCTGGATACCAGAGCTTCCAGCTAGCAATGCAAAATCATGATAGCAAGCTGGACAAGAAAACAATGAACAAATAATAAACTAGCAGGGACTTAGCTTCTGCTGGAGTAGACAGGTCACCAGAAAGATCCAAGACCGAACTGAACCAGTACAAGAACATTGACAGCTGGCATAGAGTAACGATCTGAGTGGAGTTAAATAGAGCAGCCAGCCAAAGAATAAACTAAATCACCTGTGGAAGGAACCTCAGAAGCAGCAGCACCACTCACAGCCACCAGAGGGAGTCCATGGACAGAACTCACCAAAGTACGATTCATGACCACAGGAGGGAGTTTGATAACAGAATTCACAACAGACATGGTGATGGAGGAGGAATCAGTAGCAGATGGGGTTGAGGGGATGGCTGGTGTTTGGCGAGATGGCTAGGTCACATTTTAGTGCAGTGAGATTCCCACACTAAGCCATGTTGATTGTGCATGTGCAGGTTCATGCATATCGTCTTCAATTATTGCAATTTTTGCCACTACTGAGTTTTTTTCTTTTGCAAATTTGATAAATAACGTGTTTTGGGTCATTCTCTGCGGTCTCGAAAAAAGGCCCCAGCTAGGCAACCCTTGAAGGCCCTGCGAACTTCACACTTGTGACCGGTGCTGACCACTGCCAGCCAGAGTTGGGGCTGAGGATGCAGTGATTGTGAGGTGGAATCCCTTCATGTCTATGTGGGAAGCCACAACATAACCTCATCTTCCTCCTCCTCTTCCATCTTTGCTGCGTACTACTGGGTTCAAATCAAATGGGATCTACCTCATCATCATCCTCTCTGTTCTCACGCTCCTCACTTTGAGTGCTACCTCCATCCTCTTCCTGCCCTGACACCACAGTACAGTCCGCGTGCTCCTCTGGTATCTGAGTCTCATCAGGATCACCTCCCCCCTTGGTAGTTAACATCTGGTGATGTGTATATGGATTCTGCTCGGACCCTACTTCGCCCTGTCCCAGGTCCAACATGACCTGCTGCAGATGCTTTCCTCCTCTGGATTCTGTCATTTATCGGAGCAGACCTATGATGCCATGGAATAGAATATGTGAACAACTCTGAAGAATTGCCCATCTGACGTTCCCCACAGTCAGTTGAGTGTTTCGAAATTTCTGATGCTGGGCAAAACAAGGATCATTGGGGGTGCCACCTCTGATGATTGTACTGTGTGTGATGTGATGGTGGAGGAAGAGGAGGAGAGGCCACTTGATGCAGCATCTGCCTTCCACTGTAGCACATGCTCTGTCTCAGCTTAAATTGCAAGGTGTACCGCTGTGCAGCTGCCAAAGAAAGGAAGCTGAGTAGCATGTCCAGTAACAGCTTTTGTCAGTGGTCTTTGGATAGGATGAGATAGTGTTTGTTTAGTTGAGCTTTCATTACCATTAACACCTACGTACACGTCGAACACCAATCCTATTCTCCCTTCCACCACAACCTCGCTTTTTCCCCACTCATGTTGTGAGTAGCCTTCCCCTCTTGTAACCTGCTATTTCACAACCTTAGGCCCACAGATGTCAGTCATCTGTAACTAAATGAACAATCACTATTTACTTTCTAAAGGTACCGTCACACTAAACGATATCGCTAGCGATCCGTGATGTTGCAGCGTCCTGGCTAGCGATATCGTTCAGTTTGACACACAGCAGCGATCAGAATCCTGCTGTGATGTCGTTGGTCGCTGCAGAAAGTCCAGAACTTTATTTCGTCCGCTGGATTTCCTGGTGACATCGCTGAATCGGCGTGTGTGACGCCGATTCCACGATGTCTTCACTGGTAACCAGGGTAAACATCGGGTTACTAAGCGCAGGGCCGCGCTTAGTAACCCGATGTTTACCCTGGTTACCAGCGTAAAAGTAAAAAAAAAAAACCACTACATACTTACCTTCCGCTGTCTATCCCTCGGCACTCTGCTTCTCTGCCCTGTGTAAGCACAGCGGCCGGAAAGCAGAGCGGTGACGTCACCGCTCTGCTTTCCGGCCGCTGTGCTCACAGTCAGTGCAGGAAAGCACAGCGCCGGGGACAGACAGCAGAAGGTAAGTATGTAGTGTTTGTTTTTTTTTACTTTTACGCTGGTAACCAGGGTAAACATCGGCCCTGCGCTTAGTAACCCGATGTTTACCCTGGTTACCGGGGACCTCGGGATCGTTGCTCGCTGGAGAGCTGTCTGTGTGACAGCTCTCCAGCGACCAAACAGCGATGCTGCAGCGATCCGGATCGTTGTCAGTATCGCTGCAGCGTCGCTTAGTGTGACGGTACCTTTAGTCTGCCTGAACAACACTGTTAAACCTAATGATTTTTAAGTGGAAATCTGACCTTTTGATTTGCCACTAAAACACAGTTTTATCACAAACGATTTGGATTAGCTAATTGATCCTCCAGGCTGCAAAAATCTAGCCTTCTTATTTGCCATTGAAATACAGGTTCATCGCAACTACAGTATTTGGATTAACAAATTGTCCTTCTAGACTGCACTCCAGTACCAAGCCTAACAATTTTTAAGTGGAAATCTAGACTTCTGATTTGCCACTGAACCACAGTTTTATCACAAATGATTTGGAGTAGCTAATTGGATCTCATGGCTGCACTCCAATATTAGGCCTAACAATTTTTAAGTGGAAATATGGCCTTCTGATTTGCCACTGAATCCCAGTTTTATCACAAACGATTTGCAGTAGCTAATGTTTTATCACAAATGATTTGCAGTAGCTAATTGGGAATTATAGTTGCATGCTAATATTAGGGCCTAGCAATTTTTAAGTGGAAATCTGTCCTTCTGATTTGCCATCGAAATCTGATCTGATTTGCCATCAGTTTTATCACAAATGATTTGGAGTTCTAATTGGGCCTCTAGGCTGCACTCCAATATTAGGCCTAATGATTTTTAAGTAGAAATCTGATCTTCTGATTTGCCACTGAAACCCAGTTTTATCACAATTGATTTGGAGTAGCTAATTGTCCAGTGATTTTTAAGCTGAAATCTGGCCTTCTGATTTGTCCCTGAAAAACAGTTTTATCACAAACGATTTAGAGTAGCTACCGTATTTTTCAGACTATAAGACGCACCGGACTATAAGACGCACCCAGGTTTTAGAGGTGGAAAATTGGGAAAAAAATATTTGAAGCAAAAAAGGTGGTAAAATATTTAATAACATAAACATACTATTATATGTGTTGTTATTATATATAATAGTATGTTATTATGTTGGAAGCTGCGGGTATAAGATGGAGCTGCGGGACCAGTGTGGTGTCTGTAAAGTACTGTATGAAGATGCTGGAGGGTGAGTATAAGAATGGGGGCACAGGGCTTAAATTTAAAGCACCACTCCAGCACTGAAAAATAACACTGGAGTGCTGCTTTGAGATTCCATTGGGAGAACTATAACTCCCAGCATGTCCTGCAGAACTTATGGCATGCTGGGAGTTCTAGATCACCACAGAAGTGGCAGAGTGCTTTATTGTGTGTTGTAGTGACTAGCCTTTTAATTGTGGCAGCCAGCCACACTGTGGTGAGGTAAAATGCTGGAGACTTCCATCCCATGACACCACAGAGCCCTCCCTCTTGTTACCTCTCCACAGCACAGGAGTAAGCTTGCAGATTGTAGTGTGGTGTCTGCAGGACCTGTGGTGACATCAGAAGAGGGAGGGCTCTGTGTTGCCATGTGATGCTCCAGCTCGCCCTCTTCATGACATCACACAGGTCCTTGTGGTGGAGCACTCAGCATCCAGCACAGCCTCGGCAGGCAGGTATGCAGGGATCTTGTCCCTCTGGCTCCTGCTGCTGCCCCCTCCACCAGACACACAGATCTCCCCAGCTGCTGCAGGAATCCAGCGCTGGGGAAACCATGTGTGTCCCTGTGAAGGAGTATTCATTTGATGCTCCCGACTTACCTCTGAGCTGACAGGTGGGTGGGGAAGCAGCTAATGAATATTCACTGCACTTTAATGATCGGGACCACGTGGTTTCCCCAGTTCTGATACCTGAAGCCCAGCAGGGACATTTTTCTGCCTCCTGCCTCCCAATGCAATCCCATTGGCTGCTGCCCCCTCCCCACATTACATCACTACGATAAGACGCACCCACACTTTCCTCTCAAATTTGGAGGGAAAAAAGTGCATCTTATGGTCAGAAAAATATGGTAATGGGGCCTTATGGTGTGACATCTCTGAAGGTCCAGTCACCACAGAAGTACTGTATCTCAGCCAGAGGTGTAGTACCCCAACTCTCTGGTAAGGAGGGGACACTGTACAGAACCATAACACTTGCACCCAACACCAGACCTCCCAAGGCCAGAGAGGACTTAGGTAGAAGGTGCGGGTGGAGAGTGAGGAGTTGTCAGGGGAGATAAGAGGGAGGAGTCTATGAGGAGAACTGAAGCAGAGCAGACGTGTGGGTCTGCAGCTCCTGTGAGTGGAAGGGAAGAAAGGAAGGAGGAAGGAGAAGGGTCTCAGGGCCACAGGAAGTGCAGAAGCCACCCGTGGGGCCTGCATCCCGGCTGACCAATGTCAGGTTGAAGGGACCAGGTCGCAGAAAGGGGAACCAGCCCCTGATCTAGTGGAAGGACTGCAGGACTCAACTAGAAACCCGGAGGCTGTGGCATCTGTAAGAACCACAGCCACATCCACCCAGAACAGGTTAAAAAGGTAGTGCAAACCAGCATAGAGAAACGGCCAGGAAAGGCTTATAAAAGGGGGGTTCTGGACAGCTACTAGAGTGCCCCCAGACGCAGGGCCGCGGGTTACTCGGTACCGATCCTCTCTGTCTCAAGTCAAGGGTTGCCATGGTGCACAGACCCGGTCCATGACCCTGCTAAGGGGCATCCAATAAAAGATGATGAATAAAGTCGGCTAAGGTTTCGTGACGCCACCTGTGGTATTCAGTCAGGTCGACCGATGCTGCAAGGGGTCCACTGGGGTGATGTGATGGCAGCTAGTTGGTATACCTTCCCACATGTGAAGTATATCCCCAGCGCTTCCCAGTAGTGTAGGTGGCGATGGTGTGGGGTGCAGTCAATAGCGAAGACACAGGGTTGCAGTCTCTTTACCTTTTACTGAAGACTTCAGGATCTGCAATCCAGAGCACTGTTAACAGGGCTGGCTGAGACCGACCGGTCCGAAGGCACATCCAGAGTTCCCTTTGCAGGTGGAAATCGTTGCCTACCACTAGTGCCTGTGTGTTGTAGTTCTTCCCTGCTGAGCATTCGGGATAGTCCTCACAACTTCTGTTCTCGTTCTTTCTCGTTCTCTCTCTCTCTCTCCGTCCCCCAAGTTTATCTGGATAGGACGCACCCGTTTGACGGGAAGGCTTGAAGCTATTCTGGGACCCTAGAGACACCCTGTTATGATCCGGTGACCTTGGAGCTGCATGAGAACTTTCACTGGAGAAGGTGGCCACTGTACTGACCGCAATCCTGAGCTTAACACTGCAACTAGAAGTAGCCGTGGAGTGTACCTAACACACCTAGACACCTCGTCACAGCCTGAGGACTAATTACCCCTAAAGATGGAAATAGGAAAACTATCTTGCCTCAGAGACAATCCCCAAAGGATAGACAGCCCCCCACAAATATTGGCGGTGAGTCGGAGAGGAAAAAACATACACAGGCAGAAAACAGGATTTAGCACAGGAGGCCACACTCGCTAGATAGGACAGGATAGGACAGAGTTCTGTGCGGTCAGTATAAAACCCTTCAAAAACATCCACAGCAGAAATTACAAAAACTTCCTACATCTAACTAATAGATGTAGGAGCGTAAATCTGCAACTCCAGTGAATCCTACAATCAGAGCAGGAATAAAACTGAAACAAGCACACAGCAGTGTGCCACAGATACAAAAAACCAAAAACTTATCTTTGCTGAATTTGGCAGCAGGCAGGAGAAGCCAGAAAGTGATCCATCACTTCACAAGGAACATTGACAACTGGCAAGGGCTAAAGGATCCTGCACACCTAAATATCCCAGTCAGAATTGTAATCACCGATATACCTGGCCAGGCCTGTGACTCAGAGACAACTGCATTCCCACCTACAACCAATGGAGGGAACCCAAGAGCGGAATTCACAACAGTACCCCCCCTTGAGGAGGGGTCACCGAACCCTCACCAGAGCCCCCAGGATGATCAGGACAAGCCAGATAAAAGGCACGGACCAAATCAGCAGCATAGACATCAGAGGCAAAAACCCAAGAATTATCCTCCTGGCCATAACCCTTCCATTTGACCAGGTACTGAAGCTTCCGGCTCGAAAAACGGGAATCCAAAATCTTCTCAACAACATATTCCAACTCCCCATCAACCAACACAGGGGCCGGAGGATCAACAGAGGGAACAACGGGCTCCACATATTTCCGCAGCAAAGATCTATGGAAGACATTATGGATAGCAAAAGAGGCCGGAAGCACCAGTCGAAAAGACACCGGATTAATAGTCTCAGAAATACTATAAGGACCAATAAACCGAGGCTTAAATTTAGGAGAAGAAACCTTCATAGGAACATGACAGGAGGACAACCAGACCAGATCCCCAACCCGAAGCCGGGAACAAACACACCGACGATGATTAGCAAAACGTTGAGCCTCCTCCTCAGACAACACCAACTTGTCCACCACATGAGCCCAGATATGCTGCAACCTGTCCACCACAGAATCCACACCAGGACAGTCAGAAGGCTCAACCTGCCCAGAAGAAAAACGAGGATGAAAACCAAAATTACAAAAGAAAGGCGAAACCAAGGTAGCAGAACTAGCCCGATTATTAAGGGCAAACTCGGCCAATGGCAAGAAAGCCACCCAATCATCCTGATAAGCGGACACAAAGCATCTCAAATAAGTCTCCAAAGTCTGATTAGTGCGCTCGGTCTGGCCATTTGTCTGAGGATGAAATGCAGAAGAAAAAGACAAATCAATGCCTAGCCTAGCACAAAAGGCCCGCCAAAACCTAGAAACAAACTGGGAACCTCTGTCGGACACAATATTCTCCGGAATACCATGCAAACGAACCACATGCTGAAAAAACAACGGAACCAAATCTGAAGAGGAAGGCAATTTAGGCAAGGGCACCAAATGAACCATCTTAGAGAACCGGTCACAAACAACCCAGATAACAGACATCTTCTGGGACACCGGAAGATCAGAAATAAAATCCATCGAAATATGCGTCCAGGGCCTCTCAGGGATTGGCAATGGCAAAAGCAACCACTAGCACGAGAACAACAAGGCTTAACCCGTGCACAAGTCCCACAGGACTGCACAAAAGAACGCACATCACATGACAATGAAGGCCACCAAAAGGACCTACCAACCAAATCTCTGGTACCAAAAATGCCAGGATGACCAGCCAACACGGAACAGTGAACCTCAGAAATCACTCTACTAGTCCATCTGTCAGGAACAAACAATTTCCCCACAGGACAACGGTCAGGTCTGTCAGCCTGAAATTCCTGAAGAGCTCGTCGTAAATCAGGGGAAATGGCAGAAAGGACCACCCCTTCTTTCAGAATACCGACCAGCTCCAAGACCTCAGGAGAATCAGGCAAAAAACTTAATATTCTTAATATTCTTAGAACCCGGAAGGTACGAGACCACGAAATCAAAACGGGAAAAAAACAAGGACCATCGAGCTTGTTTAGGATTCAGCCATCTAGCAGACTCGAGGTAAATCAAATTCTTATGATCGGTCAAGACCACAATACAGTGCTTAGCTCCCTCAAGCCAATGTCGCCACTCCTCAAACGCCCACTTCATAGCCAACAACTTCCGATTGCCGACATCATAATTGCGTTCAGCAGGCGAAAATTTACTGGAAAAGAAGGCAGACGGTTTCATTAAAGAACCAAGAGGATCCCTCTGAGACAAAGCGGCTCCTGCCCCAATCTCAGAAGCGTCAACCTCAACCTGAAACGGAAGAGAAACATCCGGTTGGCGCAACACTGGAGCAGAAGTAAATCGATGTTTAAGCTCCTGAAAGGCAGAGACAGCCGCAGAGGACCAATTCGCCACATCAGCGCCTTTCTTCGTCAAATCAGTCAAGGGTTTAACCACGCTAGAAAAATTAGCAATGAAACGGCGATAAAAATTTGCAAAACCCAAAAATTTCTGAAGGCTCTTCACAGATGTGGGCTGAATCCAATCATGAATGGCCTGAACCTTAACCGGATCCATCTCTATAGACGAGGGAGAAAAAATGAAGCCCAAAAAAGAGACTTTCTGCACCCCAAAGAGACACTTAGACCCTTTCACAAACAGGGCATTGTCACGAAGGATCTGAAATACCATCCTGACCTGTTGCACATGAGACTCCCAATCATCTGAAAAAATCAAAATATCGTCCAGATATACAATCAAGAATTTATCAAGATAAGTCCGGAAAATATCATGCATAAAGGACTGAAAAACGGATAGAGCATTAGAGAGTCCGAATGGCATCACAAGGTATTCAAAATGGCCTTCGGGCGTGTTAAACGCAGTTTTCCATTCATCACCCTGCTTAATACGAATAAGATTATATGCCCCTCGAAGGTCAATCTTAATAAACCAACTAGCTCCCTTAATCCTTGCAAATAAATCGGAAAGCAAAGGTAAAGGGTATTGAAACTTGAAAGTGATTTTATTCAAGAGGCGATAATCTATACAGGGTCTCAAGGAACCATCTTTTTTAGCAACAAAAAAGAACCCCGCTCCCAACGGTGAAGAAGATGGTCGAATATGCCCTTTCTCCAAAGACTCCTTAATATAGCTCCGCATGGCGGTATGTTCAGGCACAGATAGGTTGAAAAGTCGACCCTTAGGAAACTTACAGCCTGGAATCAAGTCGATAGCACAATCACAGTCCCTGTGCGGTGGAAGGAAACTGGACTTGGGCTCATCGAATACATCCTGAAAATCAGACAAAAACTCTGGAATCTCAGAAGGTGAAGAAGAGGAGATTGACATCAACGGAACATCATTATGAACCCCCTGACAACCCCAACTAATCACAGACATGGACTTCCAGTCCAACACAGGATTATGTACCTGTAACCACGGAAAACCCAGCACGACAACATCATGCCAGTTATGCAACACCAGAAATCGACAATCTTCCTGATGGGCTGGCGCCATGCGCATGGTTACCTGTGTCCAAAACTGGGGCTTATTTTTAGCCAAGGGTGTAGCATCAATGCCCTTTAAAGGAATAGGGTTCTGCAAAGGCTGCAAGGGAAAACCACAACGCTTGGCAAACTCAAAATCCATTAAATTCAAGGCGGCGCCTGAATCCACAAACGCCATGACAGAAAATGATGACAATGAGCAGATCAAGGACACAGATAACAAAAATTTAGGTTGTACAGTACTGATGGTAATTGAACTGGCGATCCTCTTTGTCCGCTTAGGGCAGACAGAAATGACATGAGAAGCATCGCCACAATAATAACACAACCTATTTTGACGTCTGAAACCTTGTCGTTCCGCTCTAGACAGAACTCTATCACATTGCATAGGCTCAGGAATTTGCTCTGAGGATAACGCCACAGCGCGCACAGTTCTGCGCTCCCGCAGGCGTCGGTCAATCTGAATGGCCAGAGACATAGATTCACTCAGATTGGAAGGCGTGGGAAACCCCACCATAACATCTTTAACGGATTCAGAAAGCCCCCTTCTGAAAATTGCCGCTAAAGCATCATTATTCCATTTTGTCAACACAGACCATTTTCTGAATTTCTGACAATACAATTCTGCCGCCTCTTGACCCTGAGACAGGGCCAACAAGGTCTTCTCAGCTTGATCCACAGAATTAGGTTCATCATACAATAACCCTAAAGCCTGAAAAAAAGAGTCAATATTAAGCAAAGCCGGATTCCCAGATTCCAGGGAAAATGCCCACTCCTGCTGGTCGCCACACAGCAGTGAGATAACGATCTTTACCTGCTGAATGGAATCACCAGAGGATCGAGGTCTCAGGGCAAAAAAAAGTTTACAGTTGTTTTTGAAACTCAAAAATTTAGACCTGTCACCAGAAAACAAATCAGGAGTAGGAATCTTTGGTTCTAAAGCAGGAGTCCGAATAATATAATCAGAAATACCTTGCACCCTAGCAGCAATCTGGTCTACACGAGAAGCTAAATCCTGAACAACCATGCTTGCACCAGGCTCCTCAGCCACCCAGATATTAAGAGGGAGGAGAACACAAAACAGACTGGAGAAAAAAAAATGGCTCAAGAGCTTCGTTCACTTCTTCTAAGATGCATTCATTGCACTTCATTGTTGGCCAGTTGTACTGTTATGATCCGGTGACCTTGGAGCTGCATGAGAACTTTCACTGGAGAAGGTGGCCACTGTACTGACCGCAATCCTGAACTTAACACCGCAACTAGAAGTAGCCGTGGAGTGTACCTAACACACCTAGACACCTCGTCACAGCCTGAGGACTAATTGCCCCTAAAGATGGAAATAGGAAAACTATCTTGCCTCAGAGAAAATCCCCAAAGGATAGACAGCCCCCCCACAAATATTGACGGTGAGTCGGAGAGGAAAAAACATACACAGGCAGAAAACAGGATTTAGCACAGAAGGCCACACTAGCTAGATAGGACAGGATAGGACAGAGTTCTGTGCGGTCAGTATAAAACCCTTCAAAAACATCCACAGCAGAAATTACAAAAACCTCCTACATCTAACTAATAGATGTAGGAGTGTAAATCTGCAACTCCAGTGAATCCTACAATCAGAGCAGGAATAAAACTGAAACAAGCACACAGCAGTGTGCCACAGATACAAAAAACCAAAAACTTATCTTTGCTGAATTTGGCAGCAGGCAGGAGAAGCCAGAAAGTGATCCATCACTTCACAAGGAACATTGACAACTGGCAAGGGCTAAAGGATCCTGCACACCTAAATATCCCAGTCAGAATTGTAATCATCTGATACACCTGGCCAGGCCTGTGACTCAGAGACAACTGCATTCCCACCTACAACCACTGGAGGGAACCCAAGAGCAGAATTCACAACAACGCCCCTCCCCACGCTTGCCCCCTATGTCTGCTTAGGTGATATATGGTAGACAGCCAACCTATAATTAACTGTCCTGCGGAGTTTGAAGTAAGGCATAAAGTTAGTTACTTCCTCGATGTTCCGGTCACCGGCTACGCGCCTCAGTAGGATGTTGCCGTTCTTCGGGGCCCGACTCCTACTGGCTCTCCTCTGTGCTTGATCTCGTTTCTCACTGTCCACAATATCCTTCTCTTCTTGTCCTTTCTTAGGATACCACCGCAAGGTAGTGCAGGCGTGGTTCCGTTGCTTTCTAATCGTTCTGCTAGGCCCCTGTCAGGAACCCACCCCTGACAGGTCCTCCCTGGACTCTCCCCAGGCTGCGTTCTGTCCTAACTTCCTATCCGACCCCTAGTTTTACCAGTGTGAGGAGTGGCCTAATATATAGTGCCTTTTGCTCCCCCTAGTGGCCAGAGTGTGAAGTGTAATGTGCGTTTGTGATACCTGGTCAGGTGAACTCCTTTAGTGCAATCAGACATAACATCGCTCCCCTTAGCGGCAGAGCGACATCACTGCAACGACCCGGTCTCTGGGGCGCTGCACTACCCCAATCTGCTGGAGAGTTTCCTGAACCGCTCTCCTGAAGGACACAGCACCAAAGCTGGCGAATAAAATCTGACTGTGAATGAAACATCAATAATTCACCTTGCTGTTTCCTCACAATTCTTTCGAGCGACACCTGCCCTGCACCACCACTACCACCATCAGAACTCTACAAAACATCTTTAACTGCCCTGGTGACTAAGCTCTACCTGGGGAGCAGAACCATCACGGCTGGACTACCATCGCCCCAGTTGCCCCTTTAAGCAGCGTCAGCCATCCCTGGCTGAGTACCACAGGTGGCTTCACGAATATCCCCTTTATTTTCCCCTACAAACATTATTCCCAATTCACCAACATTTCCCTCAGCTCTTTAATTGCACACCCAGGGCCACGGACCGGGTAAAGTTGCTGCCGTGACTGTTATGACCTGGTGGTCAGGACAATAATGGACCTGGTGGTTAAGAGCACACGGAATGACCTGATAGTTTCTGATAATAAAGGACGAGCTCTGGGACGTGGGAACTCTGCTGACCGCAATCCCTAATCCTATCAAACACACTAGAAATAGCCGTGGATTGCGCCTAACGCTCCCTATGCAACTCGGCACAGCCTAAGGAACTAGCTACCCCTGAAGATAGAAAAATAAAGCCTACCTTGCCTCAGAGAAATTCCCCAAAGGAAAAGGCAGCCCCCCACATATAATGACTGTGAGTAAAGATGAAAATACAAACACAGAGATGAAATAGATTTAGCAAAGTGAGGCCCGACTTACTGAACAGACCGAGGATAGGAAAGGTTACTTTGCGGTCAGCACAAAAACCTACAAAAAGACCACGCAGAGGGCACAAAAAGACCCTCCGCACCGACTCACGGTGCGGAGGCGCTCCCTCTGCGTCCCAGAGCTTCCAGCAAGCAAGACAACAATAAAAATAGCGAGCTGGACAGAAAAATAGCAAACCAAAGAAGTACAAGCTGGAACTTAGCTTCTGCTGGGAAGACAGGTCACAAGAACGATCCAGGAGTGAACTAGACCAATACTGGAACATTGACAGGTGGCATGGAGCAAAGATCTAAGTGGAGTTAAATAGAGCAGCCAGCTAACGAATTAACCTCGTCACCTGAGGAAGGAAACTCAGAAACACCCACCAGAGGAAGTCCATGGACAGAACCAGCCGAAGTACCATTCATGACCACAGGAGGGAGCCCGACAACAGAATTCACAACAGTACCCCCCCCTTGAGGAGGGGTCACCGAACCCTCACCAGAGCCCCCAGGCCGACCAGGATGAGCCAAATGAAAGGCACGAACCAGATCGGCAGCATGAACATCAGAGGCAAAAACCCAGGAATTATCTTCCTGACCATAACCCTTCCACTTGACCAGGTACTGGAGTTTCCGTCTCGAAACACGAGAATCTAAAATCTTCTCCACCACATACTCCAACTCCCCCTCAACCAACACCGGGGCAGGAGGATCAATGGATGGAACCACAGGCGCCACGTATCTCCGCAATAACGACCTATGGAACACATTATGGATGGCAAAAGAAGCAGGAAGGGCCAAACGAAATGACACAGGATTGATAACCTCAGAAATCTTATACGGACCAATGAAACGAGGCTTAAACTTAGGAGAGGAAACCTTCATAGGAACATAACGAGACGACAACCAAACCAAATCCCCAACACGAAGTCGAGGACCCACACAGCGCCGGCGGTTAGCGAAACGTTGAGCCTTCTCCTGGGACAATGTCAAATTGTCCACCACATGAGTCCAAATCTGCTGCAACCTATCCACCACAGTATCTACACCAGGACAGTCCGAAGACTCAACCTGCCCTGAAGAGAAACGAGGATGGAAACCAGAATTGCAGAAAAACGGCGAAACCAAAGTAGCCGAGCTGGCCCGATTATTAAGGGCGAACTCAGCCAACGGCAAAAAGGACACCCAATCATCCTGATCAGCAGAAACAAAGCATCTCAGATATGTTTCCAAAGTTTGATTAGTTCGTTCGGTTTGGCCATTTGTCTGAGGATGGAAAGCCGAGGAGAAAGACAAATCAATGCCCATCCTAGCACAAAAGGATTGCCAAAACTTCGAAACAAGCTGGGAACCTCTGTCAGAAACGATGTTCTCCGGGATACCATGTAAACGAACCACATGCTGGAAAAATAATGGCACCAAATCAGAGGAGGAAGGCAATTTTGACAAAGGTACCAAATGGACCATCTTAGAAAAGCGATCACAAACCACCCAAATGACCGACATCTTGTGAGAGACGGGGAGATCCGAAATAAAATCCATAGAAATATGCGTCCAGGGCCTCTTCGGGACCGACAAGGGCAAAAGCAACCCACTGGCACGAGAACAGTAGGGCTTAGCCCGAGCACAAGTCCCACAGGACTACACAAAAGAACGCACATCCCGTGACAAAGACGGCCACCAGAAGGATCTAGCCACCAAATCTCTGGTACCAAAGATTCCAGGATGCCCAGCCAACACTGAACAATGAATCTCAGAGATAACTCTACTAGTCCATCTATCAGGGACAAACAGTTTCTCCGCTGGGCAACGGTCAGGTCTATCAGCCTGAAATTTTTGCAGCACCCGCCGCAAATCAGGGGAGATGGCAGACAAAATTACCCCCTCTTTGAGAATACCCGCCGGCTCAGGAACACCCGGAGAGTCAGGCACAAAACTCCTTGACAGGGCATCAGCCTTCACATTCTTAGAGCCCGGAAGGTACGAAACCACAAAATCAAAACGGGAGAAAAATAACGACCATCGAGCCTGTCTCGGATTCAACCGTTTGGCAGACTCAAGATAAGTCAAATTCTTGTGATCTGTCAAGACCACCACGCGATGCTTGGCTCCTTCCAGCCAATGACGCCGGCACCGGGCGGCACGGTGGCGCAGTGGATAGTACAGCAGCCTTGCAGCGCTGGAGTCCTGGGTTCAAACCCCACCAAGGACAACATCTGCAAAGAGTTTGTATGTTCTCTCCGTGTTTGCGTGGGTTTCCTCCGAGCACTCCGATTTCCTCCCACATTACAAAGACATACTGATAGGGAATATAGATTGTGAGCCCCATCGGGGACAGCAATGATAATGTGTGCAAACTGTAAAACGCTGCGGAATATGTTAGCGCTATATAAAAATAAAGATTATTATTATTATTATGACGCCACTCCTCGAATGCCCACTTCATGGCCAACAACTCACGATTACCAACATCATAGTTACGCTCAGCAGGCGAAAACTTTCTAGAAAAGAAAGCACATGGCTTCATCACCAAGCCATCAGAACTTTTTTGCGACAAAACAGCCCCTGCTCCAATCTCAGAAGCATCAACCTCAACCTGAAACGGAAGCGAAACATCTGGCTGGCACAACACAGGGGCAGAAGAAAAACGACGCTTCAACTCCTGAAAAGCCTCTACAGCTGCAGAAGACCAATTGACCACATCAGCACCCTTCTTGGTCAAATCAGTCAACGGTTTAGCAACAGTAGAAAAATTAGCGATGAAGCGCCGATAAAAATTAGCAAAGCCCAGGAACTTTTGCAGGCTCTTCACAGATGTCGGCTGAGTCCAATCGTAAATGGCCTGGACTTTAACAGGGTCCATCTCGATAGTAGAAGGGGAAAAAATGAACCCCCAAAATGAAACCTTCTGAACTCCAAAGAGACACTTTGACCCCTTCACAAACAAGGAATTCGCACGAAGGACCTGGAACACCATTCTGACCTGCTTTACATGAGACTCCCAATCATCCAAAAAGACCAAAATATCATCCAAATACACGATCAGGAATTTATCCAGGTACTCTCGGAAGATATCATGCATAAAGGACTGAAATACTGATGAAGCATTGGAAAGCCCGAATGGCATAACCAGGTACTCAAAATGGCCCTCTGGCGTATTAAATGCTGTTTTTCATTCATCGCCTTGTTTAATACGCACAAGATTAAACGCCCCTCGAAGATCTATCTTGGTGAACCAACTAGCCCCTTTAATATGAGCAAACAAATCAGACAGCAACGGCAAAGGATACTGAAATTTGACTGTATTTTTATTAAGAAGGCGGTAATCAATACAAGGTCTCAAAGAACCATCCTTCTTGGCCACAAAAAAGAACCCTGCTCCTAACGGTGATGACGACGGGCGAATATGGCCTTTCTCCAAGGATTCCTTTATATAGCGGCGTTTTCTGGCACAGATAAATTGAACAATCGGCCCTTAGGAAACTTACTACCAGGAATCAAATTAATTGCACAATCGCAATCCCTATGAGGAGGTAGGGCACTGGCTTTGGGCTCATCAAATACATCCCGATAATCCGACAAAAACTCTGGAACTTCAGAAGGAGTGGAAGACGAAATAGACAAAAATTGAACATCACCATGTACCCCCTGGCAACCCCAGCTGGACACAGACATAGATTTCCAGTCCAATACTGGATTATGAACCTGTAGCCATGGCAACCCCAAAACGACCACATCATGCAGATTATGCAACACCAGAAAGCGGATATCCTCCTGATGTGCAGGAGCCATGCACATGGTCAATTGGGTCCAGTACTGAGGCTTATTCTTGGCCAAAGGCGTAGCATCAATTCCTCTCAATGGAATAGGATACTCCAAGGGCTCCAAGAAAAAACCACAGTGCCTAGCATACTCCAAGTCCATCAAATTCAGGGCAGTGCCTGAATCCACAAATGCCATAACAGAATAGGATGACAAAGAGCAAATCAGAGTAACAGACAATAGAAATTTAGACTGTACCGTACCAATGGTGGCAGACCTAGCGAACCGCTTAGTGCGCTTAGGACAATCGGAGATAGCATGAGTGGAATCACCACAGTAAAAACATAGCCCATTCCGACGTCTGTGTTCTTGCCGTTCAGCTCTGGTCAAAGTCCTATCACATTGCATAGGCTCAGGCCCATGCTCAGATAGTACCGCCAAATGGTGCACAGCTTTACGCTCACGCAAGCGTCGATCGATCTGAATGGCCAAGGACATAGACTCATTCAGACCAGCAGGCATTGGAAACCCCACCATGATATCCTTAAGGGCTTCAGAGAGACCCTTTCTGAAGATTGCTGCCAAGGCACATTCATTCCACTGAGTGAGCACAGACCACTTTCTAAACTTCTGACAATATATCTCCGCTTCATCCTGACCCTGACACAGAGCCAGCAAGATTTTCTCTGCCTGATCCACTGAATTAGGTTCGTCATAAAGCAATCCAAGCGCCAGGAAAAACGCATCAACATCACGCAATGCCGGATCTCCTGGCGCAAGGGAAAATGCCCAGTCTTGAGGGTCACCACGTAACAAAGAAATAATGATCTTTACTTGTTGAACAGGGTCACCTGAGGAGCGAGGTTTCAAGGCAAGAAACAATTTACAATTATTTTTGAAATTCAAGAACTTAGATCTATCACCAAAAAACAAATCAGGAATTGGAATCCTAGGCTCTGACATCGGATTCTGAACAACAAAATCTTGAATGTTTTGTACCCTTGTAGTGAGATTATCCATCCAAGAGGACAGACCTTGAATGTCCATATTTACACCAGTGTCCTGAACCACCCAGAGGTAAAAGGGAAGAGAGAGACAAAACACACTGCAAAGAAAAAAAAATGGTCTCAGAACTTCTCTTATCCCTCTATTGAGATACATTAGTACTTTGGGCCACCTGTACTGTTATGACCTGGTGGTCAGGAAAATAATGGACCTGGTGGTTAAGAACACACGGAATGACCTGATAGTTTCTGATAATAAAGGACGAGCTCTGGGACGTGGGAACTCTGCTGACCGCAATCCCTAATCCTATCAAACACACTAGAAATAGCCGTGGATTGCGCCTAACGCTCCCTATGCAACTCGGCACAGCCTAAGGAACTAGCTAGCCCTGAAGATAGAAAAATAAAGCCTACCTTGCCTCAGAGAAATTCCCCAAAGGAAAAGGCAGCCCCCCACATATAATGACTGTGAGCAAAGATGAAAATACAAACACAGAGATGAAATAGATTTAGCAAATTGAGGCCCGACTTACTGAACAGACCGAGGATAGGAAAGGTTACTTTGCGGTCAGCACAAAAACCTACAAAAAGACCACGCAGAGGGCACAAAAAGACCCTCCGCACCGACTCAGGGTGCGCAGGCGCTCCCTCTGCGTCCCAGAGCTTCCAGCAAGCAAGGCAACAATAAAAATAGCGAGCTGGACAGAAAAATAGCAAACCAAAGAAATACAAGCTGGAACTTAGCTTCTGCTGGGAAGACAGGTCACAAGAACGATCCAGGAGTGAACTAGACCAATACTGGAACATTGACAGGTGGCATGGAGCAAAGATCTAAGTGGAGTTAAATAGAGCAGCCAGCTAACGAATTAACCTCGTCACCTGAGGAAGGAAACTCAGAAACACCCACCAGAGGAAGTCCATGGACAGAACCAGCCGAAGTACCATTCATGACCACAGGAGGGAGCCCGACAACAGAATTCACAACACGTGACCACCCCTTTAAGAACTGTGCCAACCCAGTGCTGAGTACCCCATGGCCCTAGCGGGTGTTGCAGTGGCTGCACTCCAATATTAGGAGTAACGATTTTTAAAGGTAACCTGTCACCCCCAAAATCGAAGGTGAGCTAAGCCCATCGGCATCAGGGGCTTATCTACTGCATTTTGTAATGCTGTAGATAAGCCCCCGATGTATACTGAAAGATGAGAAAAAGAGGTTAGATTATACTCACCCAGGGGCGGTCCTAGTTCTGTTCTGGTCCGATGGGCATCGCGGTCCGGTCCGGGGCCTCCCATCTTCTTTCGATGACGTCCTCTTCTTGTCTTCACGCTGCGGCTCCGGTGCAGGCGTACTTTGTCTGCCCTGTTGAGGAGAAGAACAGAAGAAGATGGGAGGCTCCGGACAGAACCGCGACACCCATTGGACCAGAACAGAACCGGGACCGCCTCTGGGTGAGTATAAGTGAGTAAAGTTTTTGCTGTGTTTTTTCTGCGTTTTTCATTGGCTTGAATGGGTATTGAAAAAGCGCTGCAAAAACGCATCAAAAAAGCAGGTATCATTATTTGCTGCATTTTTGCTGCTGAAAATTCAAGGACATTAGCATGGACAAAGAAAAAAAACGCACAAAAAAAGGCACCAAAAACACACCTAAACCTGTGTTTTTGATGCAGCTTCTTTCCTGCCAAGAAGATCAGGTTTTGCTGCAGAAAAAAAGCAGCAAAAATGCCCTGTGTAAACTTACCCTAAGGCCAGAGTCACACTACCGTATAATGTGGACGAGTGCTATGCAATAAAAAATCGCATAGAACGCGGACCAGTATTCCTCTATGGGGCAGCTCACATCACATTTTTTTCGTCGGCCGTTTTCAGTGTGCGAGCGAAATCGCAGCATGCTGCGATTGTCACTGACACTCGGCCGAGTCTCGGCTCACTCGCACCCATATAAGCCTATTGGTGCAAGTGAGACAACGCACATCACGTATAGCGTATAACGCATCATCCGAGTGATGTGCGTTAGACGCTAACCCCAGCAATGGAGGAGATGGAGAAATTTGTTTCAACGCCTCCTCCGCAGCTGTGCTCCAATCTGCTCTGTGCGAGAGGCTCGGAGATCAGATGCATGACACTCGGCTCCTGCTCGCAGCAGAGCAGGAGCCAAAGATCATTAGCATATAGCATCTGATGCTCTTGCATCGGATGCAATACGCTAGTGTGACTCCAGCTTTAAAGGGAGTATTTCAATCCAAACTTGCAGTACAAACTAAGTACATAACTTTGTAGGGATATAGCCCTTTTGCTTTGTGGACACAATGGATGTCACTGGCACATGATTTACCTATGTGATAGCTTCCCTGACTGTCCCTCCAGCTGACTCCACTTTGGCGCTGATGCAGTAGATTTTGGATCCTTTACTGTGCAGTTATGTTTAGCACCTGCGCACAAAAAAAAAAGGGAAAAAGCCAGGGAAAAAGTCAAAAGGGTAAATCAGGATTCCTATAGATGCGGGAACTGTAATGTCCTTTGTTTACACATGAAAGGCTACGTTCACATGCGTTAACGGGCTGCTGCTAACGCAAGTGTCAACATTTTATCGCGCTAGCGCAGATACAGCTAGCAGATGCTCTATCTGTGCTAGCAGTGACGGACCCGGAAACGCTGCAGCCCGCGTCCCAAGGTCCGTCACTCAATGACGGCACATCGCTAGTGCACGCCCATTGTGGGCGTGCGCTAGCAATGCGTCCGACATAGCATTTAATGGCGGCGTTACCGGACTGCGTTACACCGTGTTATGCTGCGGTGTAACGTAGTCCGTCTAACGGACACGACAGACGCAGTGTGAACCCAGCCTTATAATACAAAGGAAGCAAAGGGCCTTGAAATGAAAAGCTGGAATACGCAAGGAATGGGTTTTAAACAACTTTAAAGAGCTTGAACTTTAAGTAGTTTACAAAAATGGAAATGTAAAACAGCTGTAAATTATTGTAATTTTCTTTTATGATTTACAAAACAATAATTTTTCGAGTACATTATAATAAATTCAGAGGGCTATTGGAGACGGGTTGGGTTGAGGGAGAGGCCAGCTAAACCTAAACCACTTTTTAAAAAAAGTTGAAATGGCAGCAGGAGAGGAACAAATAGATGCAAATTGAGGTGATTCAGTGGTTAACCTGGAATAAAAAAAAGTCTAAAAAGTATGATAAATGCCATTTAAAAGTAATTTCAGACACAATTAATACAAAGTGGTTCAATAAAATTTGGTAAGTTTCCATCAGAACTTGTAACTTCTGTCACTCCGTAAAACTTTAACAAGTGAGTATATTAGAACATTTTAAACTTTGTAATTGGTAGTAAATAGTCTTATAACAGACCTTACACACACAAAGTGGAGATCGAAAGCACAAAATGGTCTGAAATCTTAACACATAAGATGTGTTTTTGTTTTATTGGGTTTGATGTTTAACTCCCTTTCAGGTCAAAGGACGAGTTATTCAATTTAGAGATATTCTGTGTAAAACCAGTCAAGCGTCAAAAATGATTTTCAACCAAAATGTCAGGGTAGTTAAAGCTAAATCAGACATTTATTTCTGAGATAGTTAATTAAAATCCCCATTTGTAATACTCTGACAATATTGTATTTTCTCTTCCAAGCTGAGCAGAAGACTTTTTGCAGTTTTTATTCAATCAAGCTTGGCAGCATGTCCAGTGTGAGACTTTTCATATCCATCATTATTGTTAAAATCAGACCTGCTGCAGATTTCACAGGGAGTTTTGTTTTCTTTCAATTACTTTCCTTGCATGACTTTGAAATTATACTAATACATTGTGAAAGCAGCAGGAAAATAACTGACAGGTCTGTTATTGATGAGAAAAATGTCATCATGTAAACTATTTTAGGTTAAGTCCATAGGTTGTCCCTTAGTTTAGGATAATCTGATTGTTTTGGTTGAAATACTAAACTATTCTAAGTGAACATGGTCTAAATCTGGTCAAACACTAGATATTTCAGATGGCCATTTTATATATGACTTGTTTTTTTACGGTTGGTTTTGTACAGTTCAGGAAAACAACTTCATAACAAATGAAGGAAGGTCTCAGCTTTGTTTTGTGACCTGGACTGGATTTCTATTGATGGGATAATAATAATAATCTTTATATAGCGCTAACATATTCCGCAGCGCTTTACATTTTGCACACATTACCATCGCTGTCCCCGATGGGGCTCACAATCTAAATTCCCTATCAGTATGTCTTTGGAATGTGGGAGGAAACCGGAGTGCCTGGAGGAAACCCACGCAAACACGGAGAGAACATACAAACTCTTTGCAGATGTTGCCCTTGATGGGGTTTGAACCCAGGACTCCAGCGCTGCAAGGCTGCTGTGCTATCCACTGCGCCACCGTGCCGCCCTGTGGGATACACATTTGTTATTTGACTTATGCCCCACTTGCAGTCCTGCTCATTACCGCATAAAAATCCAATGCAAATGCTTAAACACACTAATAGAATATTTGGACATTTTGCATTTTAATGCACCTGGTAGTCTTCGGTTTATGGCAAAAAAATGAACATAACCCCTCCCTGACATGTGACATACATGTACATCACATGAGGAGCACGGTTGAAGCGTGTCTAATCCCTTAAGGCCCCTTCACATTAAGCGACGCTGCAGCGATACCGACAACGATCCGGATCGCTGCAGCGTCGCTGTTTGGTCGCTGGAGAGCTGTCACACAGACAGCTCTCCAACGACCAATGATCCCGAAGTCCCCGGGTAACCAGGGTAAACATCGGGTTACTAAGCGCTGGGCCGTGCTTAGTAACCCGATGTTTACCCTGGTTACCATCCTAAAAGTAAAAAAAAACAAACACTACATACTTACCTACCGCTGTCTGTCCCCGGCGCTCAGCTTTTCTGCACTCCTCCTGCACTGACTGTGAGCACAGCGGCCGGAAAGCAGAGCGGTGACGTCACCGCTCTGCTTTCCGGCTGACCGACGCTCACAGCCAGTACAGGAGGAGTGCAGAGCACAGCGCCGGGGACAGACAGCGGTAGGTAAGTATGTAGTGTTTGTTTTTTTACTTTTACGCTGGTAACCAGGGTAAACATCGGGTTACTAAGCGCGGCCCTGTGCTTAGTTACCCGATGTTTACCCTGGTTACCAGTGAAGACATCGCTGGATCGGTGTCACACACGCCATTCCAGCGATGTCCACGGGAGATCCAGCGACGAAACAAAGTTCTGGACTTTGTTCAGCGACCAACAATCTCCCAGCAGGGGCCTGATCGTTGGTCGCTGTCACACAGAACGATATCCTTAACGATATCGTTGCTACGTCACAAAAAGCAACGATATCGTTAACGATATCGTTATGTGTGAAGGTACCATTAGTTGCAACTGTCAATCTCTGACAACTTTATTTATGTGGTTAGAGACAGTGTTAACTTCCACTTTGCCACCAGCTTATGTGATGAAGTTAGAGGGTACCAATAGTATTTTTATCAATAGCTAGAGAAGAATTGGTTAAATCCGCACTGCTGACACATCAGTAGACTAAGAGCTACCTTTTAATATAAAAGTCTAAAAACAAAGGAAACATATTTGGACAAAACATCCCACAACAAATGTAATAAAGTGCTCAATCACAAGTGCACATAAATAAAAAATGGTTCAGTCTGACCCCTTCGATGTCCACAACAAGTCATCCATAATTACATGACAGGCCTGTTTGCCACAGCATTGCTCTATGTGCATTTGTGCTCCACAATAAAAAACTGACAAATTTGCCTGGTGGTGCTTTTCACTTTTCTATCATATTATATTATCAGGTGGATCAAGGTGGAAATCACCCTTAAGATAGCATGCTTCAACCCCACCTGGAATACACAATATGCTGTCAAAACTACAGATAGTCCAATAAAAATACCCTCATAGGGCTATATTAATAGATAAATAAAATATATTCAACATCGGAATTGCAACAACAAGGAAAAGTTGTGTACTTATAGAAATCACAGAATGGACAGACATGTTAATAATATGCTAATGATAAAAAATTGAAACAAAATATTCAAATCATCTTGATTTATTCAGTATCGAGTATGAGCGCCGTGCATAGAAATCTCCAAACTTACAACCTTAGCTGCTATTGATGAGGTTATTAATGGTTGTCTGAGAAATGTTCCACCATGCTGATTGTACTTGAGCAATATTGTCAAGATCCACTGCTGGCAGTGTAATTGCCACCCAGTGATGTCCCGGATTTTCTTGATGGGAATCAAGTCCGGAAAAGCTGCAGGCCATGATAGCATGCCAGTCATGCTTGTCACTGACAGATTGTAAAACAGCTACTGGGAACCTTTGGAGAAAGGATCGCACCACTGTTTCCACCACTAAATTAATGTAAAACCAAACTGTTAGTGTACCTGGAATGAACACTGGAGTGATCTGGCTACAGTACATTATGCCACCTCACAATCCCAGTAGTAGGTGTTACCGTTCAGCCGGATCACCTCCGCCGCGTCACTTCACGGTCCAGGCACTCCAGCTGCTCCTCTGTCACCACTACATCTGTTCCTTCTATTGCTGCGCATCACCGCTGCATCACTTCTGGGTTCCGGCGCTCCAGCTGCTCCTCTCTCCCTGCGACGAATGTTCCCCCTGCTGCTGCGCTTCCTCGTCGCTCTGCTTCCAGCTCCTGGCGCGATCAGGCTCAGTCCTCCTTCCCCCTGCTTGCTAGCGTCTCGCAATCCTAAGGGGGTCCGGTGTCTGCGCAGGCACTCTGGGCTCTTCAGAAGGTGCAGGCGCAGCTTCCTGTGTACGTCTGGGTCGGTGATTCCCTCCAGCCAATCCGGGTAAGACCCCTGCTATAAGGAGCAGTCGTTCCTGCATGTTGATGCCTGATTGTCACATAGCTTTGCTTGTGCGTCTGGCCCATTCGCTCTCCCTGTGCTCAGTGTCTAGTATATCGTTACTCTGGGCCTGTGCCTTGCTAGGTCTTGTCCGCTTTTGTCCCAGTAGTCTGTAGTTTCCGTCTACCCTGTTTTTGTGTCCATACTTACCTTGCTCAACCTTTCTTCCTGCAGCTTCCTTCATCCTGGCTCTCCTGCTCTCTGGTCCGACACCCGACTTCCTGGTCCATCGTTAGTACCTCCTCCCTGGTTCCTTCTGTTCTCAGTCTTCGGTCCCACCACTTCTCCGTCTTCTGAGCCGTCCCCCTTGGTACTCCACTGTGGTTTAGTGACCTCTGGGCTTGCCCCTGACGGTCCCTGTATAGGGAACGATTCATCCTTAGGTTCGCTCGCCCAGGTCGGTCTTTCCACGGTCCAGAGGGTCCACTCTCGTTCCTCTTTTTTGAACGCTACAGTAGGATTTATGTGACATTCCCAGGACTTTCTTCTCCTTGGCTTAGTAGTTCTCCTGCAGGGACTGCTACCCTTCAATCTTCACACTAGCCCTTACTCTAATAACATGTGTGTTTGTAAAAATGGCCGAAGAGCTGGCTTCTCACACCATCATTTGTGACGCCTGTCATTGCAGGGCACCACAGATGTTCAATTGACCTTATGCCATTGCTCTCAAAGACTATCATGATGCAGAGCAAGATGGCAATGGAGGTTAGAATAGAGGTCTATCCACTTCCACGATAAGTCCCACTTTTTGTCTTGGAAACAATAATAGCCAGACATTGGTCTAGGGACCACGTGGGCAACACTATGGAGAGTCCTTCACAAGGGATTGAGTGGTGCTAGAGATCAAGCAGGCTAGCCAGTGCCTTTGCTGTGGTCAATGTCAGGATTCCAGCTAAATCTGTGCAGCTGCATTGAACATAGTGTCCTGCGCGGTTCAAAAAGTGCTGAACTGCCAGACAACGTCAGTTAGGAATCAGAGGAGAGATATCTAGACACGATCCTTAGTTCTCAGAGGTGGGAAGAGAGCTGAGGTACTTTCCTGTTAAGCCTGAGATACCGTGGATGCCAAGGTCCAGGCCCAGAGGAGAAGGAGACGTTTTAGTGCATGTGAAACAGAGGCCAGGGGGGTAGTCATGGCTAACGGTGGCTTCTCTGTTGCACCCTGGCCCTCCGTCTCATAAACACACTGTCCCTTTGGTTGTGCACTTACTTGTAATGCAGGGTTCTCCTTGGACTGCTGGGCCTTCTTTTCCTTCAGCACTAAGCAATGACAGTCCAAATACAAAAGTATAAATGTAAACACTGGCGCTCTACAATGGACTGGCCCAAGGGTGAGATTAGTATAGAGAGCTGCTGGTGATTAGAGCAGGTTCTGTGTGTGCCTGCTGGAAAGCAAGGCCTAAAAAAATAAAAAATCGACAATATATCACCGCGCTACTCCATACATGTGTGGAGGACAATGGTAGTAGGGGGGTAATAGTGAAGGTGAAAAATTTATAAATGAAAAGAAACTTACTGCGATTATGCCAAAATAACGGTTCTGATGAGAAGGTACTGGTTTTAGGAAGGTGATGGTCCCAGCATTTGGTGGAGTAGGGTCTAGTGTGCCCTATAAGCAAAGGGAGTTTTTAATATTAACAATAAAACTTTTAATATGCAGTAAATAGTGGTGGTATTTCTGTAATTGTACTTACTGGAGTGCCGTGTGGCAGTGTGACCCCTTAAAGAATTGGTGTTGATAGATAGGTTGGTAGTTAATCCGTTGATGCTGCGTTAGTATGCTGCCATTCAAAGGGAGGTATGATGTCCTGTTAGCATAACATGTAGTCGCTATGACTTAGCTGTTCGGAGTATAGTGAACTCAGTGATTAAATGGTTCTGCCGTGAGTGGAAATATCAGGATTCAAAAGCAGAGTCCTGTTATACTTAATCAGGCTTCTACGTGGTACTCATTGTGTGGAGCCTGGATGCCGAGGAGGCGAGCGGTGTGCCTGTGTCCGGATAACAAACCGTTGTGCTGCAGAAGGTGTCCGCATTAGGTGTGCAGGGAACCGCTGCCCTTGAAGCCGGTAATGATCACAGGTGCCCTGGCCGGAAGCACGCTGTGTCTGTGGTGGGAATGAAGTGGGCGGAGTTTCGGGGTGACATCACCTAAGTGTGGACGGGTGCGCAGGAGGAACAGAAAACCAAAGCGTTTTGAGTGTCAGCAGCCCTCTTCGTCAGGGTAGTCAGAGTTCAAATGCAGTTTCTACAAAACAATTTTACTCCGCTCATCCATTTTAGTCACAGAAACAGCACAAGGCTCTTCACAATATATCACCATTCTATTACCTGTGCTGTCCCTCACTCCTCCAGGAATATCGCAGGGTCGTACTGTCACCTTCAGTTTGCAGCTTTCTGACTGGTGAGACTAACCCGCTTCAGGGCCCGTTCCCCTCTTCTGAGGTGAAGTAGAAGTATGGCTCCCCCATTCCTTGTTAGGTCATAGACCCCGGACATTTAGGGTTGTTCCCACGAAGTTAGCTGCTACCATCTTGATGCTGCCCCGTAATTTTCCACTGCCATGTCACTGTCAGCCCCCAAGCCCTGGACGGTGAGGCTCCCCAGCTTGAATGTTACGAGACACAACTGTCCAGTTCTGGCTCCCAGCCTTTAGTGACTAACTCCAGGAAGCTTCCCAACTACTCCCAGTTGGCCCTTACTATCTAGCTAAATCCTATTGGTCTATTCTTATGTTACTCTATTGTGCACCCCTAGTGGGCTAAATCCTATACTTTCCCTATATCTACTTGACACACTAACATCTGTACATTGCATTATTAAACATATCAAATATACAGGACATTCCAAAGTATCATATATCAGATATATCAGCTTTGCAAGGACTTGGGCAAGGAGTGTGCAGCATGAACTAGCCTCTTTACCCCCTTACACACGTATAGTGCTACACTATACGCAGCAAAAGTGATGAAAGCTACTACAAATTGCCGGAAAAGAGCTGGCTCAGTGTACTGAATAACAATGGAGAGCTGTAAGTATCACCATCAACTGCTCCAATAAAAGTTATCTTTTCTTCCTATTGCACCTATGGGCTAGACATTGCTTATTAAGACAGGCTGATCCTGATGATCCTGCATCCCTTCCTCAACTTTCCCATTTCATTCTGCTGAAGATGAGTTGCTGGCCGAGGAGACAGCCATGACATTTGGCCACCATTACGCCTGGCTTAGTGGAGACCAACCCAGACATACTTGTAGCTGGATATCTGGCTCATAGCCCAGAGTGGTGGAAATGACCTTTCATGTCTTATGTAGACGCTGCTTGACACCTAAATGAGGAAAAAGCCAATATGCTAAATGACTTTTTTTCATCAGTATTTACACAAGAAAATCCCATGGCGGACAAAATGACTAGTGATAAAAATTCCCCATTAAATGTCACCTGCTTAACCCAGCAGGTAGTACGTCGGCGTCTAAGAATCACTAAAATTGACAAATCTCCGGGCCCGGATGGGATACACCACCGAGTACTGCAGGAATTACAGTAAGTACAGTCATTGATAGACCATTATTTTTAATCTTTAAAGACTCCATAATAACAGGGTATGTACTACAGGACTGGCGTATAGCAAATGTGGTGCCAGTATTCAAAAAGGGGACAAAAACTGAACTCAGTCATTATAGACCAGTAAGCTTAACCTCTACTGTGGGTAAAATCCTGGAGGGCATTCTAAGGGATGCTATGCTGGAGTATCTGAAGAGGAATAACCTCATGACCCAGTATCAGAACAGGTTTACTAGGGACCGTTCATGTCAGACTAATCTGATCAGCTTCTATGAAGAGGTAAGTTCCGGACTGGACCAAGGGAACCCAGTGGACATAGTGTATACAGACTTTTCAAAAGCATTTGATACAGAGCCACACAAAAGGTTGATACATAAAATGAGAATAATGGGGATAGGGGAAAATATGTGTAAGTGGGTTAAGAGCTGGCTCAGGGATAGGAAACAAAGGGTGGTTATTAATGGAGCACACTCGGACTGGGTCGCGGTTAGCAGTGGGGTACCTCAGGGGTCAGTATTGGGCCCTCTTCTTTTTAACATATTTATTAATGACCTTGTAGGGGGCATTCAGAGCAGAATTTCAATATTTGCAGATGACACTAAACTCTACAGGGTAATCAATACAGAGGAGGACAATTTTATAATACAGGATGATTTATGTAAACTAGAAGCTTGGGCTGATAAATGGCAAATGAGCTTTAATGGGGATAAATGTAAGGCCATACACTTGGGTAGAAGTAATAGGATGTATAACTATGTGCTTAATTCTAAATCTCTGGGCAAAACTGTCAATGAAAAAGACCTGGGAGTATGGGTGGATGACAAACTCATGTTCAATGGCCAGTGTCAGGCAGCTGCTACAATGGCAAATAAAATAATGGGATGCATTAAAAGAGGCATAGATGCTCATGAGGAGAACATAATTTTACCTCTATACAAGTCAATAGTGCGACCATACTTAGAATACTGTGTACAGTTCTGGTCTCCGGTGTATAAGAAAGACATAGCTGATCTGGAGCGGGTGCAGAGAAGAGCGACCAAGGTTATTAGAGGACTGGGGGGTCTGCAATACTAAGATAGGTTATTACACTTGGGGCTATTTAGTTTGGAAAAACGAAGACTAAGGGGTGATCTTATTTTAATGTATAAATATATGAGGGGACAGTACAAAGACCTTTCTGATGATCTGTTAAATCATAGACCTAAGACAGGGACAAGGGGGCATCCTCTACGTCTGGGGGAAAGAAGGTTTAGGCATAATAACAGACGCGGGTTCTTTACTGTAAGAGCAGTGAGACTATGGGACTCTCTGCCGTATGATGTTGTAATGAGTGATTCATTACTTAAATTTAAGAGGGGATTGGATACCTTTCTTGAAAAGTATAATGTTGCAGGGTATATATACTAGATTCCTTGATAGGGTGTTGATCCAGAGAACTAGTCTGATTGCCGTATGTGGAGTCGGGAAGGAATTTTTTTCCCCAAAGTGGAGCTTACTATTTGCCACATGGGTTTTTTTTTTGCCTTCCTCTGGATCAACATGTTAGGGCATGTTAGGTTAGGCTATGGGTTGAAATAGATGGACTTAATGTCTTCCTTCAACCTTAATAACTATGTAAAGCTTGATATGTGATGTCCAATTTAATTTCTTGTACAGAATGGATGAATTGTGAAACCAGTGGTACATATATTTCTCCAAAGTGTACCAGTGTACAGCCCGCTAGCTGTAACAGGGTCACTGCCTCACATATCCTCCCCCCTGTTCATACTTGTGGGGTTGAACATTTGTTACCTCGTATGGGAGGGAGACAGGGCAACTGCATGCCCCTGTGACATCCTCGCCCGACACTACACTAAGAAACCAAAGTAGGGACCAGAACCATTGATCGGCGCATGTATCCCTCCCCTTTGTGCTTCCCCTCCATACTTCATTATGGGACCACCCACCCCGTTTTCCATTGCAGAAGCCAAACACTCTTTTCTGATTAACCATAGATTTGGGCAAGTTTTGGGTGGTCTCGACCTTGTTAATTTTGGGTTCACTAACCCCTCAGGTCATCCTGTCACCTAAGTACTTGCCTTCAGGCCCTTGGTACTGTCTACTCCGTACCCTTACCCATGCCCCAGTGACTACGTTACGCTGAAACACTGCGGACTGCGCCAGCAACTCCGAGCATATGTCTGTATTACATCGCACCTGAACCTGAGCCTCACGACACTGCTGTCTAGCGAACACTCTATCCAATTTAGGCCGGGATCACACATGCGAGAAATAGTCCGAGTCTCGCATGGTAATACCCGGTATTGCCGCGGTCACTCAGGAGCGGAGCGTCGGCTCCATGTATTGCTATGCGGCCGACGCTCCACTCCTGAGTGACGGTGGCAATGCCGGGTATTACCATGTAAGACTCAGATGTATTTCTCGCATGTGTGATCCCGGCCTTACCCTGACCCCTGGCCCCATCCTTGACCGGTGCCAGAGGCTTCCTCGTGTGTATGTCCCCAGTCGCCTCCGTGACCACGCACTCCCGGCTATTCTCATACCTGCATCTTTTATACCTGCGTCTCTGTGTGGGACCCTGCATCTGACCTGTCCTGAATTTATCAGGGAACACCTCCATCTTGGGGTTCAATGGGGTCCCCACGACCTCTACTGCCACAAACTCTAGAGGGTGCCTATCAGGGTTACACTCTAACCCTAAATTGGCGACCGCTATGGCAGACATCTTAGCATCTTCTGGTTCTACGCCTGAAACAACATCTTCAGTTTCTCCTGTCATTACCTCTAGGGGGACCCTTTTGGGATTACACTCTGTCCCTTGGTTTGTGACCCCTATGGTAGGTATCTCAATATCTTTGCGTTCTGCACCCGGTACAACCTTTTCCATGAGAGGGTTGACCCTGGTCTCCCACAGGGACCAAAACAGGGGCAAATCTCTGCCCAATACAGTCCCATATGGAAGGGTCTTTGCCACTCTTACCACATGCTTAATGTCCCCACATGGTGTGGAAAAATTAACCTCTGCAGTCAGTTACTCCCAGATTTCCCCGTGGATACCCATCACCTCCACATTCGGTCCTTTGGGGTTGTCCCCGGCAACAATGGACCTATGGACCAGAGCCACTTAATTCCCCATGTCCAGGAGAGCCTCTGTTCTGCACCCATTCCCAAGTACCTGGCACAATCGTGGTTTGCTGCCGGCTGTGCCTGTAGTGGTGATACAGACTGGTTGGGCACACAGACTCATGGCAAGTGTTCCCGCAGTCCATGCGCTTAGATTTCACCAAATAGTTACTAGCCTGATGCCCGGGCTCTGGTGCAACGTCCTGAGTGGGTTTATACCACTCAATCAATACTATCAGCAGTTCCAGGGTGCCTAGGTCCCTCAGCCCGACCCAATGCTGCATGTCTGACAGCAGAGTCCTCATCATCCGGTCAGCCACGATTCTCTGCATTATCTCGAACTGGGAAAGAAACTCAGGCTGGAGCCATTCCTCCACCAACTGCAATAAGTCATTTGCCTGAGACCTGATGGATCGAGACTCTACATAGGACCACTGGCACACCCAATGATCGCCCCTTACCTTGGGGTCTCTTCAGAACTCTGCTGATCACCCCTCATTTTAGCGGTCTCCTTTTTACCATGCTGAAGCTCTGCTAGCTTCCACTGCAGCGTCTCCTGCTGCCACTGCTGCTGCAACTGCATCTCCTGCTGCTGCAGAACCTCTTGCTGAATCTTTTACTGATTTTGGAGCACAACCTGTTCCAAAAAGTTCCTCCATGTCTCCAGCAGACTTGCACAACAATCTGCAGCACTCTCTGGGGTATGCCTTATTTCACATGGCCCGCATTCTTTCCACCATATGTAGTGCAGCGGTATCACCACATGCAGTGAAAACGGCAGTGACCCAAGCAAGTTCAAACAAATGTTCCTTTAATATGTTACTTCACACAGTCCATAAGAATACATTGTACATGGCTTGAGGTCCCTAAACAGGCCGGATTTCCCTTTGTCCAGTTTCTCTCTGTGACCGCATGCTGGGACCAAGTCTCTTTACTCACGCAGTGCACAGCACGCTGTGTCCTCCAGATCACAGCTGGGTAAACAAAAGACAGCCCGAAATGCAGGGTGTCAGTCTCTTTGGTTCCTCTTGCCCCTGTGTTGCCTCACACAGGGAGTGCTCTGCAGACAACTGCTCTGTCTGCTTCCAAACCAACACTGACACACCCTCCCCCTTTACTACAAGGCTTTTAATCAGTTAGTCCTTCACCATTTGTAATCACAACTACACCTGTGGCTGCAGTACCTCCTCATGGCCTCACTACGCCTCCGTGCGCATTCTGGAGAGCACAAACAGCACCCCCTGGCTGTAACAGGGGTCACTGCCTCACACCTTCTATTTTGCGTATGGCTATTGTAACCAAATGAGCTCCTTGGATTTTTGGGTGCTACATGTGTCTATGGGTATGATGATCTGGCCTCCTTGATGTCCGTGATAAGTGCTGCAGGCAGATTTTTACATTGTTCTGACACATGTGTGTTGCAGTCAATCAACGGCCACTTATTGGCTGCAACCTTTACAATTCTGTCAGGCTGGATGTCTTCCCTTATAGAATATTGTTGAGTTGTGGTCAATGATTGGCTGCACCATAACCACTTGACGCAATAATGTTATGCCTCTCACCAGGAAAAGTTATGCAGACATAGCTGGAACAGCACTGCAGTGTGAAGTGAGTATTCATTGTTTTTATTTTTATTGAGGTCCTAAATTGATTTGGATCGCCCCCACGTAAGGGCAATGGGGTACTCGGTACCGGGTCCTTCAGTTCCCTCAGCGAGGATGTCACGGTGGCCCGACCCGGATCATGGCCCTATGAGGGGCGCCCAATAAAAGGCAGAGCTCGTAGATAACGGTAGTGTTCGTGACGCCACCTGTGGTATTCGGTCAGAGTGATCGACGCTGCTCAGGGGTCCGCTGGGGTGGTGTTATGGCAGCTAGATGGTGTACCTCCCACAGGTGAAGTATTTCCCCATGGCTTCGCAGAAGTGTAGATGGTGATGGTGGATGATGTAAGGCGCAACGAATAACGAGGACACAATGGGTGCAGTCTCTTTACCTTTACTGAAGGCTTCAGCATCCACAGTCCAGAGTGCCGGATAACAGGGTAGGCAGGTCCGGCCAGTCTGATGGCAATTCCAGAGTCCCCTTATCCAGGTTGAAATCAGTAGCCTTCCCCTTGCGCACAGTAACGTAGTAGGTCCCTACTTGCATAAGCTACCATAAGGTCCTCACTGTTGTTACTTCTCTCTCTCTGTCCCCCAGATGGATAGGACAAACCCGTATGACGGTGATGGCCTGAGGCTATTTTATGGGGACTCTAGAGACGCCCCTCATCCACAATTGCCACCGTGTCTGCTTAGGTGTTTAGGTCGGACAGCCAACTTGGAATTGACTGCCCTGCCGTTCTCTGAAGTAAAGCGTAAAGTCTATTACTCCCTCGGTGTTCCGGCCACCGGCCCGCGCTCCAGAAGGAGGCAGCCTCTCTCAGGACAAGACTCCTTCTGGTTTTTGTACTCCTTTTGCTGTGATTTCGCGGCTCACTCCCTACAACACAATTCCTTTCATGTCCTCTCTTAGGATGCTGCCTGTTGTGAATTCTGCTCTTGGGCTCCCTCCGGTGGTTGTAAGTAACATTTTTGTGAGTTCTGCTCTTGGGCTCCCTCCTGTGGTTTTGAGTGGTATGGCTGCTTCTTGGATTTAGCTTCTGCAGCTGTTTTCACTGATCGTCTTCCTGGCTCGGCTATATTAGTCTGGCCTTATCTTTCATTCTATGCCAGTTGTCAATTGTTCCTGCCTGGAGTCATTGCTCTTTGGATTTCCTGACACTCTGACCAGTTCAGCTAAGCTAAGTCCTTGCTTGTCTTTTTGTGGTTCACTTGTTGTGGACTTTGTTGTTCAGCACTTTGTTGTTTTGCTCTTTTGTCCAGCTTATCAATATGGATCTATTCAGCTAAGCTGGAAGCTCTGGGCAGCAGAGTTTGCCCTCCACACCTTTAGTTAGGTGTGGAGACTTTTTGCATTTCTCTGCGGTGGACTTTTTCTAGTTTTTTTTTACTGACCGCACAGTGCTCTGTTCTGTACTATTTCTATCTAGCTAGAAGTGGCCTCCTGTGCTAAATCTTGTTTCATACTACGTATGTCATTTCCTTCTCCTCTCACAGTCATTACATGTGGGGGGCTATCTATCGTTAGGGGATTTTCTCTGAGTCAAGATAGTTTTCCTGCTTCTATCTTTAGGGGTAGTTAGCTCTTAGGCTGTGACGAGGTGCCTAGGGAGAGTTAGGAGCATCCCACGGCTACTTCTAGTGTTGTGTTGAGCTTAGGGACTGCGGTCAGTATAGCTACTACCTGCTCAGAGCTAGTCTCATGTCGCTCCTTAATCACCAGACCATAACAGCTGCCGCATGGGTTGCAGGCGCAGCTCCGTGTACTTTCTGTCCTCCTCAGACCGCAGTCTGGATCTGACTGGAGATCACTCCAGCCAGCTCGACCTGGAGACCTTTCCTCATCGGTCCCCAGCCAGGAACTCTCCTCTCCTCGTTCTGACTAACTTCCTAACCAACCCACCAGTTTTACCCTAATGTGAGGAGTGGCCTAATAGATAGAACCTTTTGCTCCCCCTGGTGGAATGGCGTGTGAAGTGTGTGTGTGTGGCTGTGATACCTGGCAAGGTGAACTCCTTTGGTGCCATCAGACGTAACATCACTCCCCCCTGGTGGAAGAGTGACATTACTGCAACAACCAGGACTCTGGGGCGCTGCACTCCCCCCGTTAAATCCAGCACTCCGGGGCTGGGAAAAGAACACAACAATTACAGGTTAGCAAAAGACATGCAACATTTTTGAAATGCTTTAAAACAAATTAATTTAACAGTGCTTCCCCTTTATGGGAGGTGAGAACATTTGAACGTTACAAACAAGAACATATTTACATTGCGCGCGCTACTAAAACAATTATTATCTAGCTATGAAATACAATTACCCATACAGGTATTCTATCTATTATCTACTAAGTGCTATCCTACAATAATAAATTAACATTCTCTTCATAAAACCGTTATTCTTCTTTAAGTGCAAAGTTTACTAACCATCTATCTATGGCTCTCCAGAGGACTCACTAACCCCTACGGGTTCACTTTATTGAAATGCAGAACAGGTTTCACCCCCTCTACGGGCTAGACTGTATCTTTCTTCCAACTTCCTTTTGTCCTCAATGTTATTCCAAGTACTTCATTACTTAACTACATACTATCACTATGTAAAAGCATTATGACTATCTAACTTTTTTTTTTAAGGCAACATTATCACTTTTTGGCAAGGTGCAACAAATGAACATTCCCTTTAAGAGGGAAAACTCAAATCTTCTCTGAGGTAGTGCAAACAATCAACAAGTCAGTTATAAACTTTAAGACCATAGAAACTTTCACGTCGTCATCAGGAACAGGTTCTTCGCAAAGTCTTCTTCTTGTAAAACCAGTAGAGAGCACATTTAAGAAGGTGCAAACTATTTACAAGCAAGTTCTAATCATGCACAGTTCATGATTCCACAGTTCTTTAAACAATGATAAAGTTGGGAAACTGGAAACAATAGGGATCCCGGGTAAACAAAGGGATCCCTTTAAGGATTAACCCTAGACAGGTTTTGAAGCAACAAAGAAAGGAACAGTTAAATATTTACAGTTTCAGTTTTTCGAGGTTTACTTAGACAGCTTTAAGGGCTTTACCTGGCACACAACCCTTCTTGGCCTGGGAAGGGCAGAATCCAGGGCTACACCCGGTGCTGGATAGACACCATTGGTCTGTCTTTCGTGGATTGTCATATCATGGGCAGCGATGGAAGTCTGCGTAGCTTGGGTATGGGCATTTGCTGCAGCAAGGTAGCGGCTGCTGCAAGATCAGTCACTGGAACGGAGTCAGTAGCGGTGGCACAAGCAGTCGCTGAAGTGGTGTCAGTCATCAGGGCAGGGTCGTTCTTCATACCTGCATCAGATGCGGTCCCTCCGGTGCCGGTCTGCTCCGTCTCCGCTATGGTCTGGAATGCTGGTTGCAGGGCCTTGTGCTGCGGCGTTGTCATCTCTGTTTGCAGCATCTCGTTTTCCGGCAGGGCCTTGCTTTCTGGCTTTGGAGCTCCGGAACTTCTTTCTTGCTCCGGACCAGACGAGGCCGCCGACAGACGTCCGGCGAGGCTCCCGATGAAGATCTTTTTCCACCTGGCCACAGCTTCCAGCTCCTGGCGCACAAGCTGACAGGTGCGTTCTTCCTCTGCCTTCCGCAGGAGGTCCGGATTCGTCGTCGGTGAAGGGTGCAGTTCTTGCAGGTCCTGGCTGGGAGAGTCCTCGTGCTCCATCTCATGCTCCGGGGTCCGCTCACCTCCCTCCGCCATGTTGGTTTTCGGCACCTCCTCCTTCCTCACATCACAGTCTTGGCAGAGGGCGGGCATATTTTTCGCGCCGCTCTGATGGATCTGCTCATGATGGCACGCCCTTCTTCTCCTGCGCTCCTCGTGGCGCGGTAATGGCGGCAGTTTTGGCGGGAATTTTGGCGGTAAATGGCAATACACAGTCTTTGCAATAAATCACAGTTCTAATACAGTTCTGGCACAGTTCTTAGGCGCACATGACCCAAGTTTCAGGCTTAAGTAGATCCTGTTCGTGATGCCAAAAAGTTGGATTGCCCCCACGTAAGGGCAATGGGGTACTCGGTACTGGGACCTTCAGTTCCCTCAGCGAGGATGTCACGGTGGCCCTACCCGGACCATGGCCCTATGAGAGGCGCCCATTAAAAGGCAGAGTTCGTAGAATACGGTAGTGTTCGTGACGCCACCTGTGGTATTCGGTCAGAATGACTGACGCTGCTCAGGGGTCCGCTGGGGTGGTGTTATGGCAGCTAGATGGTGTACCTTCCCACAGGTGAAGTATTTCCCCAGGGCTTCCCAGAAGTGTAGATGGTGATGGTGGATGATGTAAGGCACGGCGAATAACGAGGACACAATGGGTGCAGTCTCTTTACCTTTACTGAAGGCTTCAGCATCCACAGTCCAGAGTGCCGGATAACAGGGTAGGCAGGGTCTGGCCGGTCTGATGGCAATTCCAGAGTCCCTTTATCTAGGTGGAAATCAGTAGCCTTCCCCTTGCGCACAGTAATGTAGTAGGTCCCTACTTGCATAAGCTACCATAAGGTCCTCACTGTTGTTACTTCTCTCTCTCTGTCCCCCAGATGGATAGGACAAACCCGTATGACGGTGATGGCCTGAGGCTATTTTATAGGGACCCTAGAGACGCCCCTCCTCCACAATTGCCACCGTGTCTGCTTAGGTGTTTAGTTCGGACAGCCAACTTGGAATTGACTGCCCTGCCGGTCTCTGAAGTAAAGCGTAGAGTCTATTACTCCCTCTGTGTTCCGGCCATCGGCCCGCGCTCCAGAAGGAGGCAGCCTCTCTCAGGACAGGACTCCTTCTGGTTTTTGTTCTCCTTTTGATGTGACTTCGCAGCTCACTCCCTACAACACAATTCCTTTCATGTCCTCTCTTAGGATGCTGCCGCATGGGTTGCAGGCGCAGCTCCGTGTACTTTCTGTCCTCCTCAGACCGCAGTCTGGATCTGACTGGAGATCACTCCAGCCAGCACGACCTGGAGACCTTTCCTCGTCGGCCCCCAGCCAGGAACTCTCCTCTCCTCATTCTGACTAACTTCCTAACCAACCCACCAGTTTTACCCTAATGTGAGGCGTGACCTAATAGATAGAACCTTTTGCTCCCCCTGGTGGACTGGCGTGTGAAGCGTGTGTGTGGCTGTGATACCTGGCAAGGTGAACTCCCTTGGTGCCATCAGACGTAACATCACTCTCCCCTGGTGGAAGAGCAACATTACTGCAATGACCAGGACTCTGGGGCGCTGCAGATTAACCCCTTAATCCCATTTGACATACTATCCCGTCGAGGTGACCTGGGACTTAATTCCCAGTGATGGTATAGTACGTCATATGTGATCCCCCGTGAGCGCGGCCGATCGCGGCCAGGTGTCAGCTGACTATAGCAGCTGACATCCGGCACTAAGTGCCAGGAGCGGTCTCAGACCGCCCCTGGCACATTAACCCCCGGAACACTGCAATCAAACATGATCACAGCGTTCCGGCGGTACAGGGAAGCATTGCGCAGGGAGGGGGCTCCCTGCGTGCTTCCCTGAGACCCTCGGTACAAGGCGATGTGCTCACCTTGTACCGAGCATCTCCTTCCTGCAGTTCCTGGATCCAAAATGGCCGCGGGGTTACATCCGGGTCCTGCAGGGAGGTGGCTTACCAGCACCTGCTCAGAGCAAGCGCTGGTAAGCCTGCAGCCTTGCATGTCAGATCGCTGATCTGACACAGTGCTCTGCAAAGTGTCAGATCAGCGATCTAACCCTATAACATGATGCCCCCCCTTGGGCAATGTTATAAAGTAAAAAAAAAATATTCACATGTGTAAAAAAAAAATCCTAAATAAAGAAAAAAAAATATTGTTCCCATAAATACATTTCTTTATCTAAATAATAAAAAAAATAAAAGTACACATATTTAGTATCACCATGTCCATAACGACCCCACCTATAAAACTGTCCCGCTAGTTATCCCCTTCAGTAAACACGGTAAAAAAAAAAAAAAACGAGGCAAAAAACAACGCTTTATTATCATACCGCCGAACAAAAAGTGGAATAACACGCGATCAAAAAGACGGATAGAAATAACCATGGTACCGCTGAAAATGGCATCTTGTCCCGCAAAAAACAATCCACCATACAGCATCATCAACGAAAAAATAAAAAAGTTATAGTCCTCAGAATAAAGCGATGCAAAAATAATTCTTTTTTCTATAAAATAGTTTATATCGTATAAAAGCGCCAAAACATAAAAAAATGATATAAATGAGGTATCGCTGTAATCATACTGACCCGAGGAATAGAACTGCTTTATCAATTTTACCAAACGTGGAACGGTATAAATGCCCCCCAAAAAAGAAATTCATAAATAGCTGGTTTTTGGTCATTCTGCTTCACAAAAAATCGGAATAAAAAGCGATCAAAAAATGTCACATGCCGAAAATGTTACCAACAAAAACATCAACTCGTCCCGCAAAAACCAAGACCTCACTCGACACTGTGGACCAAAATATAGAAAAATTATAGCTCTCAAATTGTGGAGATGCAAAAATGACTTTTTGCGATAAAAAGCGTCTGTTAGTCTGTGACGGCTGTCAATCATAAAAATCAGCTAAAAAAAATGCTATAAATGGTAAATCAAACCCCTTCATCACCCCCTTAGTTAGAGAAAAATAATAAAATTAAAAAAAATGTATTTATTTCCTTTTTCCCATTAGGGTTAGGGCTAGGGCTAGGAGTAGGGTTAGGGTTAGGGCTTAGGTTGGGGCTAGGGTTAGGGTTGGAGCTAGGGTTGGAGCTAGGGTTAGGGTTTCAGTTACAATAGGGGGTTTCCAATGTTTAGGCACATCAGGGGCTCTCCAAACGCGACATGGCGTCCGATCTCAATTCCAGCCAATTCTGCGTTGAAAGAGTAAAACAGTGCTCCTTCCCTTCTGAGCTCTCACGTGTGCCCAAACAGGGGTCTACCCCAACAACAAATTGGGCAACAACTTTTTAGGTCCAATTTCCCTTGTTACCCTTGGGAAAATAAAAATTTGGAGGGCTAAAAAAACATTTTTGTGGGGAAAAAATTGATTTTTTATTTTCATGGCTCTGCGTTATAAACTGTAGTGAAACACTTGGGGGTTCAAAGTTCTCACAACACATCTAGATAAGTTCCTTGGGGGGTCCAGTTTCCAATATGGGGTCACTTGTGGGGGGGTTTCTACTGGGGGGTTTCTACTGCTTAGTTACATTAGGGGCTCTGCAAATGCAACGTGACGCCTGCAGACCAATCCATCTAAGTCTGCATTCCAAATGGCGCTCCTTCCCTTCCGAGCTCTGCCATGCGCCCAAATGGTGGTTCCCCCCCACATATGGGGTATCGGGGTACTCAGGACAATTGCACAACAACTTTTGGGGTCCATTTTCTCCTGTTACCCTTGGTAAACTAAAACAAATTGGAGCTGAAGTAAATTTTGTGTAAAAAAAGTTAAATGTTCATTTTTATTTAAACATTCCAAAAATTCCTGTGAAACACCTGAAGGGTTCATAAACTTCTTGAATGTGGTTTTGAGGACCTTGAGGGGTGCAGTTTTTAGAATGGTGTCACACTTGGTTATTTTCTATTATATACACCCCTCAATATGACTTCAAATGAGATGTGGTCCCTAAAAAAAAATGGTGTTGTAAAAATGAGAAATTGCTGGTCAACTTTTAACCCTTATAACTCCCTAACAAAAAAAAATTTTGGTTCCAAAATTGTGCTGATCTAAAGTAGACATGTGGGAAATGTTACTTATTAAGTACTTTGTTTGATATATCTCTGTGATTTAAGGGCATAAAAATTCAAATTTGGAAAATTGTGAAATTTTCAAAATTTTCACCAAATTTCTGTCTTTTTCACAAATAAAATCAAGTCTTATCAAAGAAATTTTATGACTACCACGAAGTACAATATGTCATGAGAAAATAGTATCAGAATCGTAAGGATCCGTTGAAGCGTTCCAGAGTTATAACCTCATAAAGGGACAGTGGTCATAATTGTACAAATTGGCCCGGTAATTAACGTGCAAACTACCCTTGGGGCTTAAAGGTACCGTCACACTAGACGATATCGCTAGCGATCCGTGACGTTGCAGCGTCCTGGCTAGCGATATCGTCCAGTGTGACAGGCAGCAGCGATCAGGCCCCTGCTGTGATGTCGCTGGTCGGGGAAGAAAGTCCAGAACTTTGTTTCGTCGCTGGATCTCCCGCTGACATCGCTGAATCGGCGTGTGTGACGCCGATTCAGCGATGTCTTCGCTGGTAACCAGGGTAAACATCGGGTTACTAAGCGCAGGGCCGCGCTTAGTAACCCGATGTTTACCCTGGTTACCATCGTTAAAGTAAAAAAAACAACCACTACATACTTACCTACCGCTGTCTGTCCCCGGCGCTCTGCTTCTCTGCACTGACTGTGAGCACAGCGGCCGGAAAGCAGAGCGGTGACGTCACCGCTCTGCTTTCCGGCTGCCCGGCGCTCACAGCCAGAGCAGAGAAGCACAGCGCCGTGGACAGACAGCGGTAGGTAAGTATGTAGTGGTTGTTTTTTTTACTTTAACGATGGTAACCAGGGTAAACATCGGGTTACTAAGCGCGGCCCTGCGCTTAGTAACCCGATGTTTACCCTGGTTACCGGCATCGTTGGTCGCTGGAGAGCTGTCTGTGTGACAGCTCTCCAGCGACCAAACAGCGACGCTGCAGCGATCCGGATCGTTGTCGGTATCGCTGCAGCGTCGCTTAGTGTGACGGTACCTTTAGGGGTTAATAATTACAATTCATGCTGTACCAAAGGGTTTTTCCAGTAGTGGAGAACTCCTTTAAAGTTAGATATTTTCTGATTTCTGGGGTAATCACAAGATATCTAACTTTAAAGGGGTTGTCTGCTACTGGGCAACCCCTTTAAAGTTAGATATTTTGTGATTTCTGCGGTACAGCATGAATAGTAAGAAGAGTTTGACTAAGATCGTATCTACTGTTTTTCATGTGATATAGCAAAAAATACAGAAACATTTGTTGGTGGAAAATGTAAGCTTTGTAGTGTGTGTTTCATATATTTCCAATGTAAGACTTGAACTTACTGTCAACAGAGCCTAAAATGGACAAATATAACTTTACTTTCTGTAGGCGTACTTACCATTTCTTGTACTTTTTTCTGCAAGCTGTATTTCACAATCTACAGAAGTAAATGTACATATTGGTCAAGCCTTAATTCTAACAACATAAAGCTTAAAAGAAAATAAATAGATACTGTATAAGTGAAGAGATTAGCTTGGTTCTGTCATCAAATTTGATTTGATCCAAATAAAATCAGACCTCAGTTGACAGTGCCCCGATTACCATAAAAATATGAGCGTGAGGAGCTGGCCTTGTTCTAAAGACTACTGGACCAATGGACGTAGCGCGGAATACACGGCTTAGGGATGCAGAATAATCCAGCACGGAGTAGACGTGAGGTCTGGATCTTATGTATACATAAGATCAAGGTAAAGGTAAAAGCAATCATTCCATTATTCTTTATAGTGTTTCAGAGGCCTCAATTGAGCTATTGTTTCATAAGAGACAGTAGGTTGACTCTTGTTGTATGTTAATTTGTGGCTGCATGCTGATATACATATTGCAACAGCCCTCTGCAGTTTACTAAGCTACACAATTTAGGATAAAAATACAGATTATTTGAACAATCCAACAATGAAGGATCACCTCTCCCCACCTTCTTTCAAACCTATGAAAGAATGTCGTGAATAGGAGCTGTGGATATAAAAAGTCTCTGACTCTCTGCAAAGAGATCCGTTTAAGGAACGGCCCAAGGAACCATGGCTCCATCTGGTGGAATACAAGTCTGCTACTTTGCCCATCACTGAACCCATAAAAGACATTTGGAGAACCCTGGTTGGGACTGTACTATATGTGGTTGCCGGCTCAAGCTTGATACACATGCTGTGGTCGTGATATCTAACATCTGGATGTGAGTAACTATCTTAAGAACTGTTGTTGCCGCTAGAGATTGATACATGTGCTATGGCTGTGATATCTATGTCTGAATGTGAGGAACTATCTTAACCCCTTTCTAACATATATGACGTACTATCCTGTCGAGGTGGGGTGGGCCCGTATGACCACCAACGGGATAGTACGTCATACGTGATCGGCCATGCTCACGGGGGGAGCGCGGCCGATCGCGGCCGGGTGTCAGCTGACTATCGCAGCTGACATCTGGCACTATGTGCCAGGAGCGGTCACGGACCGCCCCTGGCACATTAACCCCCGGCACACCGCGATCAAACATGATTGCAGTGTGCCGGCGGTACAGGGAAGCATCGCGCAGGGAGGGGTCTCCCTGCGGGCTTCCCTGAGACGATCGGTACAAGGCGATGTGCTCACCTTGTACCGAGCGTCTCCTCCCTGAAGGCCCCGGATCCAAAATGGCCACGGGGCTACTTCCGGGTCCTGCAGGGAGTAATTCCGGGTCCAGAGCAGGCGCCTGTAAGCCTGCAGCAGGGCACGCCTGATCGCTGATCTGACACAGTGCTCTGCAAAGTGTCAGATCAGCGATCTGTCACTATACTATGTGTATGGGACAAAGTAATAGAGTAAAAAAAAAATATTTTAGATGTATAAAAAAAAATTTAAAAAAAAATCCTAAATAAAGAAAAAAAAAATATATTGTTCCCATAAATACATTTCTTCATCTAAATAAAAAAAACAATAAAAGTACACATATTTAGTATTGCCGCGTCTGTAATGACCCGACCTATAAAACTGTCCCACTATTTAACCCCTTCACTGAACACCGTAAAAAAAAAAACGAGGCAAAAAACAATGCTTTATTATCATACCGCTGAACAAAAAGTGGAATAACAACACGCGATCAAAAAGATGGATATAAATAACCATGGTACTGCTAAAAACGTCACCTTGTCCCGCAAAAAACGAGCTGCCAATCAGCATCATCAGCAAAAAAATAAAAAATTACAGTCCTCAGAATAAAGCGATGCAAAAATAATAATTTTTTCTATAAATTTTTATCGCATAAAAAGCAGCAAAACAGAAAAAAATGATGTAAATGAGGTATCGCTGTAATCGTACTGACCTGAGGAATAAAACTGCTTTATCCATTTTACGCGAAACAGTATAAACGCCGCCCCCAAAAGAAATTCACGAATAGCTGGTTTTTGGTCATTCTGCTTCAATAAAATCGGAATAAAAAGCGATCAAAAAATGTCACGTGCCCGAAAATGTTACCAATAAAAACGTTAACTCATCCCGCAAGAAACAAGACCTCACATGACTCTGTGGACCAAAATATGAAAAAATTATAGCTCTCAAAACGTGGTAACGCAAAAAATATTTTTTGCAATAAAAAGCGTCTTTTAGTGTGTGACGGCTGCCAATCATAAAAATCCGATAGAAAACCCGCTATAAAAGTAAATCAAACCCCCTTCATCACCCCTCTAGTTAGGGAAACATAAAAAATTAAAAAAATGTATTTATTTACATTTTCCTATTAGGGTTAGGGCTAGGGTTAGGGTTAGGGCTAGGGTTAGGGCTAGGGTTAGGGCTAGGGTTAGGGTTAGGGCTGGGGTTAGGGTTAGGGTTGGGGCTAGGGTTGGGCTTAGGGGTGGGGCTAGGGTTGGGGCTAGGGTTTGGGTTTGGGGCTGGGGTTGGGGCTAGGATTAGGGCTACAGTTAGGGTTGTGGCTAAAGTTAGGGTTAGGGCTGGGGCTAAAGTTAGGGTTAGGATTGGGGCTAAAGTTAGGGTTAGGGTTGGGGCTAAAGTTAGAGTTAGGGTTGGGGCTAAAGTTAGGGTTAGGGTTGGGGCTAAAGTTAGGGTTGGGGCTAAAGTTAGGGTCGGGGCTAAAGTTAGGGTTAGGGTTGGGGCTAAAGTTAGGGTTGGGGCTAAAGTTAGGATTAGGGTTGGGGCTAAAGTTAGGGTTGGGGCTAAAGTTAGGGTTAGGGTTGGGGCTAAAGTTAGGGTTGGGGCTAAAGTTAGGGTTAGGGTTTCGATTACATTTACGGTTGGGATCAGGGTTAGGGGTGTGTCAGGGTTAGGGGTGTGGTTAGGGCTATGGTTGGGATTAGGGTTAGGGGTGTGTTTGGGATAGGGTTTCAGTTAGAATTGGGGGTTTCCACTGTTTAGGCACATCAGGGCTCTCCAAACGTGACATGGCGTCTGATCTCAATTCCAGCCAATTCTGCGTTGAAAAAGTAAAACAGTGGTCCTTCCCTTCCGAGCTCTCCCGTGCGCACCAACAGGGGTTTACAACAACATATGGGGTATCAGCATACTCAGGACAAATTGGACAACAACGAATGAGGTCCAATTTCTCTTGTTACCCTTGGGAAAATAAAAATTTGGGGGGCTAAAAAAACATTTTTGTGGGAAAAAATAAATTTTCATTTTCACGACTCTGCGTTATAAACTGTAGTGAAACACTTGGGGGTTCAAAGCTGTCAAAACACATCTAGATAAGTTCCTTGCGGGGTCTACTTTCCAAAATAGTGTCATTTATGGGGGGTTTCTACTGTTTAAGTGCATCAGGGGCTCTGCAAATGCAACGTGATGCCTGCAGACCAATCCATCTAAGTCTGCATTCCAAATGGCGCTTCTTCCCTTCCGAGCTCTGCCATGCGCCCAAACGGTGGTTCCCCCCATATATGGGTTATCAGTGTACTCAGAACAAATTGGACAACAACTTTTGGGGTCCAATTTCTCTTGTTACCCTTGGGAAAATAAAAATTTGGGGGCTAAATAAACGTTTTTGTGGGAAAAAAATAATTTTTATTTTAACGACTCTGCGTTATAGACTGTAGTGAAACACTTGGGGGTTCAAAGCTGTCAAAACACATCTAGATAAGTTCCTTGGGGGCTCTAGTTTCCAAAATTGTGTCACTTTTGGGGGGGTTCTACTGTTTAGGTGCATCAGGGGCTCTGCAAATGCAACGTGACGCCTGCAGACCAATCCATCTAAGCCTGCATTCCAAATTGCGCTTCTTCCCTTCCGAGCTCTGCCATGCACCCAAACGGTGGTTCCCCCCACATATGGGGTATCAGCGCACTCAGGACAAATTGGACAACAACTTTTGAGGTACAATGTGTTAGGAGTCGAGTTTCCTCTGCTGTACAGGGGGAATTTCGATCTGTGTCTGCTGCGGTCTCCTATTCTGCATCGGCCACAGTGCAGCCTGCTCAGCGGAGACGTTGCTCCCAGCATCTCACTGGGACTGATGCTGTGCATAGGGTTACTACTGCCTCTCCAGGCTCTGCTATGGTACCCTGCACTGATCTGCGGTGAGCAGGCTTTTCTGAATCTAAGTCCTGCTTTGCACACACTGAGCATGCCCAGAGCAAGATCTCTCAGTGGAGATCTAGGGTCACATGCTCAGGTACTGCAGCGACTTCCATTGGTCCTTCTCAAGGAAGGTCCTGCAGGTGCTAGGTCTAAGTTCTGCTTTGCTCTGAGCATGCCCAGGGCAAGATCTCTCAGTGGAGATCTAGGGTCACATGCCTAGGTACTGCAGCAATTCCATTGGTCCTTCTTTGACAGGTCCTTTACGTGCTGCAGCTATTTAAGGCTCGCATGGCCGCGCACTAATATCATATGTCTTGTGGCTTATGCCAGTGGATACTATACCACTTAGTTCAATGTGGTGTGAAGCTGTAGCATTGGGACTGTACACTCAGGCAGGCAGCTAGCATCAGTGGGGGCAATTAGCCTAGTTAGGGCATTAGCTCTGTGTACAGCGCGACTCTGTGAGGCAACAGAGTTCGCTACCAGTTCACACGGGGTGAAGCCTAACCTACGTGTGAGCTCAGAGTTCATCCGCCTTTACTTAGCAGCAGATATTTCTTCACGGTGGATCCCAGGCTGTGAATGCACCTAGTAGCTAACTACTTATTACCCGGTGCGTTCCGCTAGCCCTAACAGTATATTAGCGCCAGGATCTGGCTAAGTAATGGCGGATAAACAGCGATTGCAGGAGTACATCCAGCTGCTGGACGGTCGGTTGGCGTCTCTTGAGCGTGCAACCTCGGCAGTGGATGTTACCGCAATAGCTGTTTAGGCTGCTAGCGTGGCTGCAGCAGCCTTACCCACTGCCACCTCTGTTCCGACCCTATCTCACCTCCCTTTGCCTGAGAGATACTCAGGGGACAGTAAGTCCTGTAGGGGTTTCGTGAGCCAGTGTGGTATACACCTCGAGCTTCTGGCTGCACGTTTTCCCACTGAGCGGGCAAAGGTGGCATTCATAATCTCTCTCTTGTCGGACAGAGCGTTGGAGTGGGCTACGCCGCTGTGGGAGCGCAACGATCATGTGGTGCGGAGTGTTCCTCGGTTTCTGGACACTCTGAAACAGGTCTTTTTGGGACCTCAAGTCACCCATGAAACAGCGCTCCAACTGCTGGCTTTGACTCAGGGTTCTACCATGGTCAGTCATTTTGCTGTTCACTTCCGGACTTTAGCGTCTGAGTTGGAATGGCCAGATAAAACTCTCATTCCCGTATTTTGGAGGGGGCTGGCTGACCATGTGAAGGACGCTTTGGCTACTAGGGAGATTCCCGCCACACTGGAGGAGCTCATAGCTGTATGAACTCGCATAGACCTTCATTTTCACGAGCGAAGGTTGGAGTGAGCCCAGTGTAGGCAGAGGCTTTGGCTGGCTCCCACCTTCGCCAGACCCTTGGAATCTCCAATCCAGGCGTCCAAGTCACATGAAGCCACAGAGGTGACATGAGCGGGATCCAAGTCCCAGTTCACTCGTGCACATAAGGTCTGTCATGTTTGCCGGCAGTCAGGACATCTTGCCTCCAAGTGTCCTCAGCGGTCGGGGAAACGTCAGTGTCTAGTGGCAGTAGGAGGAGGTACACTAGACAACGGCGACGTTTGCCTCAAAGTTGTCCTTCAAGGGGACAATTACCATAGACCCATCCACTCTTATGGTAGAGCTATGCGTGGATTCTGGGGCGGAGGGTAATTTTATGTCATCCGCTTTCACCCAGTGTCACGCAATTCCCCTGGTGATGCTCACCAAGCCAGTAACTGTTCGAGTGGTAAATTGGTCGACACTACCCTCACAGATTACCCACCAAACCATTCCTATCACGCTTTCTGTGTCTCCATCACATCAGGAGATTATCTCCCTATTATTCATTCCTGACGGAATTGATGAGGTCCTGTTGGGGATACCATGGCTACGTTATCATTCTCCTCATATAGAGTAGTCCTCAGGGAGAATTTTGGGATGGAGTAAATCCTGCGAGGGTAGATGTCAGAGGGAGTGCATTCAGGTTGCTACAACACAGGTACCCGCAGATCTTTCCTCTCTCCCCAAGCACTATTGGTCCTATGCAGACGTGTTCTCCAAAAGGGCTGCGGAGACTCTTCCGCCTCACCGCCCCTATGACTATCCTATTGACCTCTTGCCTGGTGCTGAGCCTCCCCGGGGTCGAGTATATCCGTTATCTCTCCCGGAGACTGAGGCAATGTCTCAGTACATTCAAGAGAATCTGGCTAGATGATTCATTAGAAAGTCAGTGTCACCTGCAGGGGCTGGGTTCTTCTTCGTACAGAAGACTGGAGACTTACGTCCATGCAAAGACTACAGGGGTCTTAGCGCCATCACCGTTAAGAACAAGTACCCATTACCCCTGATATCTGAGCTTTTTGACAGGCTACGGGGAGCAAGGGTACTTACAAAATTAGATTTGCGGGGTGTCTACAACCTGATTCGCATCCGTGAGGGGGATGAATGGAAGACGGTTTTAACACCAGGGATGGGCACTATGAATATCTGGTGATGCCCTTCGGGCTCTGTAATGCCCCAGCCATTTTCCAAGACTTTGTGAACGACATCTTCCGGGATATGCTCACCTCCTCGGTCATAGTCTATCTGGATGATAATCTCATCTACTCTCCAGATATTGACTCCCATCGGAGAGATGTTCGCAAAGTCTTCGACCTCTTATGGGCAAACTCCCTCTACGCCAAGTTGGAGAAGTGTGTGTTTGAGCAGGAGTCCTTGCCTTTCCTTGGTTATATCATCTCTGCCCAGGGTTTGGCTATGGATCCTGCCAAGCTACAGGCTGTGATGGACTGGCAGGAACCCCAGTCACTTAAAGCGGTGCAGCGCTTTATGGGGTTCATTAACTACTATCGTCAGTTCATCCCACACTTCTCAACTTTGGTAGCTCCCTTGGTTGCCCTCACCAAGAAGGGAGCAAATCCCAAGTTGTGGTCAGAGGAGGTCTCCAAGGCCTTTCTCTCGATTAAGTCACACTTCGCTAGCGCTCCCATCCTACATCGCCCCGATGTAGATAAGCCATTTGTCTTGGAGGTGGATGCCTCATCCGTTGGTGCTGGAGCAGTCCTTTTCCAAAAGGATGCTCAAGGTCGGAAGCATCCTTGCTTCTTCTTCTCCAAGACCTTCACACCAGCGGAGAGGAATTATTCCATCGGGGACAGGGAGTTGCTAGCGATGAGGTTGGCTTTTTCAGAGTGGAGACACCTCTTGGAGGGAGCTCGCTTTCCCTTCCAAGTGTTCACTGACCACAAGAACTTGGTATATATTCAGACGGCCCAGCGGCTGAATTCTCGCCAGGCTAGATGGTCCCTGTTCTTCTCCCGGTTCCATTTTACTCTCCATTTTCTCTCTGGGGAGAAGAATATTCATGCCGACGCTCTCTCCCGCTCCGTAGTGTCATCTGAGGAGGAGGAGGTGGAGCCCCGACTTATTGTCACTCCTGAGAGCCTGAGAACTGTGGCTCTGGTTTCGCTAGAGTCCGTGCCCCCGGGCAAGACTTTCGTACCAGCGAATTTGCGACTGGAGGTTCTCCCTTGGGCTCACTCGTCCAGAGTGGGTGGACATTTTGGGACCAAGAGGACATCTGAGCTTTTGGCGAGGACGTACTGGTGGCCGCATATGGCTCGTGACGTCGGGGACTATATTCGGGCATGTGTCTCCTGTGCCCAGAATCGGTCTTTGCGACAACGGCCTGCTGGGTTACTTTACCCCATGCCGGTGGCAGACAGGCCCTGGGAGATGGTCGGGATGGACTTCGTGGTGGGCTTACCCAAGTCTCGTAGCTGCACCATTATCTGGGTAGTCACTGATCATTTTTCCAAGATGGTGCATTTGGTGCCGCTTCCACGGTTACCTTCTGCACAGGCCTTGGCGGCGTTGTTCTTAAAACATATTTTCCGCTTACATGGAATGCCTGATAAAATTGTCAGCGACCGGGGTCCCCAGTTTGCATCTCGGTTTTGGAGAGAGCTCTGCCGTTTACTCAGCATAGAGCTGAATCTCTCCTCTGCATATCATCCCGAGACGAACGGGTTGGTAGAGAGAACCAACCAGACTCTGGTGACATACTTGCGACATTTTGTCTCTGCTAGGCAGGATGACTGGGCATCTTTGCTATCTTGAGCGGAATTTGCATTGAACAACGTCGTAGCCGATTCCACTGGTCAGACTCCTTTTCTCCTACCTAGGTTAATGCGATTAATCCCTAATCCCCACAGTTTTAAGCGTGCCCTAAAAACTCATTTGTTCAGACTGGCCTACCGCCTCAATGCATTAATGTAACGATCCCTGTGTGGCCTATTTAAAAAAAAAAAAATGTTCTCATTCACTTTATGCAGTTAATAGCCCTCTGTGTCTGTACTGTTACATACTTAGGCAGTTAACTGGTTCATGCAGCTTTACATGAACACCTGATCCTTACACTATGGCTGGTCTGAATAACTATAGCATTTGTTACCATCCACCTCTCGTGTCTCCCCTTTTCCTCATAGTTTGTAAGCTTGCGAGCAGGGCCCTCATTCCTCCTGGTATCTGTTTTGAATTGTATTCCTGTTATGCTGCAATGTCTATTGTCTGTGCAAGTCCCCTCTATAATTTGTAAAGCGCTGCGGAATATGTTGGCGCTATATAAATAAAAATTATTATTATTATTATTCTCCTTAATTATGGCCAACATCAGCGTGTCCCTGTGCCCATGCCCGTGTCAACCACCGATTCTAGGGTGGCCGACTGGGCGGTGGAGGCACGTGACATCTGGGACCGCACACAGGATGCCATCCGGGCCTCCAAGGAGAGAATGAGGGTTTCGGCTGATACACACCGGCGTCCCGCTCCGACCTTTGCTCCTGGCGACTTAGTGTGCCGTAACATCAGGCTGCGAGTTGAGTCCACTAAGTGTGTGCCTCGCTACATTGGCCCGTTCAAGGTTCTGGAACAGGTCAACCCTGTGGTCTACCGTTTGGCTATTCCTCCACGCCTTGGTATCACAGATACTTTTCATGTTTCCCTCTTAAAGCCCGTTCATTTGTCCCGGTTTTCTGAGTCATCTGCCAGGACATCGGGTTCATCCACGGATGAGTTTGAGGTGAATGCTATCGTGGGGTGCAAGGTGGTACGTGGCAAGAAATTTTATCTGGTGGACTGGAAGGGCCACGGTCCAGAGGATAGAACCTGGGAGCCTATGGAGCACATTCGGGCTCCGCTGCTCATTGCAGCTTTTGAGCGTAGCGAGGCTCAAGGAGGGGGGGGGGGGGCCAAGGGGGGGGTAATGTTAGGAGTCGAGTTTCCTCTGCTGCACAGGGGGAATTTCGATCCGTGTCTGCTGCGGTCTCCCATTCTGCATCGGCCGCAGTGCAGCCTGCTCAGCGGAGACGTTGCTCCCAGCGTCTCACTGGGACTGATGCTGTGCATAGGGTTACTACTGCCTCTCCAGGCTCTGCTATGGTACCCTGCACTGATCTGCGGCGAGCAGGCTTTTCTGAATCTAAGTCCTGCTTTGCACACACTGAGCATGCCCAGAGCAAGATCTCTCAGTGGAGATCTAGGGTCACATGCTCAGGTACTGCAGCGACTTCCATTGGTCCTTCTCAAGGAAGGTCCTGCAGGTGCTAGGACTAAGTTCTGCTTTGCTCTGAGCATGCCCAGGGCAAGATCTCTCAGTGGAGATCTAGGGTCACATGCCCAGGTACTGCAGCAATTCCATTGGTCCTTCTTTGACAGGTCCTTTACGTGCTGCAGCTATTTAAGGCTCGCATGGCCGCATGGCCATGCGCTAATATCATATGTCTTGTGGCTTATGCCAGTGGATACTATACCACTTAGTTCAATGTGGTGTGAAGCTGTAGCATTGGGACTGTACACTCAGGCAGGCAGCTAGCGTTAGTGGGGGAAATTAGCCTAGTTAGGGCATTAGCTCTGTGTGCAGCATGACTCTGTGAGGCAACAGAGTTCGCTACCAGTTCACACGAGGTGAAGCCTAACCCACGTGTGAGCTCAGAGTTCATCCGCCTTTACTTAGCAGCAGATATTTCTGCACGGTGGATCCCGGGCTGCGAACGCACCTAGTAGCTAACTACTTATTACCCGGTGTGTTCCGCTAGCCCTAACACAATGTCTCCTGTTACCCTTGGGAAAATACAATACTGGGGGCTAAAAAATAATTTTTGGGAAAAAAAATAATTTTTATTTTCACGGCTCTGCATTATAAACTGTAGTGAAACACTTGGGGGTTCAAAGCTGTCAAAACACAGCTAGATAAGTTCCTTAGGGGGTCTACTTTACAAAATGGTGTCACTTGTGGGGGGTTTCAATGTTTAGGCCCATCAGGGGCTCTCCAAACGTGACATGGTGTCCCATCTCAATTACAGTCAATTTTGCATTGAAAAGTCAAACGGCGCTCCTTCCCTTCCGAGCTGTGCCGTGCGCCCAAACAGTGGTTACCCCCACATGTGGGGTGTCGGCATACTCAGTACAAATGGCACAACAACTTTAGCGGTCCAATTTCTTCTCTTACCCTTGAGAAAATAAAAAATTGGGGGTGAAAAGATCATATTTGTGAAAAAATATGATTTTTTGTTTTTGCGGCTCTGCATTATAAACTTCTGTGAAGCACTTGGTGGGTTAAAGTGCTCACCACACAACTAGATAAGTTCCTTCGGGGGTCTACTTTCTAAAATGTTGTCACTTGTGGGGGGTTTCAATGTTTAGGCACATCAGGGGCTCTCCAAATGCAACATGGCGCCCCATCTCAATTCCAGTCAATTTTGCATTGAAAAGTCAAACGGCGCTCCTTCCCTTCCGAGCTCTGCCATGCGCCCAAACAGTGGTTTACCCCAACATGTGGGGTATCGGCGTACTCAGAATAAATCGCACAACAACTTTTGGGGTCCAATTTCTTCTCTTACCCTTGGGAAAATAAAAAATTGGGGGCGAAAAGATCATATTTGTAAAATAATATGATTTTTTATTTTTACTGCTCTGCATTATAAACTTCTGTGAAGCACTTGGTGGGTTAAAGTGCTCACCACACATCTATATAAGTTCCTTAGGGGGTCTACTTTCTAAAATGGTGTCACTTGTGGGGGGTTTCAATGTTTAGGCACATTAGGGGCTCTCCAAACGCAACATGGCGTCCCATCTCAATTCCAGTCAATTTTGCATTGAAAAGTCAAACGGTGCTCCTTCCCTTCCGAGCTCTGCCATGCGCCCAAACAGTGGTTTACCCCCACATGTGGGGTATCAGCGTACTCAGAACAAATGGCACAACAACTTTTGGGGTCCAATTTCTTCTCTTACCCTTGGGAAAATAAAACAAATTGGAGCTGAAGTAAATGTTTTGTGAAAAAAAGTTAAATGTTCATTTTTTTTAAACATTCCAAAAATTACTGTAAAACACCTGAAGGGTTAATAAACTTCTTGAATGTGGTTTTGAGCACCTTGATGGGTGCAATTTTTAGAATGGTGTCACACTTGGTTATTTTCTATCATATAGACCCCTCAAAATGACTTCAAATGTGATGTGGTCCCTAAAAATATTGGTGTTGTAAAAATGAGAAATTGCTGGTCAAATTTAAACCCTTATAACTCCGTAACAAAAAAAGATTTTGGTTCCAAAATTGTGCTGATGTAAAGTAGACATGTGGGAAATGTTACTTTTTAATTATTTTACATGACATATCTCTGTGATTTAAGGGCATAAAAATTCAAAGTTGGAAAATTGCAAAATTTTCAAAATTTTTGCCAAATTTCCATTTTTTTCACAAATAAACGCAAGTTATATCAAATAAATTTTACCACTATCATGAAGTACAATATGTCACGAGAAAACATTGTCAGAATCGCCAAGATCCGTTGAAGCATTCCAGAGTTATAATCTCATAAAGGGACAGTGGTCAGAATTGTAAAAATTGGCCTGGTCATTAACGTGCAAACCACCCTTGAGGGTAAAGGGGTAAAGGACTCCAGACAAAAAGAAAAAACACCTCCGCACTGCTGCTATCAGTTAGACTCAAATACCTCTGCCTTGCTGAACTGTGCGGCCTCAATGTCGCTCTTCAATGATTAACCGGGTGCTGCATCCACAAGAACAGTCATCATAAATCAATTCAAAGTTAAAAACTTGAGCGCACTCACCGGTATTCAGGTGTCAAACTTTATTCGGACACAACGTAGTACAGCAGGGAGGGATGTAGATGCAGATGGACGACAGCCGTTTCGTGCACAAGGCACTTCAACAGGTCCTCTTGAAGTGCCTTGTGCACAAAACGGCTGTTGTCCATCTGCATCTACATCCCTACCTGCTACACTACGTTATGTCCGAATAAAGTTTGACACCTGAATACCGGTGAGTGCGCTCAAGTTTTTTATCTTTGGATTGATTTATCTTAAGGACTGTTGTTGTCGGCTAGAGCTTGATACCTGTGCTACAGCCATGATATGTATTGTCTGGATGTGAAGAACTATCCTATTGATTATTGTTGTCGGTTGGAGCTTGATGCACATGCTACAGTCATGATATCTATCATCTGAATGTGAGGAACTATCTTAAGAACTGTTGTTGCCAGTTGGAGCAGGAGACATGTGGACGTGATGCACAACATTGAGCCCCTGAGATAGGTGAGCATAATTTTTTAAACCATCCCTGGCCCTCAAGAGTCCAGAAAAATTGAAGCCATTTTGCTGGATTTGAGCAAAGCAAATCCTCAAAATATTGGATTTCAATTCAGTACAGATTGACTTTCTTATCTCTAAAAATAACCTATTCAAAGACTCATCAATCATCATTTTTAATTAAATAAATAAGTGTATATACAAATATTGCAGAATATGTTTGCATTATATAAATAAAGAATATCACTATTATACATTAAAGGGAACCTGTCATCTGCCCCAGGCATTTGAAACTAAAAGAGCCATCTTGTGCAGCAGTAATGCTGCATTCTGACAAGGTGGCTCTTTTAGTTATTGGTGCTGTAAATGCAGAAATAATCTGTTTTGTAATGAGGGGCTGGGATTCACAAGCAGGGCGGTCGCAGCGAGACTGCATATGAGGACAGACGGGCAGCGCTCACTGCACCTGCCCCAGGCAAGACAAAAGAGCGCAGGCGCCGGCAGATTTCAAAACAAACAGCACTGAGGAGGCGGTGCCCATCGCCAAGAAGACTTGAGTGACAGCTGTGAGGCGTCTGTAGCAGGGGGGGGGGAAGACCTGCCTCCAGGACTGAAGACAGGTATTTCGGACAAATTACAAAACGGATTATTTCTGCATTTACAGCACCAATAACTAAATGAGCCACCTTGTCAGAATGCAGCATTACTGCTGCACAAGGTGGCTCTTTTAGTTTCAAACGCCTGTGGTGGGTAGGTGACAGGTTCCCTTTAACACCTACGTATGTGATAAGATAATAGAACCTGCTACAAAACCTAACTCATGCTGCACTAATTTCACAGTTAAAAGGAACCTGTCACATAAGGGTATGTGCACACGTAGAATGGAGCTCTGCAGATGTTTCCGCAGTGGATTTTAGAAATCCGCAGGTAAAAAGGCACTGCGCTTTACCTGTGGATTTACCGCGGTTTTTGTGCGGATTCCACCTGCGGATTTACACCTGCTGATTCCTATTGTGGAGCAGGTGTAAACCGCAGCGGAATCCGCACAAAGAATTGACATGCTGCGGAATGTAACCCGCAGAGTTTCCGCTTGTTTTTTTCCACAGCATGGGCACTGCGGATTGTGGTTTCCATAGGTTTACATTGTACTGTAAACGCATGGAAAGCCGCTGCAGACCCGCAGCTGCAGATCCACTGCGAATCCGCAGCAAAATCCGCAACGTGTGCACATAGCCTTAAAAAACACTATTAACCTACAGACATAGGGTTAATCTGCAGGTTAATAGCACTCTGAAGCTTCCCTGCATCCACACTTAGAGCATTTCCTGGAGGAAATATTATTTTACCCAGCAATCGGTGAAACGCGCGTTGGGGTGAGAGACACTGCAATCCTCTGTTTATAACCGAGGAAAATTTAGTATGCACTTTATTCCATGTGGTTCTCCATTTATGCCATTTTTGCTGAAATCATGATATACACAATCATTACATCCATGGCACTTTATTTGGTTACTGATTGAAAAATTAGTAACAATTTTTTCTAAATGCACGGAGGCACTTTATGACTATTTTGTAACTTCTATTTGTTTACAGGGATATAGACTTTTCTATTCTATACCCTTATTTTCACATTTTCTCAGCCTCCCTCACATCATCATAAAATCGGATGCACTTTTGATTGTACAAAAGGCACGTTTCCCAGTTTTACTACTACTTATTTATTTTCATTGTATAGTCATTTCTACTGAGAATTGTTCATTCAGCTTATGTGTATGTGATTTATGGAACCACTTAGGTTTAGGTAACTGTATATGAAATCCATAATTGGTTGTCAGTTGTTTTGCGGCGTTTTTTTCAGTCTGACATGAGACACCCATTTTATCCACTTTTGTATGTATAAATAAAATTGCTGATTATTGTAAACACTCCTTTTTAGATACTAGCTAAGCTGGTGGGGGTGTGAATTTCTTCTTTGAAGTTGTGAAGATAGGGTCACATGCTAATCCACGTGTCCTGTTGTAGCTGCACATGTTTTCAGGAGGACTGTAAGATGCCTTTAAATCCTCCTATCCTTCACAGTTGTGTAGCTCATAAAATGCCCATGTGGACTCCTGTATGTTGGAAAAACTATGCAACATGTAGAAGTCTGGATCAACAAACACAAATCTACTATCAGATGTGGGTATTCGGTTATTGTCACTGTCATATCATTTCAAAGAAAAAAATCAATCATTTTTTCAAATTAAGTACCAGGTAATAGAGCAGGTTGTCCCATCTAGACAAGTTGGCAATATTAAAAATTTGCTTCTCAGTAAAGAAGCCTTCTGGATTTGTGAATGAATCAAACCTTGCATCTCGGTTGGGCTCCACCGAATCGGAGGGTAATGCCAGCCAACAGTCACAGTGGTCTCGCCGGCCAGCTATCCTCAGCAGAATAAAAAGAGGAAAGTTGTGGTGAGGATGCAGGATCAGCCCATCTCAATAAGCAATGTCCAGACCTCAGGTGCAACAGGAAGAAAAACTTGCTTTTACTGGAGCAGTTGAGGATGATGATTACAGCTCTCCACAATTATTTAGTACACTGAACCTGCAGCCCCTCATGGTGTGATGAACCCAGCACGTTTCTGGCAATGTGCAGCAGCTCTCCTCACTCCCGCTGCATATAGCATTATATGTGCAGTAAAACTTTTCCTCTTCGTGTGGACCTTGGCATCCACGGCACCTCAGGCTTACAGGAAGGTACTTCAGCTCTCTTCCCACCTCTGACAACTAACGATCGTATCAAGACATCCCTCTTCTCTAATCCCTAACTGACGTCATCTGGCAGTTGGGCACTTCTTGAAAATGACACTATGTCCCATGCGGCTGCACAGATTTTGCTGGAGTCCCAACAGCTGCCACAGCACAGGCATTGGCTGGCCTCCTTGATCTTCAGCACCACTTAATCCCAGGGGTGCAGAGTTGCTTCTCCTTGGCTTGGTAGTTCTCCTACAAGAGCAGCTGTCCACCTGACTTCAGAATAGCCCTTACACGAATTGCATGTGTTTGTGTAAAAATATCTAAATACAGTGTCTACAAGTAGTCTTCAACCCCCTGCAGATTTAGCAGGTTTACACATTTGGAATTAACTTGGCATTGTGACATTTGGACTGTAGATCAGCCTGGAAGTGTGAAATGCACTGCATTTTTTTTTTTTTAATTGTGAAAAGTCTTTTCAGAGGGTCATTTATTATTCAACCCCTCAACCCACCAGAATTCTGTTTGGTTCCCCTAAAGTATTAAGAAGTGGTTCAGGCACAAAGAACAATGAGCTTCACATGTTTGGATTAATTATCTCTTTTTCCAGCCTTTTCTGACTATTTAAGACCCTCCCCAAACTTGTGAACAGCACTCATACATGGTCAACATGGGAAAGACAAAGGAGCATTCCAAGGCCATCAGAGACAAGATCGTGGCAAGGGGCTGGCAAGGGGTACAAAACCCTTTCCAAGGAGTTGGGCCTACCTGTCTCCACTGTTGGGAGCATCATCCAGAAGTGGAAGGCTTATTGAACTACTGTTAGCCTTCCACGGCCTGGACAGCTTTTGAAAGTTTCCTCCTGTGCCGAGGCCAGGCTTGTCCGAAGAGTCAAGGCTAACCCAAGGACAACAAGGAAGGAGCTCCGGTAAGATCTCATGGCAGTGGGGACATTGGTTTCAGTCAATACCATAAGTAACGTACTCCACCGCAATGGTCTCCGTTCCAGACGAGCCCGTAAGGTACCTTTACTTTCAAAGCGTCATGTCAAGGCTCGTCTACAGTTTGTTCATGATTACTTGGAGGACTCTGAGACTGACTGGTTCAAGGTTCTCTGGTCTGATGAGACCAAGATCGAGATCTTTGGTGCCAACCACACACGTGACGTTTGGAGACTGGATGGCACTGCATACGACCCCATGAATACCATCCCTACAGTCAAGCATGGTGGTGGCAGCATCATGTTGTGGGGCTGTTTCTCAGCCAAGGGGCCTGGCCATCTGGTCCGCATGCATGGGAAGATGGATAGCACGACCTACCTGGAGATTTTGGCCAAGAACCTCCGTTCCTCCATCAAGGATCTTAAGATGGGTCGTCATTTCATCTTCCAACAAGACAATGACCCAAAGCACACAGCCAAGAAAACCAAGGCCTGGTTCAAGAGGCAAAAAATCAAGGTGTTGCAGTGACCTAGTCAGTCTCCTGACCTTAACCCAATTGAAAACTTGTGGAAGGAGCTCAAGATTAAAGTCCACATGAGACACCCAAAGAACCTAGATAACTTGGAGAAGATCTGCATGGAGGAGTGGGCCAAGATAACTCCAGAGACCTGTGCCGGCCTGATCAGGTCTTATGAAAGATGATTATTAGCTGTAATTGCAAACAAAGGTTATTCCACAAAATATTAAACCTAGGGGTTGAATAATAATTGACCCACACTTTTATGTTTAAAATTTATAAAAATTTAACTGAGCAACAAAACTTTTTGGTTTGTAAGATTTATGCATCTGTTAATAAATCCTGCTCTTGTTTGAAGTTTGAAGGCTATAACTTATTTGCATCTTATTAAACATGCTAAATCTACAGGGGGTTGAATACTACTTGTAGGCACTGTAGCTGGTTTCTCACATCATCAGAGTTCACAGACATTTGTGACGCCTGACTTTCCAGAGTGCCACACTTGCATCCAAAGGGATTAAATAGAGTGTATGAACTGCACAGACTGACAGGAATTCCCTTTTTTCTTTCTCCTCTTCAGTAGTGTTGAGCGATATCTTCCAATATTTGAAAGTATCGGTATCGGATGGTATCGGCCGATATCCAAAAAATATCGGATATTGCCGATACCGATACCCGATAACAATGCAAGTCAATGGGACACAAATATCGGAATGTATCCTGGATGGTTCCCAGGGTATGAAGGAGAGGAAACTCTCCTTCAGGCCCTGGGATCCATATTAATGTAAAAAATAAAGAATAAAAATAAAAAATATAGATATACTCACCTCTCCGAAGGACCCTGGCTGTCACCGCTGCAAGCGTCCGCCTCTGTTCCTGAGAATGCAGAGAGTGAAGGGCCTTCGATGACGTCGCGGTCAAGTGACCGGTCACCTGACCGCTCACCTGACCACTCACGTGACCGCAATGTCATCGAAGGTCCTTCACTCTCTGCATTCTCAGGAACGGAGACCCTGGGAACCATACGCACCGCACACGCCGATTCCGATTTCTGATATCACAAAAATATCGGAACTCGGTATCGGAATTCCGATACAGCAAATATCGGCCGATACCCGATATTTGCAGTATCGGAATGCTCAACACTACTCTTCAGACTTCACAGGTGCACTGAAGATTATTTAACAAGGTGGATAATGTGCCATAGCTTCGTATAGTCTACAATTTTTCTGTGCATATCTATGATTGGATATATTACACATGCGAGCAAGTACACTTGAGATTTATCCTTATTTATGATTTATTAAATATGAGGGATTCATGCATATTTATGCTTGGGCACATCATAAGAAGACAGCAAACACTGGAGAAGGACATCATGGTCGGAAGAAAAGAACGAACAAGGTGAAGAGGAAGACCAGCAACCCGATGCCTTAATAGATAACGGCGAAGATCCTGATGGACCTATCTCGGCTTGCACAAGTTCGATCTTCTTACATAGTATTCATCAAGTCGCCATAGCTTGAGATCGAGCAGAAGAATGTTAAATAATATTATGAATAGTAAATATACTGTATATTATAGAGATCATGTGTTCCCTGTATTTCTTGCTTGTCCTGTGTCCTCATACTCATGGCTGAGATGTGCGTGTGCGCTTGCCTGCTGTATGTCTCCACCTTTCTCTCTAAGGTGTCACCATTATGTGGTGCGCATGTTTGGGAGCCATGGCGATGGGTCCACACTCCTGCGCTGCGTCTGATGCCGGTGGGGATGGGCATGTGACACGAACATATCAGGTGCGCACATGCCACTGTATCACTCCCATTGGCTGACATAATGGTCATATGACCAATTGTCTGGGTTACAAAAGTCCTTTCCATTCTGAGACAAAACTATCCCACTTTATGAAGCAAAATTATTAAGAAGTGAAATGCGCATATGAGGTTTCATACTGGGCTGTTTACCTTCATTGTTGATTATATGGTAAGTTTCACAATGTTTCCATTTTGTGAAGACTCACCATATGTTGTATGCTGAAATATATGCTCATGATATATTTAATTATCTGATTATTAACATACCCTTGATTTCTAAAACTGATTTCTAAAACTTAACATGGACAAAACAGAATTCATTATCTTTCCCCCATCTCACACGACCTCCCCAACGAACCTATCCATTACAGTAAACGGCTGCCCACTCTCCCCAGTCCCACAAGCCCGCTGTCTTGGGGTAATCCTTGACACTGATCTCTCCTTCAAACCACATATCCAAACCCTTTCCACTTCCTGCCGCCTCCAACTCAAAAATATTTCACGGATCCGTACATTCCTAAACCAAGAATCTGCAAAAACCCTAGTCCATGCCCTCATCATCTCCCGCCTCGACTACTGTAACCTCCTGCTCTGTGGCCTCCCCTCTAACACTCTTGCACCCCTCCAATCTATTCTAAACTCTGCTGCCCGACTAATCCACCTGTCCCCCCGCTATTTCCCAGCCTCTCCCCTTTGTCAATCCCTGCACTGGCTCCCCATCACCCAGAGACTCCAGTACAAAAACCTAACCATGACATACAAAGCCATCCACAACCTGTCTTCTCCATACATCTGTGACCTCATCTCCCGGTACTTTCCTGCACGCAACCTCCGATCCTCACAAGATCTCCTTCTCTACTCCCCTCTTATCTCCTCTTCCCACAATCGCATACAAGATTTCTCACGTGCATCCCCCCTACTCTGGAACTCTCTACCACATCATATCAGACTCTCGCCTACCATCGAAACCTTCAAAAAGAACCGGAAGACCTACCTCTTCCGACAAGCCTACAACCTGCAGTAACAACCGATTGACCAAACCGCTGCACGACCAGCTCTACCCTCACCTACTGTATCCTCACCCATCCCTTGTAGATTGTGAGCCCTCGCGGGCAGGGTCCTCTCTCCTCCTGTACCAGTTGTAACTTGTATTGTTCAAGATTATTGTACTTGTTTTATTATGTATACCCCTCCTCACATGTAATGCGCCATGGAATAAATGGCGCTATAATAATAAATAATAATAATACCCTTGTTAGACATTGTGCTTTAACCCCTTAGCGACCGCCGATACGCCTTTTAACGGCGGCTGCTAAGGGTACTTAAACCACAGCGCCGTTAATTAACGGCGCTGTGGAAAAAGTGTATAGCGCCCCCCACAGGCCGATTTTCTCCGGGGTCTCGGCTGCCGAGGGTAGCCGAGACCCCAGAGAACATGATTCGGGGGTTTTTTAACCCTCCCCGCATTTGCGATCGCCGGTAATTAACCGTTTACCGGCGATCGCAAAAAAAAAAAAAAAAAAAAAAAAGCGATCTCTTTTTAATTTCTCTGTCCTCCGATGTGATCGCACATCGGAGGACAGAGAAAAGGGGTCCCAGGTGGCCCCCCAATACTCACCTAGCTCCCCCGATGCTCCTCGTGTCTCCCGGTGGGCGCCGCCATCTTCAAAATGGCGGGCGCATGCGCAGTGCGCCCGCCGGCCGGCACCGGGAGAATCTTTGGGGTCTCGGCTGCCTGGGGTAGCCGAGACCCCAAAGAACATGATCGGGGGTCGGTTTTAGCGACCCCTGTTTTGCGATCGCCGGTAATTAACTGTTTACCGGCGACCGCAAAAAAAAAAAAAAAAGTAAAGTGTAATTCTCTGTCCTCTGATGTGATCGCACATCAGAGGACAGAGAAATAGGGGGATTCTGGGACCCTAGCATACTCACCTAGGTCCCTGGATCCTCTTGCTGCTCCTCCTGGCCGCCGGCAGAAGAACATGGCGGACGCATGCCCAGTGCGCCCGCCATCTGTCTCCATCTGCCGGCCGGCAGGAGAACAGCGGTTAGGGCTAAAATTAGGGTTAGGGTTAGGGGTAGGGTTAGGGGTAGGGTTAGGGGTAGGGTTAGGGTTAGGGGTAGGGTTAGGGGTAGGGTTAGGGGTAGGGGTAGGGTAGGGGTAGGGTTAGGGTTAGGGCTAGGGTTAGGTTAGGGGTAGGGTTAGGGGTAGGGTTAGGGGTAGGGTTAGGGTTAGGGTAGGGGTAGGGTTAGGGCTAGGGTTAGGTTAGGGGTAGGGTTACGGCTAGGGTTAGGTTAGGGGTAGGGTTAGGTTAGGGTTAGGGGTAGGGTTACGGCTAGGGTTAGGTTAGGGGTAGGGTTAGGTTAGGGTTAGGGGTAGGGTTAGGTTAGGGTTAGGGGTAGGGTTAGGGGTAGGGTTAGGTTAGGGGTAGGGTTAGGTTAGGGGTAGGGGTAGGGCTAGGGTTAGGGGTAGGGTTAGGGCTAGGGTTAGGGCTAGGGTTGGGGCTAAATTTAGGGTTAGGGTTGGGGCTAAATTTAGGGTTAGGGTTGGGGCTAAATTTAGGGTTAGGCTTCTTTCACACTTACGTCGGTACGGGGCCGTCGCAATGCGTCGGCCCGACATACCGACGCACGTTGTGAAAATTGTGCACAACGTGGGCAGCAGCTGTAGTTTTTCAACGCATCCGCTGCCCAATCTATGTCCTGGGGAGGAGGGGGCGGAGTTACGGCCACGCATGCGCGGTCAGAAATGGCGGATGCGACGTACAAAAAAACGTTTCATTGAACGTTTTTTTGTGCCGACGCTCCGCCAAAACACAACTGATCCAGTGCACGACGGACGCGACGTGTGGCCATCCGTCACGATCCGTCGGCAATACTATGGGCAAAAAACGCATCTTGCGGGCACATTTGCAGGATCCGTTTCTTGTCCAAAACGACGGATTGCGACGGAATGCCAAACAACGCAAGTGTGAAAGTAGCCTTAGGGCTAGGGTTAGGGTTGGGGCTAAAGTTAGGGCTAGGGTTGGGGCTAAAGTTAGGGTTAGAGCTGGGATTAGGTTTAGGGTTTGGATTAGGGTTGGTATTAGGGTTAGGGTTGGCATTAGGGTTACGCTTGGGATTAGGGTTAGGTTTGGGATTAGGGTTAAGGTTAGGGTTGTGATTAGGGGTGTATTGGGATTAGGGTTAGGTTTGAGGTTAGGGTTGAGATTAGGATTAGGGGTGTGTTGGATTTAGGGTTTTGATTAGGGTTATGGTTAGGGTTGACATTAGGGTTGTTTTGGGGTAAGGGTTGTGATTATGGTTAGGGTTAGTGATTAGGATTATGGATCAGGTTGGGATTAGGGTTAGGGGTTGGAGCTAGAATTGGGGGGTTTCCACTGTTTAGGTACATCAGGGGGTCTCCAAACACGACAGCCAATTTTGCGCTCAAAAAGTCAAATGGTGCTCCCTCCCTTCTGAGCTCTGCCGTGCGCCCAAACAGTGGGTTACCCCCACATATGGGGCATCAGCGTACTCGGGATAAATTGGACAACAACTTCTGGGGTCCAATTTCTCTTGTTACCCTTGTGAAAATAAAAACTTGGGGGCTACAAAATCTTTTTTGTGAAAAAAAAAAATATTTTTTATTTTCACGACTCTGCATTCTAAACTTCTGTGAAGCACTTGGGCATTCAAAGTTCTCACCACACATCTAGATAAGTTCCTTGGGGGGTCTAGTTTCCAAAATGGGGTCACTTGTGGGGGGTTACTACAGTTTAGGTATATCAGGGGCTCTGCAATCGCAACATAATGCCCACAGACCATTCTATCAAAGTCTGCATTCCAAAAAGGCGCTCCTTCCCTTCCGAGCTCTGCCGTGCGCCCAAACAGTGGTTTACCCCCACATATGGCACATTAGCGTACTCGGGATAAATTGGACAACAACTATTGCAGTCCAATTTCTCCTGTTACCCTTGTGAAAATAAAAACTTGGGGGCTACAAAATCTTTTTTGTGAAAAAAAAAATATTTTTTATTTTCACGGCTCTGCATTATAAACTTCTGTGAAGCACTTGGGCATTCAAGGTTCTCACCACACATCTAGATAAGTTCCATGGGGGGTCTAGTTTCCAAAATGGGGTCACTTGTGGGGGATTTCTACTGTTTAGGCACATCAGGGGCTCTCCAAACGCGACATGGCGTCCGATCTCAATTCCAGCCAATTCTACATTGAAAAAGTAAAACGGCACTCCTTCTCTTCCAAGCTCTGCGGTGCGCCCTAACAGTGGTTTACCCCCACATATTGGGTATCAGCGTACTCAGGAGAAATTGCACAACAACTTTTGTGGTCTAATTTCTCCTGTTACCCTTGTGAAAATAAAAATTTGTGGGCAAAAAGATCATTTTTGTAGAAAAAATGCGATTTTTTTTTTTCACGGCTCTACGTTATAAACTTCTGTGAAGCACATGGGGGTTCAAAGTGCTCGCCACACATCTAGATAAGTTCCTTAAGGGGTCTAGTTTCCAAAATGGTGTCACTTGTGGGGGGTTTCCACTGTTTAGGCACATCAGGGGCTCTCCAAACGCGACATGGCGTCCAATCTCAATTCCAGCCAATTCTACATTGAAAAAGTAAAACGGCGCTCCTTCACTTCCAAGCTCTGCGGTGCGCCCAAACAGTGGTTTACCCTCACATATGGGGTATCGACGTATTCAGGAGAAATCGCACAACAACTTTTGTGGTCTAATTTCTCCTGTTACCCTTGTGAAAATAAGAATTTGTGGGCAAAAAGATCATTTTTGTGTAAACAAAAGCGATTTTTTTATTTTCACGGCTCTACGTTATAAACTTCTGTGAAGCACTTGGGGGTTCAAAGTGCTCACCACACATCTAGATAAGTTCCTTAAGGGGTCTAGTTTCCAAAATGGTGTCACTTGTGGGGGGTTTCCACTGTTTAGGCACATCAGGGGCTCTCCAAACGCGACATGGCATCCAATCTCAATTCCAGCCAATTCAACATTGAAAAAGTAAAACGGCGCTCCTTCACTTCAAAGTTCTGCGGTGCGCCCTAACAGTGGTTTACCCCCACATATGGGGTATTGTAGTATTCAGGAGAAATTGCATAACAAAATTTATGGTTACATTTCTGTTTTTACACTTGTGAAAATAAAAAAAATGGTTCTGAATTAAGATGTTTGCAAAAAAAAGTTAAATGTTCATTTTTTCCTTCCACATTGTTTCAGTTCCTGTGAAGCACGTAAAGGGTTAATAAACTTCTTGAATGTGGTTTTGAGAACCTTGAGGGGTGTAGTTTTTAGAATGGTGTCACACTTCATTATTTTCTATCATATAGACCCCTCAAAATGACTTCAAATGTGATGTGGTCCCTAAAAAAAAATGGTGTTGTAAAAATGAGAAATTGCTGGTCAACTGTTAAACCTTATAACTCCCTAACAAAAAAAAATTTTGTTTCCAAAATTGTGCTGATGTAAAGTAGACATGTGGGAAATGTTATTTATTAACTATTTTTCGTGACATATCTCTCTGATTTAAGGGCATAAAAATACAAAGTTTGAAAATTGCAAAATTTTAAAAATTTTCGCCATATTTCCGTTTTTTTCATAAATAATCGCAAGTAATATCGAAGAAATGTTACCACTAACATGAAGTACAATATGTCACGAAAAAACAATCTCAGAATCAGCGGGATCCGTTGAAGCGTTCCAGAGTTATAACCTCATAAAGTGACAGTGGTCAGAATTGCAAAAATTGGCTCGGTCATTAAGTACCAAATTGGCTCTGTCACTAAGGGGTTAAGGGACTCATATTGCCCCTCTTTTATTGTATTTACTGTAATTGCATTTGGTATCTTACTACAGTATCTATACTGGGCAGATCTAATTTGTAATCTTATCAGGTATTATTTCTTAAGAGATTTGTGTAGCCTTTTGCTATTTTTTGCATTTTGGCAGCTTATGTGTATGTCAATCCTGTTTTGTGTTATGCCTATCTTTTTAATTGTTTGTCTCATTTTAATATATATCTAATACAGTTTAAGTTTGGAGTGCTTTGAAAATAACAAAGTGTTTTTCTCTGGTAGACAATATGTCTTTCTATGGAGTGTTTTTGGTGATCTGCTAGGACATCACATACTGTAGTCCACTCTTAATATTTTTAATATGAATTGGTTGTACCTGGTGGATCTTGGTTTAACTATAATCTAGAATGGTATTATTTAACTTAAAAGATTTTTTATTATGATTGCTTATATCTAATTTTGTTAAAATCAATAGATAATACTGTAATTGTTATTCATGTATACTTTTTCGTTGGGTGTGAAGGAACATCCGAATATACACTTAACACTTAAACAACACAATGTAATGTTATGTAATGTTATTAAGTCAATCACACTTCTGTGAAATCAAACTGTCCAGTTATGAAGAAACACAGATTGGGAATCAATTTCTCACACAGTTGTGTATTTGCACATGCAGACAACAGGTAGAAATTAGAGTTGAGCGACATTTGCTTTTTTTGGATCAAGTCGGGTTTCGCGAAACCCGACTTTGTCAAAAGTAGGGTCGGGTGAAATTGGCCGATTATTGCGAAAAGTCGGTGGCCAACTGAAACACAGAACCAATGCAAGCCAAAGGGGAATCAAAGTCGGCAGTGAGTGGAGGACAGGAAAACACCTACAGTGCCCATTTTAATGCCAAAAACATCAATTCTTATTACTTAAAGGGAACCTGTCACCCCGTTTTTTGAGATTGAGATATAAATACTGTTAAATAGGGCCTGCGCTGTGCGTTACTATAGTGTATGTAGTGTACCCCGATTCCCCACCTATGCTGAGAAATACATTACCAAAGTCGCCGTTTTCGCCTGTCAATCTGGCTGGTCTGGTCAGGTGGGCGTGGTGACATCGCTGTTTTCTTCCCCAGCTTTCCGTTGGTGGCGTAGTGGTGTGCGCATGTCCAGAGTTCCTAATCCCCTGCGCGCACGTCAAGCAAAAGCGCGCGTTCTGCGCTATTGCCCGTCATCGGTGGGGGCGGCCATCTTCCTGGGGCCGCGCGTGCGCAGATCGAGTGCTCTGCTGCACGGGGCTTCAGGAAAATGGCCGCGGGATGCCGCGCGTGCGCATTAGAGATCGCGGCGGCCTTTTTCCCAAAGCCGAGTTTGCATCTCGGCTTTGGGAAAATGGCTGCCGCGATCTCTAATGCGCACGCGCGGCATCCCGCGGCCATTTTCCTGAAGCCCCGTGCAGCAGAGCACTCGCTCTGCGCACGCGCGGCCCCAGGAAGATGGCCGCCCCCACCGATGACAGGGGCAATAGCGCAGAACGCGCGCTTTTGCTTCACGTGCGCGCAGGGGATTCAGAACTCTGGACATGCGCACACCACTACGCCACCAACGGAAAGCTGGGGAAGAAAAGAGCGATGTCACCACGCCCACCTGACCAGACCAGCCTGATTGACAGGCGAAAACGGCGACTTTGGTAATGTATTTCTCAGCATAGGTGGGGAATCGGGGTACACTACATACACTATAGTAACGCACAGCGCAGGCCCTATTTAACAGTATTTATATCTCAATCTCAAAAAACGGGGTGACAGGTTCCCTTTAATCTTGTCAATCTTAATTTACTTTATAATAACAGTTAGGCATTGAAAATTGGGGATCATTTGGCTAAAGTTGTGGGGGGGTAGGGCTGGCTCAAGATTTTCGTGGGCCCAGGAAACGCGGAATACATCACGGCGGTGGAGAAGTGAGAGGTAAGTATTTCAACTTTGCAAGTGCTGTGATCCTGAGCAAGCAGGGGGGGCCCACTTGTTGGCATTGGCACTGGCACAGGGCCCCTTATAGTACGGCAATGTGTTTGACGGAGGGTGGCACCTCCCACTGGCAGAGACACTTTTGCATACTATGAGGGGCCCTGTGCCAGTGACGTCGCCAACGAGTATCCCCCCCCCACCTGATGAAGGAACCTGAACTTTCATCTGCACCTTCCTCTTTGTCCTCATGTAAGGAGGTATAGTATGCGGAAAGGGGAACCTGACTTTCAGCAGGGTCAGAGTCTGGCTGTGTAGAGTGCAAGGGGAATGTAGTGGTCTGGGTCAATGTACCAGCAGACTCATCTAGCAGTGGCTGGGCAATGGGCAGGATGAGGAGGAAACACAGATATAGGCCCAAATAATAAAGTAGGCTAAATGCAGTTCAAATGTGGTAACAGGACTAAACAGGCGGCATTGCTTTGTTCAGTGGAGGACAACTGTAATCAGTGGCAGCCAGACACAGTTAGTAGGCCCAAATAATAAAGTAGGCTAAATGCAGTTCAAAATTGGGGACAGGACTAAACAGGCGGCATTGCTTTGTTCAGTGGAGGACAACTGTAAGGAGTGGCAGCCAGACACGGTTAGTAGGCCCAAATAATAAAGTAGGCTAAATGCAGTTCAAAGTTGGTAACAGGACGAAACAGGCGGCATTGCTTTGTTCAGTGGAGGACAACTGTAATGAGTGGCATCCAGACACAGTTAGCAGGGCCAAAAGTAAAGTAGGCTAAATGCAGTTCAAAATTGGTAACAGGACTAAACAAGCGGCATTTCTTTGTTCAGTGGAGGACAACTGTAATGAGTGGCAGCCAGACACAGTTAGTAGGCCCAAATAATAAAGTAGGCTAAATGCAGATCAAAATTGGTAATAAGACTAAGCAGGCGGCATTGTTTTGTTCAGTGGAGGACAACTCTACTGAGTGGCAGCCAGACACAGTTAGGATGCCCAGTTAATAAAGTGGGCTAAATGTCTGCCAAAAAATTGTTCATAAATAAACAGGTGGCATAGCTAGATACAGGAGTGGGCTCCTCTGCTAAGTAGCACACAGTGGTAGTAGACGCAAAGTATTAACTGGTCTAAATGGAGGCCAGGGTCCCTGTATTTTTTAACTATCATCTATCATTTCAAGAAATTAGTATTGGCAGTGCCATTGAAGGATTTGACAGCACAGACTACACAGTGGTGGAGCAGAGATAGGTAAGTATTGCAAGTGGTAGAGCACTGTTCGAGCTGGGGGGAACACTCTCTTGGCACAGGGCCCCTCACATTACATTGGTGTGTCTGATGTTGGTTGTGCACCACCACCATCAGAGACACTTCATTGTACTATGAGGGACCCTATGCCAGTGCCGTCGCCCAAGAGTGGGCCCACCCACCTGTCCAGGCAAACGGCACACGCACGGGTGCTTGCACCAGGTGGTGACCACGGCCCTGTGCAGGACAGTCAGCACAATTAGGGAGGTATAAAAATGGCCCATGGTGGACATTCAGCAGCTGCAAATGGAGGAATTGGAGAAGTCAGTAAGAGGAGGCCAAAAACAAGACATTTTTCAGGTAAGCTACGTGTCAGCAGGGGAAGGTGGGGCAAAATAATTTGAAATCCATGATTGGTTCATTTTAATGAAGGTTAGATCATCAACATTCTGGGTAGCCAGACGTGTCCTTTTTTCGGTAAGTATTGAACCAGCAGTACTGAAGACTCTTTCTGATAGCACACTAGCAGCAGGGCAAGCGAGCTCCTGTAATGCATATTCTGCCAATTCAGGCCAGGTGTCTATTTTTGATGCCCAGTAATCAAAGGGGAATGACCTGTGAGGGAGAACATTGATAAAAGAGGAAAAGTAGTTTGTAACCATACTGGACAAATGCTGTCTCCTGTCACTTTGAATCGATGCAGCAGTACCTGTCGTGTCAGCAGTCATTGCAAAATCACTCTATAACCTGGTCATAAAACCCCTCTGTCCAACACCACTTTGGATTTGTGCACCTCTAACACCACTGCCATGTTGCCCCCTACGGCTCGTGTGAGAACCATCACTGCCGCTGTGTGCTGGGAATGCCTGAACCAAACGGTCTACAAGAGTTGCTTGTTTGGTAGCCAATATTTGCTCAAGGTTCTCATGTGGCATGATATTTTGTAATTTTCCTTTATATCGTGGATCCAGGAGGCAGGCCAACCATTAATCATCATGGGTTATCATTCTGATAATGCGGGGGTCCCTTTTTAGGATATGCAGAATATTCATCAAGTCGTAATGCCTTGAGATCGAGCAGAAGGATGTTAAATAATATTATAAATAGTAAATATACAGTACAGACCAAAAGTTTGGACACACCTTCTCACTTAAAGATTTTTCTGTATTTTCATGACTATGATAATTGTACATTCACACTGAAGGCATCAAAACTATGAATTAACACATGTGGAATTATATACTTAGCAAAAAAGTGTGAAACAACTGAAAATATGTCTTATATTCTAGGTTCTTCAAAGTAGCCACCTTTTGCTTTGATGACTGCTTTGCACACTCTTGGCATTCTCTTGATGAGCTTCAAGAGGTAGTCACCGGAAATGGTTTTCACTTCACAGGTGTGCCCTGTCAGGTTTAATAAGTGGGATTTCTAGCCTTATAAATGGGGTTGGGACCATCAGTTGTGTTGAGTAGAAGTCTGGTGGATACACAGCTGATAGTCCTACTGAATAGACTGTTAGAATTTGTATTATGGCAAGAAAAAAGCAGCTAAGTAAAGAAAAACGAGTGGCCACCATTACTTTAAGAAAAGAAGGTCAGTCAGTCCGAAAAATTGGGAAAACTTTGAAAGTGACCCCAAGTGCAGTTGCAAAAACCATCAAGCGCTACAAAGAAACTGGCTCACATGAGGATTCCCCAGGAAAGGCAGACCAAGAGTCACCTCTGCATCTGAGGATAAGTTTATCCGAGTCAGCAGCCTCAGAAATCGCAGGTTAACAGCAGCTCAGATTAGAGACCACGTCAATGCCACACAGAGTTCTAGCAGCAGACACATCTCTACAACAACTGTTAAGAGGAGATTTTGTGCAGCAGGCGTTCATGGTAAAATAGCTGCTAGGAAACCACTGCTAAGGACAGGCAACAAGCAGAAGAGACTTGTTTGGGACTTTGTGCAGTTTGTGCAGACCTGTTTGGGCTAAAGAACACAAGGAATGGACATTAGACCAGTGGAAATCTGTGCTTTGGTCTGATGAGTCCAAATTTCAGATCTTTGGTTCCAACCACCGTGTCTTTGTGTGACGCAGAAAAGATGAACGGATGGACTCTACATGCCTGGTTCCCACCATGAAGCATGGAGGAGGAGGTGTGACGGTGTGGGGGTGCGTTGCTGGTGACACTGTTGGGGAATTAGTCAAAATTGAAGGCATACTGAACCAGCATGGCTACCACAGCATCTTGCAGCGGCATGCTATTCCATTCGGTTTGCGTTTAGTTGCACCATCATTTATTTTTCAACAGGACAATGACCCCAAACACACCTACAGGCTGTGTAAGGGCTATTTGACCAAGAATGAGAGTGATGTAGTGCAATGCTAGATGACCTGGCCTCCACAGTCACCAGACCTGAACCCAATTGAGATGGTTTGGGGTGAGCTGTACCGTTTAGTGAAGGCAAAAGGGCCAACAAGTGCTAAGCATCTCTGGGAACTCCTTCAAGATAGTTGGAAGACCATTCCCGGTGACTACCTCTTGAAGCTCATCAAGAGAATGCCAAGAGTGTGCAAAGCAGTCATCAAAGCAAAAGGTGGCTACTTTGAAGAACCTAGAATATAAAACATATTTTCAGTGTTAATTCATAGTTTGATGCCTTCAGTGTGAATGTACAATTTTCATACTCATGAAAATGCAGAAAAATCTTTAAATGAGAATGTGTGTGCAATCTTTTGGTCTGTACTGTATATTATAGAGATCATGTATTCCCTGTATTTCTTACTTGTCCTGTGTCCTCATACTCATGGGTGTGAAGGGCATGTGCGCTTGCCTGCTGTCCGTCTCCACCTTCCTCTCTAAGGCATCACCATTATGTGGTGCGCATGTTTGGGAGCCATGGCGATGCGTCCACACTCCTACGCTGTGTCTGATGCCGGTGGGGATGGGCATGTGACACGAACATATCAGGTGTGCACATGCCACTGTATCACTCCCATTGGCTGACATAATGGTCACAAGACCAATTGTCTGGGTTACAAAAGTCCTTTCCATTCTGAGACAAAACTATCCCACTTGATGAAGCAAAATTATTAAGAAGTGAAATGCGCATAGGGGGTTTCATACTGGGCTGTTTACATTCAGTGCTGATTATATGGTAAGCTTCACAATGTTTCCATTTTGTGAAGACTTACCATATGTTGTACGCTGAAATATATGCTCATGATATATTTAATTATCTGATTAATAACATACCCTTGTTAGACTTTGTGCTTTAAGGGACTTACTTGTATTGCCCCTCTTTCATTGTATATACTGTAATTGCATTTGGTATCTTACTACAGTATCTATACTGGGCAGATCTAATTTGTAATCTTATCAGGTACTATTTCTTAAGAGATTTGTGTAGCCTTTTGCTAATTTTTGCATTTTGGCAGCTTATGTGTATGTCAATCCTGTTTTGTGTTATGCCTATCTTTTTAATTGTTTGTCTCATTTTAATATATATCTAATACAGTTTAAGTTTGTAGTGCTTCAAAAATAACAAAGTGTTTTTCTCTGGTAGACAATATGTCTTTCTATGGAGTGTTTTTTGTGATCTGCTAGGACATCACATACTGTAGTCCGCTCTTAATATTTTTAATATGAATTGGTTGTACCTGGAGGATCTTGGTTTAACTATAATCTAGAATGGTATTATTTAATTTAAAAGAAGATTTTTTATTATGATTGCTTGCATCTAATTTTGTCAAAATCAATAGATAATACTGTAATTGTTTTTCATGTATACTTTTTCATTGGGTGTGAAGGAACATCCGAATATACACTACTCAAAAAGGTAAAGGGAACACTTAAACAACACAATGTAATGTTATGTAATGTTATTAAGTCAATCACACTTCTGTGAAATCAAACTGTCCAGTTATGAAGAAACACAGATTGTGAATCAATTTCTCACACAGTTGTGCATTTGCACATGCAGACAACAGGTAGAAATTAGAGTTGAGCGACTTTTGCTTTTTTTGGATAGAGTCGGGTTTTGCGAAACCCGACTTTGTCAAAAGTAGGGTCGGGTGAAATCGGCCGATTGTGAAAAGTCGGGGGCCGACTGAAACACGAAACCCAATGCAAGCCAATGGGGAATCAAAGTCGGCAGTGAGTGGAGGACAGGAAAACACCTACAGTGCCCATTTTAATGCCAAAAACATCAATTCTTGTTACTTAAGCTTGTCAATCTTAATTTACTTTATAATAACAGTTAGGCATTGAAAACTGGGGGTCATTTGGCAAAAGTTGTGGGGGGGTAGGGCTGGCTCAAGATTTTCGTGGTCCCAGGAAACACGGAATACGTCACGGCGGTGGAGCAGGGAAAGGTAGGTATTTCAACTTTGCAAGTGCTGTGATCCTGAGCAAGCAGGGGGGCTCACTCGTTGGCATTGGCTCTGGCACAGGGCCCCTCATAGTACGGCGGTGTGTTTGACGGCGGGTGGCACCTCCCACTGGCAGAGACACTTTTGCATACTATGAGGGGCCCTGTGCCATGACGTCGCCAACGAGTATCCCCCCCCCACCTGATGAAGGAACCTGAACTTTCATCTGCACCTTCCTCTTTGTCCTCATGTAAGGAGGTATAGTATGTGGGAAGGGGAACTTGACTTTCAGCAGGGTCAAATTCTGGCTGTGTAGAGTGCAAGGGGAATGTAGTGGTCTGGGTCAATGTACCAGCAGACTCATCTAGCAGTGGCTGGGCAATGGGCAGGATGAGGAGGAAACACAGATATAGGCCCAAATAATAAAGTAGGCTAAATGCAGTTCAAATGTGGAAACAGGACTAAACAGGCGGCATTGGTTTGTTCAGTGGAGGAAAACTGTAATGAGTGGCAGACACAGTTAGTAGGCCCAAATAATAAAGTAGGCTAAATGCAATTCAAATGTGGTAACAGGACTAAACAGGCGGCATTGCTTTGTTCAGTGGAAGACAACTGTAATGAGTGGCAGCCAGACACAGTTAGTAAGCCCAAATAATAAAGTAGGTTAAATGAACTTCAAAATTGGTAACAGGACTAAACAGGCGGCATTGCTTTGTTCAGTGGAGGACAACTGTAATGAGTGGCAGCCAGACACAGTTAGTAGGCCCAAATAATAAAGTAGGCTAAATGCAGTTCAAATTTGGTAACAGGACTAAACAGGTGGCATTGTTTGTTCAGTGGAGGACAACTGTAATGAGTGGCAGCCAGACACAGTTAGTAGGCCCAAATAATAAAGTAGGCTAAATGCAGTTCAAAATTGGTAACAGGACTAAACAGGCAGCATTGCTTTATTCAGTGGAGGACAACTGTATTAAGTGGCAGCCAGACACAACTAGTAGACCCAAATAATAAAGTAGGCTGAATGCAGTTCAAAATTGGTAACAGGACTAAACAGGCGGCATTGCTTTGTTCAGTGGAGGACAACTGTATTGAGTGGCAGCCAGACACAGTTAGTAGGCCCAAATAATAAAGTAGGCTAAATGCAGTTCAAAATTGGTAACATGACTGAACAGGCGGCATTGCTTTGTTCAGTGGAGGACAACTGTAATGAGTGGCAGCCAGACACAGTTAGTAGGTCCAAATAATAAAGTAGGATAAATGCAGTTCAAAATTGGTAACAGGACTAAACAGGCGGAATTGCTTTGTTCAGTGGAGGACAACTGTAATGAGTGGCAGCCAGACACAGTTAGTAGGCCCAAATAATAAAGTAGGCTAAGTGCAGATCAAAATTGATAACAAGACTAAACAGGCGGCATTGCTTTGTTCAGTGGAGGACAACTGTAATGAGTGGCAGCCAGACACAGTTAGTAGGCCCAAGTAATAAAGTAGGCTAAATGCAGTTCAAAATTGGTAACAAGACTAAACAGGGCGCATTGCTTTGTTCAGTGGAGGACAACTTTAATGAGTGGCAGCCAGACACAGTAAGGAGGCCCAAACAATAAAGTGGGCTAAATGTCTGCTAAAAATGTTTTCATAAATAAACAGGTGGCATAGCTAGGTACAGGGGTGGGCTCCTCTGCTGAGTAGTACACAGTGGTAGTAGGCGCAAAGTATTAACTGGTCTAAATGGAGGCCAGGGCCCCTGTATTTTTTAACTATCATCTATCATTTCAAGAAATTAGTATTGGCAGTGCCATTGAAGGATTTAGCAGCACAGACTACACAGTGGTGGAGTGGTGAGAGATAACTATTACAAGTGGTAGAGCACTGTTCGAGCTGGGGGGAACACTCTCTTGTGGGCGGCGGTACTGGCACAGGGCCCCTCATATTACGATGGTGTGTCTGACGTTGGTTGTGCACCATCACCGTCAGAGACACTTCATTGTACTATGAGGGACCCTGTGCCAGTGCCGTCACCCAAGAGTGGGCCCACCCACCTGTCCAGGCAAACGGCACTTGCACGGGTGCTTACGCCAGGTGGTGACCATGGCCCTGTGTGGGGAGTCACCCCATTTAGGAAGGTATAAAAATGGCCTATGGTGGACATTCAGCAGCTGCAAATGGAAGAATTGGAGAAGTCAGTAAGAGGAGGCCAAAAGCAAGACATTTTTCAGGCAAGCTACGTGTCAGCAGGGGAAGGTGGGGCAAAATAATTTGAAATCCATGATTGGTTCATTTTAATGAAGGTTAGATCATCAACATTCTGGGTAGCCAGACATGTCCTTTTTTCAGTCAGTATTGAACCGGCAGCACTGAAGACTCTTTCTGATAGCACACTAGCAGCAGGGCAAGCAAGCTCCTATAATTCATATTCTGCTAAATATTCATTCCCATCATCCTCCTCTTCATCCGCCACCTCGTCCAGGAGAGTTTCCTGACCAGACAATGGCTGACTGTCATCAAGGCTTCCCTCCTCCTCGGCTGCAGACGCCTGCTCCTTTATGTGCGTCAAACTTTGCATCAGCAGACGCATTAGTGGGATGCTCATGCTTATGATGGCGTCATCTGCACTTACCAGCCGTGTGCAATCCTGAAAATACTGAAGGACTTCACAGAGGTCTTGTAGCTTCGACCACTGCAGACCAGACAACTCCATGTCTGCCATCCAAGTACCTGCCCGTGTATGTGTATCCTCCCACAAATTAATTACAGCACGCTTCTGTTCGCACTGCTTCTGAACCATGTGCAGTGTGGAGTTCCACCTTGTTGCAACGTCGATTATTAGGCTGTGCTGGGGGAGATTCAGCGACCGCTGATGGTTCAGCATACAGCTGGAGTGTACGGGCAACCGGCGGATGTGCGAGCAAAGTCTTCGCACCTTCAGGAGCAGGGCTGGTAACTCCGGATAATTTTTTAAGTAGCACTGCAACACCAGGATCAAGGTGTGAGCCAGTCAAGGTATGTGTTTCAGTTCTGAAAGGGCTATGGCAGCCATAAAATTCCTTCCGTTATCACTGACTACCTTGCCTGCCTCAAGATGTACACTGCCCAGCCATGACTGAGTTTCTTGCTGCAAGTACTCTTCCAGTACTTCCGCGGTGTGTCTGTTGTCGCCCAAACACTTCATTTCTAACACAGCCTGCTGACGCTTACCACTAGCTGTTCGATAATGGGACACCTCGTGTGCAACACTGGCAGCTGCGGATAGAGTGGTCGTGCGACTGTGCTCTGTGGACGAGCTTTCGCTTCTTGAGGAGGAGGAGGAGGAGGGGTGGCGAATGCCTACAGCCAACTGTTTCCTAGACCGTGGGCTAGGCAGAACTGTCCCACTATGGCTGTCCCCTGTGGACCCTGCATCCACCACATTAACCCAGTGCGCCGTGATGGACACATAACGTCCCTGGCCATGCCTACTGGTCCATGCATCTGTTGTGAGGTGCACCTTTCTACTGACTGATTGTCTCAGTGCATGGACAATGCGGTCTTTGACATGCTGGTGGAGGGCTGGGATGGCTTTTCTCGCAAAGAAGTGTCGACTGGGAAGGTCATAGCGTGGTACTGCGTAGGCCATCAGGTCTTTGAAAGCTTCGCTTTCAACCAACCGGTAGGGCATCATCTCTAACAAGATTAGTATAGCAATGTGGGCGTTCAAACCCTGTGTACGCGGATGAGAGGATGAGTACTTTCTTTTCCTAACGAGAGTCTCTTGTAGGGTGAGCTGGACTGGAGAGCTGAATATGGTGGAAGTAGCGGTGTTGGTGGTGGACATGGCGGATTGAGAGAGGGTTGGTGATGGTATTCTTGATGTTGGCCTACATACAGTGTTTCCTACCAAAAACCTTGTGATTCCCTGACTGCTTTGGCCTTGCGACGATACCACCACATTTGCTGCTGGTGGTGTCCTAACCGGTGGGCTTACAGTGGGGGAAGCAATGTAGCGTTGCTGCCTACCTTCATTCTGAGCAGGTGCACCAACAGTACAGGACGTTTGGTAGTTAGTCCAGGCTTGCAAGTGCATGCTGGTTAAATGTCTAAGCATGAACGTTGTATTTAAATTTTGAAGCTTCTTCCCTCTGCTAAAGGTTTTTGAGCATTTCTTACAGATAACTTTTGACTGATCATTCGGATCTTGGTTAAAAAATTGCCACACTACACTCTTCCTACTATGGAATACCTTTTCAGGCATTGCACACTGTGCTACTTTCACCGGATGGCCACGCTGTCCTAAAACTGTTTTTGTTTTTGACAAACGTTTTTGGCCTGATTCGGGCCTGCCAGATGACAGCTGTTGCGATGTAGATGGCTGCTGCGGATCATCCTCCTCCGCTTCTGAGCTACTGGCAGCGGCACCCTCTTCCACCAATAGCTGCCAATCTGGGTCAACAACTGGGTCCTCCTCCTCTTCAATGTCATGTGCACCTTCCTCTGTGTCACCGTGTAAGGTGCTATAGCGTTCGGGACGGGGCACCATAGTCTCATCAGGGTAAGATTCTGGCTCAGTACACTGCGATGGCAATGTAGTGATCTGAGTCAATGGAACAGCATAATAATCTAGCTGTAGCTATGCATCAGTGCACTCCATGTCCAATTCATATTGTAATGGATAGTTAACAATTTCCCTTTCTAACCCAGGCACGGTATTTGTAAAGAGCTCCATGGAGTAACCTATAGTGTCGCCTGACGCATCCTTCACTTTTGGTTTGGGTGAAGGACACAAGGAAACGACTTGTTCCTGACCGGGAGCATCCACTGACGACTTGCAGCTTTTATATTTCGAACTTTCTGAAGAGGAGGCGAAAGAGCTAGAGGCTGAGTCAGCAAGGAAAGCCAAAACTTTTTCCTGCTGCTCCAGCATTAAAAGCTGTTATCCTACTCCCAGATAAGGGAGCCTTCGAGGCCTTGGGTAGCCAGACGATGATGCTGGCTCAACACCTCCAGCCTTAGGTGCTATTGTGCTTTTGCCACTACCACCAGATGCACCACCACCACCATCAGTACCAGCTGGCAACCACCGCCCACGGGCTCTTCCACCAGACTTCCTCATTTGTTGGAAAATCTAACCAAAATAACAAACGTTATATGGTACTGTAAAACAAGGTAGAAGGTGTATATAAACTTATTGAGAATTTAAATCTCCCTTTTTTGGGGGGAGACTGAACCAAAACTCAGGTCCAGTGTATATAACAACGCAATCTAAGTGGCAAAAAGTGGCTGGCTGACATACAACAAACTAACAGGACTGAAGTATATCCACTTTGTGATAATTTGAATCTCACTTTTTTGGGGGGAGACTAAACCAAACCTCAGGCCCTGTGCATAAAACAACAAAATGTAAGTGCCAGAAAGTTGCTGGCTGATATACCACAAACTAACAGGACTGAAATATATCCACTTTGTGATCATTTGAATCTCACCTTTTTTTTGGGGGGAGACTAAACCAAACCTCTTGCCCTGTGCATAAAACAACACAATGTAAGTGGCAGAAAGTGGCTGGCTGATATACCACAAACTAACAGGACTGAAATATATCCACTTTGTGATAATTTGAATCTCACTTTTTTGGGGGGGAGACTAAACCAAACCTCAGGCCCTGTGCATAAAACTACACAGTGTAAGTGGCAGAAAGTGGCTGGAAGATATATGAAAAAATACAAGGTCTGTAGTACAATTTCAATCTCCCTACAATGATCTCAGGACAAGTATGGCAGCAATAAAAAGGACTGCTGCACACAAAAGTGTGGACAAATAAACAAGATAACTTTGCAGAAAGGAGCAACAGGATTTTTGCTTTTAAAAAGAAATTGGTTTGCACAGCAGCGTGCAAACAGCAATGCAGTGATCAGGGAGCCTTATAAGGCAGCCTAATAAGCTACAGAGATGATGCACAAAAATATAGCCTCCACTGTGCCTGCAAAAAAAGTGGTGTTGGACAGTGGAAATCGCTACAGCACAAGCAGTTTGGGGGTTAATCTTCCCTCCCTAACTATATCCCTTCTTCTGATGAAGCTGCAGCAACCTCTCCCTATGCTAAGATCGGCAGAAGTAAGATGGCGGTCGGCATGCACGCCCCTTTATAGCCCCTGTAACGCAGCAGAAAGCTAGCCAATCACTGTCATGCCCTTCTCTAAGATGGTGGGGACCGAGACCTATGTCATCACGCTGCCCACACTCTGCATCCTCCTTCATTGGCTGAAAAATGGCGCTGAACGCGTCATATGAAACGCGACTTTGTAGCGAAGATTGCCGACCTCATGGCCGATCCCACACTAGGATCGGGTCGGGTTTCATGAAACCCGACTTTGCCGAAAGCCGGCGATTTTTGAATTTGTCCAATCCGTTTCGATCAACCCTAGTAGAAATGATAGGCAATTAACAAGATAATCCCTATAAGGCGTGGTTCTGCAGGGTGTGACCACATTTCTCTGTTTTCATCCTTTTTAGCTATTGTTTTGGTCACTTTTGCATTTTGTCATTGCTCTTACCCCTAGAGGTACTGTACAGTAGCATTAGATGGTGTCTACAACCAACAGAAAATGCAACATCCTCCACAATGACTGCAGGTTTGGCAGTGGTTCAGTAATGGTGTAGGGAGGCATTTCTTTGGAGGGCTGCACAGCCCTCCATGTGCTAGCTAGACATACTCTGAATGCTATTAGGTAACGGCATGAGATCCTCACACCCATTGTGATACCATATGAAGGTGCAGTGGGCCCTGGGTTCCTTCTGATGCATGAAGGCCTCAGGCTAAAATATGTCAGTAGTTCCTGCGTGATAAAGGCATTGATGCTATGATCTGGTCTGCCCCTTTGCCAGACCTGAATCCAATCGAGAATATCTGGAACATCATGTCTCGTTCAATTCACCAATGCCACGTTGCACCACAGACTGTCCAGGAGCTGACTGATGCTTTAATCAAGGTCTGGGAGGAGATCCCTACGGAGAACATCTGCTGCCTCATCAGGACCACGCACAGGCATGCCGGTCCTACAGGCGCATAGAAGCCACACACACTACTGAGCATCATTTCATTGTCTTGAGGCATTTCTACTGAAGGTGCATTAGCCTTTATTTTGATTTTCCATTTTTGATTTTGAGTTGCATTTCGAATCCAGACCTCCATGGGATATTTATTTTAATTTACATTGATCATTCTTATGTTTTATTGTTCTCAGCACATTCCACTATGTAACAAATAAAGATTTGCAACTGGAATATTTCATTCAGTGATATATAGGACATGGTATTTTTTTGTTCTCTTTATATTTTTGAGCAGTGTACATACTCTATACAATTAGCTTTTTCTACATTTAACACTTTGTGTAACATCATGATATATTACAGGTTGTTCAGATGTTATTTAATTATCACTGATAATTATCTGATGTCTCTTCCGTGTAATTCATTATATGTTGAAACTGTGTTTGCCCTATTTTGTTGCTGTTGAAAGTTCAGGAGGAACTGAAAGTTGGAATTCAGACTAATAAAAGAATCAAGAGTCATGATATTTGCGAGTGCTGGGAATTCTTCACTTGTGTCTCAAGCACCTTACCTAGTGCAACATGAAGGGATGAGAGGAAGGAAGCCCAAACACTAGAGAATGGGGCAATAGAGACCCCTAGGAAGATCTAACACCACTCTGCCTACCCTACCATCAATAAAATTGGTTCCACACCAATTGCCGAGCAGGAGACCTAGGCCCGGTATATACCTAGAGTTAGGCCCTGGATAAGGAGGGGGGTGAACACTGGTCAGTTCCCACTGATAACTAAATACAACATGGGAGACAAACAAGGAGAGAGGAACTCAGCTTGAGCAGACTTCGGAAAGATAACATCAAATGTCCTCCAAGAGCAACAGAGAGAAAAGGAAAAAGAGAATATCACCGGCGACTCCCTGAAGCAGGCTGGGAGTTTATAAACACCAAGGTCCAGGTGTGTCAATTAGAGGGAGAGGGTGGTTGTCACTTGGTCCAACAGTTAAAAGGATTAAGAAAGCATCTGCAATGCCAAACTCAGAAATCTTCTGCAACCAGATATAGAGCGACTATGTTGCATCGGACACACCCGTGACAGTGCCCGCCCCCTCTATGAGTGGCCTCCGGATAGTCAGGATCTGGTGTTACGGCTAGCGGAAAGCACTGAGTTTAGATAGGTAGCTACAAGGTGCATTCGCAGCCCAGGGTCCACCGTGCAGAGACCAGAGATTCCAGAGGTTCGGCGAAGGTGGGAGCCAGCCGAAACCTCTGCTTACACTGGACTCGCTCCAACTTTCAATCATTAAAACGAAGGTCGATGCAAGTTGGTACAGCTATTAGCTCCTCCAGTGTGGCAGGAAGGTCCCTAGTGGCGAAAGTGTCCTTCACATGGTCAGCCAGCCCCCTCCAAAATACGGGGATGAGGGCTTTATCCAGCCACTCCAGCTCGGATGCTAAAGTCTGGAAGTGGATGGCAAAATGGCTGACCATGGACGAACCCTGAGTCAATGCCAGCAGTTGGAGCACCGTATCATGGGTGATTCGAGGTCCTAAAAAGACCTGTTTCAGAGTGCTCAAAAACCGAGGAGCACTCTGCACCACATGATAGTCGCGCTCCCACAGCGGCATAGCCCACTCCAACACTCTGTCCGAAAGAAAAGAAATAATTAATCCCACCTTTGCCCGGTCTGTGGGAAAGCATGCAGCCAGGAGCTCGAGGTGTATACCGCACTGGCTCATGAAACCCCTACATGATTTACTGTCACCAGAGTATTTCTCTGGCAGTGGGAGGTGGGATAAGGTTGGAACAGGGGTGGCAGTGGTTAAAGTTGCTGCAGCCACGCTAGCAGCCTGAACAGCTATTGTGGTAACATCCACAGCTGAGGTTGCACGCTTGAGAGCCACCAACCTGCCCTCCAGCTGCTGGATATACCCCTGCAATCTCTGTTCATCCACCATTACTTAGCCAGACCCTGGCGCTAGTATACTGTTAGGGCTAGCGGAACGCACCAAGTATAGATAGGTAGCTACAAGGTGCGTTCGCAGCCCAGGGTCCACTGTGCAGAGATATCTGCTGCTAAGTAACGGCGGATAAACTGTGAGCTCACACATGCATTAAGCTTCACCCCGTGTGCACTGGAAGTGATCTCTGTTGCCTCACAGAGTCGCGCTGTACACAAAACTCTTACCCTAGCTAGGGTTGTGCTTGCTCTGGAACTCTTCTTTGCTATTGGTGGACCAATAGGAGCTGCTACAGGGCCTGAGCGTGTGACCTCCGACCTCCAATGAGAGGTCCTCCCATGGGTATGCTCAGTGCGTGAAAAGCAGGACTTAGTCCCAGAAAAGCCTGCTCGCCGCTGACCAGTGCTAGCTACAAAGGCAGGGTCTAGAAAGGCAACAGTAACCTTTCGCAAAGTATCAGGCTGAGCCAGATGCTGGGACTGATGTCTCCCCTGAGCAGGCTCCACTGTGGCTGGAGGAGAAAGGGAGACTGCAGCAGACATGATTCAAGATTCCCCCTGTGCCGCAGCGAGAACTCGACACCTAACACCTGGTTTCTCAGGATAAGATGGGTGGAATGACTGAACCAGCCTGGGGGCATTCACCTCTGATGCCGAAACCCACATCCATTCCTCTGGACCTTAACCTTCCAGTGCACCAAGTATTGTAGGGAATGATGTTGGTGGTGAGAATCTAAAATCCTTGAAATCTGAAACTCTTGATTACCATCAACCATTATTGGGGGCGGTGATAGGGGTGAGGTTCCACATATTTCTTGAGGAGCAAAGACCTGTGAAAGGCATTGTGGATCTTAAGGGCCTGAGGTAGCTCAAGACGAAACACTGCTGAGTTAATGCTGTCATTTTATAGGGACCAATAAATCTAGGTCCTATCTTCCAGGAATGAACCTTCAACCTTATATTCCTGGTAGACAACCACACAAAGTCTTTCACATTCCGGTCCGGACCTGGAAAGTGTTTTCTGTCAGTCATACATTTGTACCTGTCTCCCATAATCTTCAAATTACTTGGAACCCCCCCGCCACACCGAGCAGAGCGACAAAGCAAAACATTCCTCCTTAGGAACTCCCGAAGCTCCTCCCACGCTAAAAGTTTCAAACTGTGGATGGTAACCATATGCACCAAAGAACGATGACCTGCTGGTGGATTCTTGATTGTGATTATTAATAGCAAAATCTACCAGCAGTAAGTAGGATGCCCAATCCTCCTGATTTTTGGAGACAAAGCATCTGAGGTAAGTCTCCAAATTCTGATTAACGCGCTTAGTTTGTCCATTTGACTGGGGATGGAAAGCAGAGGAAAAGGATAGTTGCACCCCAAGTTGAGAACAGAATGCCCTCCAGAACTTGTAAATAAACTGGTTCCCCCGATCTGACACCACATCAGTGGGAACCCAGTGAAGCTTCACGATCTCATTTTTAAACACCTGAGCAAAAATCTTGGCATTCGTAAGTGCCAGTAATGCGACAAAGTGAACCATTTTACTGAACCTATCTACAACCACCAAAACCACTGTCTTGCCTGCATATACGGGTAGGTCAGTAATAAAATCCATAGACAAGTGTGTCCATGGTCCGCTAGGAATAGGTAGCAGAAGAAGAGTACCAGATGGACGGGTATGCGGTACTTTACAAAGTGTGCAGATACTACAAGCAGATGCGTGTTCAACTACATCTCGATGCAACTCCGGCCACCAAAAAGATAAGAACGGAGGACCGCAATTGCCTTACACCCAGGATGAGCAGCAAGCACAGTGTTGTGATGCTCCTTAATTTCATTGTGGTGCAGATTAAATGGTACAAATAACCTTCCTGGAGGGCTGGAAGCAGGGGCGTCCCCCTGGGCCTCTAGCACCTCAACCTCCAGCTCAGGGTACAATGCCGAAATGACTACCCCTTCTGCAAAATCGGGGCAGAGTGCTCATGGTCACCACCACCAGGGAAGCTCTCGGGCAAAGCATCAGCCTTGACATTTTTGAACCCTAGATGGAAAGTGACAACAAACCTGAATGGCATCCGATTACTTGGAAAAATCAGGCCCCTTCCTTGTCATGTCAGTTAGGGGTTTCACAATTACTGAATAATTCTGTATGAATTTCAGGTAAAAATCAGTAAAGCTCAGAAAACGTTGTAGAGCCTTCAAGTTCTCGGGATGGTCCCAATCAAGGACAGCACGGATCTTCTCTGGATCATCCTTAAACCCGAAGATGACAACAGGTACCCCAAAAACTGCACCCCCTGGATGGCGAAAACACATTTTTATAGTTTGGCATATAGTTTATCTCTTAATATTTGCAGCACCTGTTTAATATGCCCCCGATGTGACTCCAAATCAGGAGAGTAAGCCAAAATAGGATCTCCATGCAGCAGAGAGAGCATGATTCCTACTTGTAGCTCCTCATTTCCGGAGGAGTGAGAATGAAGTTTAAAATACAATTTGCAGGCCTCTTTGAACACAAACCACTTGTCTCTACCTCTGGAAAACCTGACCGGGAGGGTTACCTTGGTTTCAAGCTGACCGGCCTACCTGCAGCCGCTATTGCAGCTGCTGAACCTTATAGAGCTGGTCAGTCACCTCCAGAGACATACAGCTGCTCTGTCAGCCCTGCAACCAAATCCATAACCAAGGGTGATGAAGGCAACAAAACCACACCTGAAAAAAAAAAACATGTGTCAGGTTTTTTTTTTCTAAATAAGTACAGCCAGTGATAATGTCATGCACAGTGTGGGAAAGACTATATTCATTGTGTTTAGTATTGATTATCATTACTTTTGGATCGCCCCTCGTAAATGCAACATGAAGGGATGAGGGGAAGGAAGCCCAAACACAAGGGAATGGTGGACTGGAGACCTCTAGGCAGATCTAATAACACCCTGACTACCGTCCCTAAATTGGTTCAACACCAGTCGCCGAGCAGAAAACCTAAGCCCTGTATATCCCTAGAGCTAGACTCTGAATAGGGAAGGGGGTGAGCACTGGTTAGAGAGGAACTTAGCTTGAGCATACCCCAGAGAGATCACACCAAACATCCTCCAAGAGCAACAGAGAGAAAGTTAGCCAACACCTACAGCTCCAAGCCTTCACAAGGGAAAAAGTGAATATCACTGGTGACTCCCTGAAGCAGGCTGGAAGTTTATAAACACCAAGGTCCAGGTGTGTCAATTAGAGCAGGAGAGAGGTTGCCGCTGGGTCAAACAGTCAAAAGGATTAAGAAGGTGTCTGCAAAGCCAAACACAGAGACCTTCTGAAGCCAGATGTAGAGTGACTGTTGCATCTGACACACCCGTGACATTCGGAGACCACAGGGTGCCCCGGCAATGAGCTGTACACTATGAAATTAAAAATTCTTTCAGATTTTTATCTATGCCTGATGAAGAGAAACCTGAGTAGTCTTGAAAGCTTGCAATTTGTTACCATCTTTTCAATTAGCCATTAAAAGATATCAACCATGCAGGACTCTCAATTCTAAATATTTTTCAGATTTTTAATAAGTAAATTGCAAAGTTGTTCATTTTTACAAACACTTTGTAGTTTAAACCATATACAAATCTGAGACAACCCATTTAACATCAATGTTTTTTTTTCCAAAATCAAAACTAATGGATTTTGGCAGAATAAATTAGTAAACAGAGTTGGTAATGTTATATTTATTCTCATTGTATTTTCTAGAGTGGAAATGAAGCAGCAAAGTCCAACATACACTTTTTCATGAATATTTATTATTCTCATTTAAGAATGGGTCAACTATTTACAAGCACATCATTATATTTTACTGTGACAGGTATCATTGTTTCATTAACAGGTCAGAATATCATTTAGTAGAAAATGTCATTCTTTCACTTAATGGCTGGCATTCAATTTCTCATCTGTCTTGAGTATCAGGAGCGGTGGACCATGAGATATACTATACATCACTTCTGCTGTGGCATGAACTGAACAAGGCAAAACAAAACCTAACTCATCTCATGAATAAGGTCATCCTTGTGAGGGCATTGCTTCCAAAATGCAACTAACATTAACAAGCATTAAAAAGATGATAAAGCATGCTCTTGGTGACAGGAAAAAAATATTTGTAAAAGAATTTTAATAGGAACCAAACACAACATAGCTTACCCTTAAGAGCCATATGCTTAGTTTAGCTAATCTTAGTTCAAAATAATATTGAGCATATTAAACAACTGGATAGAAATAGGTCTTCCTGCCTTGTTACTGAGCTGTGATGCAAATAAGTTCAAAGCAAAATTTAGAGGATTTTTTAATGTAAATTTTTTAATGGATCTACTCCAAAAACCTCTTCAAATGGGGGGCATGGCCTGGCTGAACATGTAGAAGGACACATGTAGTAACAGCTCCTGCAAATCCTTGTTAAAATCCTGTCTGCCTGGAAAGTGAAGGCGCTTTGGAGAGCTGGAAAGACAAGACTGTGGTGCAGGCCCGGCCTTGTAATCTGCCAAAATGGGCAAATGCCCAGTGGGCTGGCAGCTCTGTACTACAAAGTGGGCCGCTGGCCCTTTTAAAATCTTACTAAAGGCCCTGCACACGCGCTCTCTCGCTTGCATGAGCCACAAGGGTGGCACTTGTTAATGCGTGCGTGCCGCAGCGGTGGCCCTTGTCAGTGTGCGCAAGCATGAGAGTGCGAGCACACAGGGCTTTCATTCAGAAATTTGAAAGGGCCGCTGCAGTGAGCCCATGGCTCTTCTCTGTGATTCTGGCCAGTACCAGCATCAGAGCATCTGTTTGTGTTTTGAGCTCTACTCACCAGTCCCAGCCAGGGACTGGTGCATTCCTCTGCATTCCTGATGATGGACCTACCTCAGCTCTTCAATCTCCCCCCATCTCAGTTACCTGGGTGAGCCCCAATCTGAAAACTTTTTTTATGTGTATACAGTAGTTGCAGTATCACCTGTATAATGTATATAGACTGCTGTATATACAATATATAAATAATACTACTTCTATATATAATCACAGTATCACCTATACAATGTATATACAGCAGTCTATATATATATATATACATATATATATATATATATATATATATACACACACACATACACAACATATAGGTGATACTGCTGTATGTATGTTACATAGGTGATACTGCAACTATACACACCAGTCACAATATCACCTATGTAATGTATATACAGCAGAGTGACAGTATCCCCAATATAATGTACAAACAGAAGTTGCAGTATCACGTCCTATATAATGCATACACAGCTCTCTATATTCCTTATACAGGTGATACTGTGACTGCTGTATATACATTATACAGGTGATACTGAAACTGCTGTAAATAGGTGATACATAGGTAACATAGTGATACTGCGACTAAACACACCAGTCACAGTATCACCTATATAATGTACACACAGCTCTCTATATACCTTATACAGGTGATACTGTCACTGCTGTATATACATTATAAAGGGGATACTGCAACTGCTGTATATACATAATATTGGGATAGTGTGACTGTGGTATATGCATTATGAAAATGATACTACTACTGCTGTGCATAGTTGCAGTATCACCAATATAATGTATTTACAGCAGTTATAGTATCACTTATCTACTATATAATTGTCTAAGGGTCACTTCCGTCTGTCTGTCTGTCTTTCTTTCTGTCTGTCACGGATATTCATTGGTCGCGGAAATCCAAGTCGCTGATTGGTCGCGGCAAAACAGCCACGACCAATCAGCGACGGGCACAGTCTGGAAGAAAATGGCCGCTCCTTACTCCCCGCAGTCAGTGCCCGGTGCCCGCATACTCCCCTCCGGCCACCGCTCACACAGGGTTAATGCCGGTGGTTATGGACCGCGTTATGCTGCGAGTAACGCACTCCGTTACCGCTGCTATTAACAGTGTGTGTCCCCAACTATGCGGCATCAATAGTAAAAAAATGTAATGTTAAAAATAATAATAAAAAAAAATCTTGCTATACTCACCCTCCGTAGTCTGACGAGCCGCTTGCGCCGGCCGCCATCTTCCGTTCCCAGCGATGCATTGCGAAATTACCCAGAAGACTTAGCGGTCTCGCGAGACCGCTAAGTCATCTGGGTAATTTCACAATGCATTCTGGAAACATAAGATGGCGGCAGCCGCGCGCATATCGTCGGAGCTTCGGTGGATCCCAGGGGGTGAGTATATGACTATTTTTTATTTTAATTATTTTTTTAACAGGGATATGGTGCCCACACTGCTGTATACTACGTGGGCAGTGTTAGATACCGCGTGGCTGCTATATACTACATAGGCAGTGTTATATACTATGTGGGCTGTGTGATATACTCCGTGGGCTGTGCTATATAATGCGTGGACTGTGCTATATATTACATGGCCACTGTTATATACTGCGTGGGCAGTGTTATATACTACGTGACTGGGCAATATACTATGTGACTGGGCAATATACTATGTGACTGGGCAATATACTACGTGGCTGGGCAATATACCAAGTGGCTGTATACTACATGGCCCTGTGCTGTATACTACGTCGCTGGGCAATATACTACATGACTGGGCAATATACTATGTGGCTGGGCAATATACTACGTGGCTCTGTGCTGTATACTACGTGGCTGGGCAATATACTACGTGACTGGGCAATATACTACGTGACTGGGCAATATACTACATGACTGGGCAATATACTACGTAGCTGGGCAATATACTACGTGGCTGGGCAATATACTACATGGCTGTGCTGTATACTACGTGGCTCTGTGCTGTATACTACATCGCTGTGCAATATACTACGTAGCTGGGCAATATACTACATGACTGGGCAATATACTACGTGGCTGGGCAATATACTATGTGGCTGGGCAATATACTACGTGGCTGTCCTGTATACTCCACTGCTCTGTGCTGTATACTACGTCGCTATGCAATATACTACGTAGCTGGGCAATATACTACGTGACTGGGCAAAATACTACGTGGTTGGGCAATATGCTACATGGTTGGGCAATATACTACGTGACTGGGCAGTATACTACGTGGGCTGTGCAATATACTACGTGGACATGCATATTCTAGAATACCCGATGAGTTAGAATCGGACTACCATCTAGTATAATATATACAGCAGTCCCAATGTGATATATATTCAGCAGTCACTGAGGCAGTGGGCAAGCTGAAATTATGCCACAACAGACACCTACATCTTCTTGCCCGACCTTCCTGTCCCAATTACTAAGGGACCGCAGCACACCCCTATTGAACCCAGAACAGTGTGAAAAGGTTGTTGGTTGGATAGTGGATAATGCTTCCAGTCACTTTGCCACCACCACCACCCCCTGTCTCCCACATGGACAAGTCTCAGTAGACGTGAATCTGGACCGCATATTCCTCACCCTGATCCTCCTTTCTCCCTCCATGCCGAGTGCCCGGAGACAACTGATCCCACACTTGAACACTCCAAAGAGCTGTTCACTTTTCCATTTATAGATTCGGCTCTCGTCCGGTCCACTTGAAGCAGGACAAGAGGAGATTGCATGTAGCGATGCCCAAATATTTGAGCAGCCACGGTCACATGAAGGCGATGGTGGGAAAGTGTCACAAGAGGTGGACGGTGATGAGACAATAGCCAGAAAGTCAGGAGGAGGACCAGGATGCGGAAGTGGAAGATGAGGTGGTGGATGATATAGCAACGGACCCAACCTGGCAGGATGACATGCAGATCAAGGAGAGTGGGACACAGGGGGAGGGAGGCGTAGCACCCCAACAGGCAGGAAGAAGCAGTATGGTGGCCGCAACAGAAGGCCGGTAGCTATTCCCCATAATAACAACACGATGGAAGTTGGCAGTGCAACTGTTATATCTTCCTGAGTCTGGTTGTTTTTAAAGACTCTGCCGATAACCCTAAAATGGTCATTTGCACCACCTGCCAGGCCAGCATCAGCAGGGGTAGCAAAACTACCAGCCTGACAACCACCAGCATGATCAAGCACATGGCAGCAAAGCACCCAACTTTGTTGGCCAAACCTCAGGGTCCAGGAACAGTGTCTGCGGGTGACACCACTGCTTCTTCCATTGTGCGTGCAAGCCAGTCTCCTGTCCATGGTGCATGCGAAGATGCCTCCTGCCCTGCACCTGTCATTGCACACACTCAAGTAGCACCATCATCAAACATGTCCACATCCTTTTCCCAGCACAGCGTTCAGTTGTCTATACCCCAGTCCTTGGGATGCAAGCGCAAAAATGCAGCCAAAGCCCCACAGGCCACACTACTAAATTCCCACATTTCGGACTACTTGTGCTCGAAATATTACCTTTTAGTCTCGTGGAGATGGAAGCTTTTTACAACCTGAAGGCGGCAGACGTCTCTTGGTACTTGGTCCCTAACCACCACTATTTCTCCTGGTGTGCTGTCCCTGCATTACACAAGCACGTGTCCCACAACATTAGCCGTGCCCTCAACAATGCAGTTACTGGGAAAGTCCACCTAACCACTGACATGTGGAAAAGTGCTTGTGGGCAGGGACGGTACATCTCGTTGATGGCACACTGGTTTACATAGTGGAAGCCAGGGACCCAGTCAGACCTTGGGATGGAACACATCCTAACAACGCCGAGGATTGCGGGCCCTAGGTCATTCAGGGTTGCCCCCACAGTCTAGAGCTCCTGTACCTCATCATCCTCCTCTCTTCCTCATCAACTTCCATCTCCGAAATGGCCACATCAGTCACAAGCTGGAAGCACTGCAGCACTGCCTCAGCCAAGCGTCAACAGGCTGTGCTGAAGCTAATATGCTTAGGTGCAAACCGCACAATGCTGAAGATTAGTGGACAGCTCTGAAAGAGCAGACAGATCTGCAACTGCCACCGCTGAACCTACAGCCAGGCATGGTCGTGTGTGACAATGGCCAGAACCTGGTGGCGGCTCTGAGGCAAGCTCACACACATTCTATGCCTGGCCCCTGTGCTTAACCTCATGGTTCAGCGGTTTCTCAAAACCTACCTGGAGCTGCCAGATCTGCTTGTCAAAGTACACCACCTGTGTGTTCCTTTCTAATGGGAACTTTTTTTTATGAGGCCCTCCTCCACGTCTCTTCCAAGGGGCATTGGACTGCCTCCAAATTTTTGGCCACCCTTGCATTCACTCATTCACTACATAGACAAACACTATGGGAGAAACACTTCCTAATAATGGGAACATTTTTTCATGAGGCCCTCCTATATGTCTCTTCAAAGGGGCATTGGAGTGCCTCCAAATTTTTGGCAGCCCTTGCATTCACGGCATAGGCAAACACTATGGGAGACCCACTACCTAATATTGGGAACATTTTTTCATGAGACCCTCCTCTACAATCTCTTAAAAGGGGCATTGGGGTGCCTCCAACTTTTTGGCAGCCATTGCATTCACGGCATAGGCAAACAGTATCAGATAGAAGGAAACGTGGATATTGACCATGCTGCTGTAGATATCACAATTCCAGTACATGGATAAAGAAATAGGTATTTTATTCACTATTCTCTCAACGCGTTTTGAAGTTCACATAACGTCTTCCTCAGGAGATGCATATGTCAACCCTTGCATTCGCGGCATAGGCAAACAGTATGGAAGACCCACTTCCTAATAATGGGAACATTGTTTTCAGAAGTCCCTCCTATATGTCTAATCAAAGGGGTATTGGGGTGCGTCCAAATTTTGGGCAGCCCCGCTACTTACTGAATATGCAATAACACTATAGGAGACCCACTGTTTAATAATGGGAACAACAAAGCATAGCCGGCAGATGGCTCTTAAAGAATAGAGGGCCAACTGCTGGCCCTTTAAGATTAGTAAAGGACACCTGGGGTCCTATAAAAATAGGCTTTGTGACTTTCAAAGTCCCTCCTTCATAAATGAATCAGCGTGTGTCTGATGATGTGTAACACACCACATGGCCAAATAAGGTTGTAAAATGTTAAAATTACATTTCCCAGCGAATGTATTTGTCTTGGTTGAAAGCAATGCTAAAGTTCAAAAACACATCAAAAACGCTACGTGTGAACAAGTGTGAAGGATCATTTTCGTTTTAGGTTATTTTGCCTTATATACAAGTAATTACCCTGGAAATAATAATAATAATAATAATTTTTATTTATATAGCGCCAACATATTCCGCAGCGCTTTACAAATTATAGAGGGGACTTGTACAGACAATAGACATTACAGCATAACAGAAATACAGTTCAAAACAGATACCAGGAGGAATGAGGGCCCTGCTCGCAAGCTTACAAACTATGAGGAAAAGGGGAGACACGAGAGGTGGATGGTAACAATTGCTTTAGTTATTCAGACCGGCCATAGTGTAAGGCTCGGGTGTTCATGTAAAGCTGCATGAACCAGTTAACTGCCTAAGTATGTAGCAGTACAGACACAGAGGGCTATTAACTGCATAAAGTGAATGAGAACATGATGCGAGGAACCTGATTGTTTTTTTTGTTTTTTTTTATAAATAGGCCACACAGGGATCGTTAGGTTAATGCATTGAGGCGGTAGGCCAGTCTGAACAAATGAGTTTTTAGGGTACGCTTAAAACTGTGGGGATTGGGGATTAATCGTAAAAGGATTGGAAAGGGTGGAAAGGATGTTCCTTAACATATTTCCCAGGAAAATCCATTTTGGTTTAGTTTTTGCATGTTTTATTGTAAGTCTGTAAAAGTGGCATAAGATTCTGACAACATTGTTCACAGCAGTGACCTGGGAGTCAGAAATGCTTCCAGGGGTCTTTCCATGTGATGTGAGCACTGTTCCCATCGATTTCTGCAATTGCTAGTCCCTCTGCAGACCGCTGGGGGGGAGGGCAGAGAAATGCTCGAGTTTCCCACATACTTATGGAGGGCCCCCGTGGTAGGGCAATGGGGTACTCGGCACCGGGTCCTTCGGTTCTCAGTGGGGATGTCACGGCAGCTGACCCGGTCCATGGCCCTAGGGGACGTCCGTTGAAAATGTGTGTGGGGAAAGGTCTTTAAAGGGATAATGTTCTTGATGCCACCTGTGGTATTTGGTCAGGGGTCTTAGGGGTCCGCTGGGGTGATGTTATGGCAGCTAGATGGCATACCTTCCCACAGGTGAAGTGTGTCACCAGGGCTTCCCAGAGTGTAGGTAGTAGACGGTGGATGATGTAAGGTGCAGGGAATAAAGAGGACACAAGGTTGCAGTCTCTTTACCTTTACTGAAGGCTTCAACATCCACAGTCCAGGGCACCAGACCTCAGGGTAGGCAGAGTCCGACCGGTCTGAAGGCACATCCAGAGTCCCCTTATCCAGGTGGAATTCAGTAGCCTTCCTACTAGCGCCTGGGTGTTGTAGTACCTCCCTGCTGAGCAACTCGGTAAGGTCCTCACAACTGTTGTAGATGTTCTAGATGTTATTTCTTCCTCTCTGTCCCCCAGATGGTGTGGATAGGACAAACCCGTTTGACTGATGGCCTGAGCTTTGTTTATAGGGACCCTAGAGACGCTCTGACCCCACAATTTGCCACCGTGCCTTCTTAGGTATTAAGGTCGGGCAGCCAACTTGGAATTTACTGTCCTGCCGGTCTCTGAAGTAAAGCATAGAGTCTATTACTCCCTCGGTGTTCCGGCCACCGGCTACGCACCTCAGAAGGAGCAGCCTCTCTCAGGGCAGAACTCCTTCTGGTTTTCTTCTCCTTGTGCTATGACTTAGTTTCTCACTCTCTACAATACAATTCTCTTTGTATCCTTTCTTAGGATGCTGCCGCACGTGGGGCAGGCGCAGCTCCGTGTCTTTCTGTCTAGGCCTCTGACAGGATCCCATCCCTGTTTGGGGCCCTCTGTCTGCAGCTTTGTGGTGTTCCTCCTTTCCCGCTGTCTGCCTGACAGGAACTCCCTGGGCAAAACCCATGCAGCGACTCCCTAACTTTCTATCCAACCCACCAGTTTTACCCTAATGTGAGGAGTGCCCTAGTAGATAGGAACAAGGCTCCCCCTGATGGACTGGAGTGTGAAGTGTAGTGTATGGTTTGTGATACCTGGCAAGGTGAACTCCTTTAGTGCCATCAGACGCAATATCACTCCCCCTGGTGGAAGAATAACATTACTGCAACGACAAGGACTCTGGGGCGCTGCACTTACATTGGGCTCGTTGCTCGGATTGAGCACCCGGGCATTCCAATTTGCTTGACCCGAGCAATGAGCACCCGATCATTTTAGTGCTTGCCCATCACTATTCATTACCATAAAGAAATAAAAGACGGTTTCTCACAATAAGACCGCAGATATGGGCGTTCAGGTAGGACTATTTTAACCATTCAATCACATGTATGCCCATATTAATAGCTTAAAAACATCTCAGGGAGTCACAGATTCCCTTGATTTGGTGCTGCTCAGTTATGCGATATATACTGCCTGTGGGGTGCAAATCTAAGTATCTATATATACACAGTTGGGCTCACAAGTTTACATACCCCGGCGTAATTTTTGCTTTCTTGGACTTTTTTCAGAAAATATGAATGATAACACCAAAACTTTTTCTCCACTCATGGTTAGTGGTTGGGTGAAGCCATTTATTGTCAAACTACTGTGTTTTGTCTTTTTAAATCATAAAGACAACCCAAAACATCCAAATGACTGATGAAAAATTCACATACCTCATTTCTTAATAGCTTGTATTGCCCCATCTAATATCAATGACAGCTTGAAGTCTTTTCCTGTAGTTGTGGATGAGGTTCCTTATTTTTTCAGATGGCAAAGCTGCCCACTCATCTTGGCAAAAAGCCTTCAGTTCCTGTAAATTCCTGGACTGTCTAGCATAAAACTGTGCGCTTGAGATCTCCCCAGAGTGGCTCAATAATACTGAGGTCAGGAGACTGAGATGGCCACTTCAGAACTTTCACTTTGTTCTCCAGCAGCCAATGAAAGGTCAACTTGGCCTTGGATTGTTGTCATGTTGAAATGTCCAAGTACATCACAAGCGCAACTTCCAGGCTGATGAGGGCAAATTTGCCTCCAGTATTTGCTTGTAACGTGCTGCATTCAACTTTCCTTCAACTTTGACCAAGTTTACTGTGCCTTTGTAGATCACACATCCCCAAAACATCAGCGCTCCACCTCTGTGCTTTACAGTAGGAATGATGTTCCTTTCATCATAGGCCTTGTTGAGCTCTCTCCAAATGTAACGTTTATGGCCAAAAAGTTTAATTTTGGTCTCATCACTCCAAATTACATTATTCCAGTTTTGAGGCTTGTCTCTGTCCTATTTTGCATATTGTAGGCAAGATACTTTGTGCCATTTTCGCAGTAATAGCTTTCTTTTTTCTTCAAGTGCCTCATTATTGTGCATCTTGAAGCAGCCACATCGCTAGTTTTCAGAGAGTCCTGTATTTCAGCTGTTATTTTATGGTTTTTTTTTGCATCCTGAATAATTTTCCTGGCAGTTGTGGACCAGTTTTTTGTTGGTCTATCTGACCATGGTTTTGTTTTTTACAGAGCCCCAATTTTTTCATTTGCTAATCACAGTTCAAACGCTGCTGACTGGGTTTATCAATTCCTTGGATATCTTTTTGTATCCATTTCCTGTTTTATACAGTTCAACTACCTTTTTCCTGTAGATCCATTGACCATTGACAATTCTTTGCTTTCCCAATGACTCACAATCCAGATACGTCAGTGGCTGGATGAAAGATGCAAGAGTCTGTCTGGATCCTAGAAACTCATTCAGCTTTTATGCACACACACTGATTACAAGTAAACAGGTCACAGGTGGCGTGGTTTGCAGGGACCAGGAGCAGACATGTTCCCATAGTAGTTCTTGGATTTTCCCTAAAAAATCAATTATGAGCATACTTAAAGTGAACTTTTTTGGATTAAGGTGGTGGAAGTTCATCTGGACCATACCAGTAATTACAAAATCGAAGAAAAAAAGCAGATTTAAAGAGAAAAAAGCCTTTATTTGACCAAGGAAAAGTTTTCCTGAAAATAGGAACTGCAGTCCCTTTCTGCTATGTGAAGCTGCAATCTAATATGGCCACCAAAGAAGATCTGAAAAGAAATGCATGCAATGGATCTTTTACGTCCCATAATAAGAATAATAAGAAGAATGAGGCTTTGAAGTTTAAAGGCTCTAAGGGCAAGGAAAAATTTATGAATAATGCCCAGCTGGTGCATATACAGCAGAGTGCAGCTTTTTCTGGAGCTAGTCTTTCTCCCACCTCGGCAGCTGTAGAGCATAATGAAGCCCTGCCTGCTCACCGGGTGCTGGGAGAGGGGATTGACGAGGCAGCTGCACTCTCCATAAGCACTGAAGGGCAGGATTCACCGACAGAAGAAAGCCAGATCTGCGCCAGCACCGGAGGTAAGCGTGGCACCTCTGCATAGATATGCAGAGGAAGCCCCTCCTGTGTTGTTGACTGCGGAGCCCCCCGGTGCTCTGCCAAGACACCAGGACTTGGAATAAGAGATCCCTTAGGTCACCGGGATCTCCCCGCCAGACCTATGGGGAAAAGCCGAGATATTGTGGAGGTGAGGGCTGATGTGTCACCACTGTGGAGCCTGGAGAAGAAAGCTCACACTGCACTGGAGCTGGGATACCTCTCCGGACTTTCCTTGGCTGACAGGACACAGGAGGGCATCCCCTTCAGCTGCGGGGGAGGAGGAGGGATGCCAGCAGACAACAGCAGTGACAGGAGGCAAATCATCACTGAAGAACTTTATGAAGGAATTTACAAATTTTCCAGAGTCTGTAGAACCTGAGAAGGTCCTGCCAGACCACCAGATAAGAAGTGGAAGGAGACATTTTAATAAAGCATCCATCTCATATGAAGTGAAGGAGGAGGAGCCAACACGGTAAGAAGACAATACAAGGAGGTGGTGAGTGAATCCCTGCCGCAAAGACATGGCAGCTTACAGCCTAATTTACTTATAAATGACTGTGCCACCCCTAAATCAATCACTACCATAACCCAAAAATTGTATAATATGCCTCATAATCCTACAAATGAAATGGGGATATGCAAAGACATAACAGAATTCAAGAATTGTTTGCTACAATCTAGCAGTGCTTCTGCACATATGTTAGAGGGACATAATTACAGGGACAAGTCTTTTAGTACAAAACAACCATGTGTCAAACAGGAACCTTTAATGGATTCTTTATTGGATAAAAGTGAATTTATTATGGAGGAGAAATTTAAGGAGTTCTCTTTTAAAACTTGTATAAGTCCTAACCCTACCAAAGAAAATTCTAACATTAGTAGTAACATTAGATAGTAACATTGAAAATAATGAAGAATTAAATCATTTAAACCATCTCTCCCATGCTGACACAGATTTTTCTTCCAATTCACAAGAGGGAATGGAAAGTTTTTATTCTGAGGATTTTAGTGATACAACGGTTTTCTCTTTTTATAGTGAATATGAATCTTCAAATGATGTAGACTTGGATGAAATTTCCTATTCACACTCTTATTCAGAGGGTTCTATCAGCACCGAGAAATCGCAATATTCGGGAAAGCTTTCAAAATAATCATATAGGGGAAGTTCTAATCAAGAGCAATTTATAATGGAAAATAACAATCATTTCTTTAAATTTTCAAAGATTTACAAAATATCTGCTTCAGTAGACCCTACCTCTGAAAGCTTCATGGTTAATATTTGCAAAGCTTTTTCGGCATCAATTGATACCCCAGGAAAATATTCCTTTAATGGAGGGAATACAGAGGACCCACTGAGATTTTCCTGATTACATCTGATTTATCACATACAGAAAAGTTAAGGCATCAAACTTTTGTTAAGCAGCTTTTTAAAGAAACACTATTTCAAACACTGTTTCAAACACTTTTAATGCTCCTGTTTCTCTTCCACATTCATTTGAAAAAAATGGATAATAATTCAAAAAATCTTGAAACCCCAATATCTAATAATTCTCAAAATGTATCTGTATTCTCAGAGTCTCTGATGCAAATTCAAAAAGGCATCGCTTCTTTTAAAAACTGTCTGGCCAATTATGAAGATTTCAAAAGGAAAAGTAACCTTAAAATGAGAGGAATTCCAGAGTCAGTTCAGTCTTCTTAGTTGGGAAACTAAGTTTCAAAAATGATCTCTTATTTACTGCCCCCAAAAAAGGAAGAAAATTTGATAAATAAGGTATATAGAATCCGCAGGCCAAGCTTTCTCCCAGCTAATATAGCTAGGGATGTCAACTCAGTTTGGATTAGAAATGACTTACCTGCATTGACAAGAGATTCTAAAAATCTTTCATCTCCCTATAACGATCTGTCTCTGTTTAAGGACTTGTCGCAAACTACGATGCAGTTTAGGAAATCTTTTCCTCATGTTACACAGGAACTTCTTAAAGCCAGAATAACTTATCATTGGACTCAAACTTCAACTTTACAATTAAAATATGGCTCCAAGTCCATCATCATTTCTTCTCCATTAGAAGGCATAGACTTTCTGAACCAAATAAGATTAAGTATTTCCACTCCTTCCCATGGTTTTTCATCTTCACTCCCACAAAACTTCTCTCGCACTTAACAGATTACATTTCTTTTTATTCTTTATATGCTTTATTTTCTTCAGTATGATCATTTAACTCAGATTGTAATTTCTATATCACTTTTCAACAGTTTTCACGCACTTGGATCATAATTCATTTGCAACATTGGACAATTAATACAGCTTGAATATTAAGAATCTGGATTTAATCCTATCCCACGGGTTTAGGCTATGTCAAAACCAAACTTTTCACTCCACAAAGCCTTAGGGTTATCCGAGGGTAGTTCCAGACCAGACAAGTATGCATACATCTTAAGCAATTATTATTATTTTTTTTTATACTTTTATATTTGGCGGTATAATTTCATACATTAATTCATATGTAATTAGCAATGCTTTGTACGTCAATATATGTTGGTTTATCTTTGTACAATAATAGTATGTTTAATAATTTGTTTGATTTCACAGGCGCTGACATTTTAAGCAACATTTAAATTTGATGTGTATCTCTTTTAAATAATATGTTTACTTGTCTTCTACTTTTTTCCCTAGTTATATTCTCCTTTCTCCCCTCTTCCTTTCCTTATACATTTTTCCTATGCCTTCCCTACTGCCTTTTCCCTTCATTTAAAATTTTGAAAATAAATACATTTGAAATGCAAGCAAACAGGTCACAGGTGAGGATGTTACCTTTAGTAGCCACTCAAACCCATCTGTGTCAACTTCTGTGCATGTTATCAGGCCAAAATCACCAGGGTATGTGAACTTTTGATCTGGGTCATTTGGATGTTTTGGGTTGTCATTATGATTTAAAAAGCGAAAACACAGTAGTTTGACAATAAATGGCTTCACTCAATCACTAACCATGAGTGGAGAAAAAGTTTTGGCGTTATCATTCATACTCCCTGAAAAAAGGCCAAGAAAGCAAAAATTCTGCAAGGGTATGTAAACTTTTGAGCACAACTGTAAATACCCTACACAGTACCACTCCTCCTGTCCTGTAGATATATGGAGCGCCCGCTAGGGCCGTGGGGTACTTGGGCCAGGTCCGACGGTTCTTAAGGGGGATGTCACGGCAGCAGTGACTCGGTCCATGGCCCTGGGCATCCAATAAAATGGAAATTAAAGGGGAAATAAAGTTGATAGGGGATTAGTTCGTGATGCCAACCGTGGTGTACGGCAATAAGGAAATGGCCGACACTGCGATTCAGGTCCACTGGGGTGGTTGGTGACGCAGCTGAGATGTTACAGCTCTCCATGGGTAGAGTTAGGCCCCAGGACAGTTAAGGAATTAAAGTCAATGATGATGAATGTTGTAGTGCAGGGCAGGTGACGCAGTAAATAATTCTGAGGACATAGCAGGGTGCAGTTTCGACACTTTACTCACAGTTTTTATATGCAATCCCCAGCCGGGTGCTGTGTCCTCTGGGTCTGTGGTCCAGTCAGCTCTCAGGTAATTTGGGGTACACTTTGCCAGAACCCCTTCTTATGTTCCTTGTCTGGCTGTCTCCCTGCGCTTGCTCCCGCCTCTCCTGCCCTGTACCTTGACACACAGTGTCCTGAGCCAGCAGCCTCGGATCCTGTCGGGCAGAGTCCTCTTAGTCCCCTTGATCCTATTTGGCTGCCTTTTCAGCGATTATGCATAGAATTGGCTGCATCACATGCAGTTACTTCAGCCTCTGGTTTGCCAGCTGAGTCCTCAGTTTCTTCACTAGTCTAGTGCTGGTCCCCTACTGCAACCTGGTCCCTCCACCCAACTACGGTCGGCATGGATTCGGGCCCCACAGGTGAATTCCTCACTACCCCTGCCCCTAGGACACCTTCTTCCTCTCTCACTCTCTGGAACTTCTCTCTATCTTCCTTGTTCTCTCTCTCTCTGTCCTCTGGTGCTGACACGAGCTCCTCACCTCTCAAGTCCCCAGCTCCAACTCCACCACTCCTCTGACTGTCACTTCCTTAAGCTCCTCAACTTCTCCACTTTCTCCACCCACACCTTCTACCCAGTTTCTCCCTGACCTGGAGAGGTCTAGTGTTGGGTGGTAGTGGGTGGGTACTGGGTAGTGTCCCCTCCTTACCCGAGAGCGGGGTACCACACCTCTAGCTGAGGTGCAGTACCTCTGTGGCGACTGGACCCTCAGGGGCACCAAATATACACTGTACAGTACCACTTCTTCTGTCCTGAATATATACGCTGCACAGTACCACTTCTCCTGTCCTGTATATATACACTTCACAGTACCACTCCTCCTGTCCTGTATATATACACTGCACAGTACCACTCCTCCTGTCCTGTATATCAACACTAGGGTTGAGCGAAACGGATCATTCATTTTCAAAAGTCGCCGACTTTTGGCACAGTCGGGTTTCACGAATCCCGACCTGATCCCTGTGTGGGGTCGGCCATGCGGTAGGCGACTTTCGCGCCAAAGTCGCGTTTCAATGATGCTAAAAGCGCCATTTCTCAGCCAATGAAGGTGGACGCAGAGTGTGGGCAGCGTGATGACATAGGTACTGGTCCCCACCATCTTAGAGAAGGGCATTGCAGTGATTGGCTTGCTGTCTGCGGCATCACAGCGGCTATAAAGAGGCGTTCCCGCCGACCGCCATCTTACTGCTGCTGATCTGAGCATAGGGAGAGGTTGCTGCCGCTTCGTCAGAAGCAAGGATAGCGTTAGGCAGGGTCCATTAACCACCAAACCGCTTGTGCTGTAGCGATTTCCACTGTCCAACACCACCTTTTGTTTGCAGGGACAGTGGAAGCTACTTTTTTTTTTCTTCAGCGCTGTAGCTCATTGGCCTGCCCTAGAAGGCTCCCTGATAGCTGGATTGCTGTGTGTACGCCGCTGTGCAAACCAACTGCTTTTTTCAAAGCACAAATCCTGTTGTTCCTTCCTTTCTGCACAGCTATCTTTTTTGTTTGTCCACACTTTTGATTTAATTTGTGCAGCAGTCCACTCCTCCTTATTGCTGCCTGCCATACCTGGCTGAGATTACTGCAGGGAGATAGTAATTGTAGGACAGTCCCTTTTTTTTTTTTTGTTAATTCTCCCTAAAAAAATAAGTTGTGGGAGATTAAGATTGGCATTTCTGCTAGAGTGCCATCCCTGTGTGTGCCATCTCTCTCAAATAGTGGGCCATAGAAAGCCTATTTTTTTTTATTGGGTTTATAAATTCTCCCTGACCAAAAAAAACAGTGGGAGATTAATATTGGCCTTTGTGCTTGTGTGCCAGTCCTGAGTGTGTCATCTCTCTCAAATAGTGGGCCATAGAAAGCCTAGTGTTTTCTTTTTTTTAAATTTGGTTTCTAAATTCTCCCGGAAAAAAAAAACAGTGGGAGATTAATATTGGCCTTTGTGCTTGTGTGCCAGTCCTGAGTATAGCCATCTCTCTCAAATAGTGGGCCATAGAAAGCCTAGTGTTTTTTTTTTAAATTTTGATTATAAATCCTCCCTGAAAAAAAAAAACAGTGGGAGATTAATATTGGCCTTTCTGCTTGTGTGCCAGTCCTGAGTGTGCCATCTCTCTCAAATAGTGGGCCATAGAGAGCCTAGTGTTTTTTTTTTTTAAATTTGTTTCTAAATTCTCCCTGAAAAAAAAACAGTGGGAGATTAATATTGGCCTTTGTGCTTGTGTGCCAGTCCCGAGTGTGGTGCCATCGCTCTCAAATAGTGGGCCATAGAAAGCCTAGTGTTTTTTTTTTTAAATTTGGTTTCTAAATTCTCCCTGAAAAAAAAAACAGTGGGAGATTAATATTGGCCTTTCTGCTTGTGTGCCAGTCCTGAGTGTGCCATCTCTCTCAAATAGTGGGCCATATTAAGCCTAGTGTTTTTTTTTTTAATTTGGTTTCTAAATTCTCCCTGAAAAAGAAATAAAACAGTAACATAGTAACATAGTTAGTAAGGCCGAAAAAAGACATTTGTCCATCCAGTTCAGCCTATATTCCATCATAATAAATACCCAGATCTACGTCCTTCTACAGAACCTAATAATTGTATGATACAATATTGTTCTGCTCCAGGAAGACATCCAGGCCTCTCTTGAACCCCTCGACTGAGTTCGCCATCACCACCTCCTCAGGCAAGCAATTCCAGATTCTCACTGCCCTAACAGTAAAGAATCCTCTTCTATGTTGGTGGAAAAACCTTCTCTCCTCCAGACGCAAAGAATGCCCCCTTGTGCCCGTCACCTTCCTTGGTATAAACAGATCCTCAGCGAGATATTTGTATTGTCCCCTTATATACTTATACATGGTTATTAGATCGCCCCTCAGTCGTCTTTTTTCTAGACTAAATAATCCTAATTTCGCTAATCTATCTGGGTATTGTAGTTCTCCCATCCCCTTTATTAATTTTGTTGCCCTCCTTTGTACTCTCTCTAGTTCCATTATATCCTTCCTGAGCACCGGTGCCCAAAACTGGACACAGTACTCCATGTGCGGTCTAACTAGGGATTTGTACAGAGGCAGTATAATGCTCTCATCATGTGTATCCAGACCTCTTTTAATGCACCCCATGATCCTGTTTGCCTTGGCAGCTGCTGCCTGGCACTGGCTGCTCCAGGTAAGTTTATCATTAACTAGGATCCCCAAGTCCTTCTCCCTGTCAGATTTACCCAGTGGTTTCCCGTTCAGTGTGTAATGGTGATATTGATTCCCTCTTCCCATGTGTATAACCTTACATTTATCATTGTTAAACCTCATCTGCCACCTTTCAGCCCAAGTTTCCAACTTATCCAGATCCATCTGTAGCAGAATACTATCTTCTCTTGTATTAACTGCTTTACATAGTTTTGTATCATCTGCAAATATCGATATTTTACTGTGTAAACCTTCTACCAGATCATTAATGAATATGTTGAAGAGAACAGGTCCCAATACTGACCCCTGCGGTACCCCACTGGTCACAGCGACCCAGTTAGAGACTATACCATTTATAACCACCCTCTGCTTTCTATCACTAAGCCAGTTACTAACCCATTTACACACATTTTCCCCCAGACCAAGCATTCTCATTTTGTGTACCAACCTCTTGTGCGGCACGGTATCAAACGCTTTGGAAAAATCGAGATATACCACGTCCAATGACTCACCGTGGTCCAGCCTATAGCTTACCTCTTCATAAAAACTGATTAGATTGGTTTGACAGGAGCGATTTCTCATAAACCCATGCTGATATGGAGTTAAACAGTTATTCTCATTGAGATAATCCAGAATAACATCCCTCAGAAACCCTTCAAATATTTTACCAACAATAGAGGTTAGACTTACTGGCCTATAATTTCCAGGTTCACTTTTAGAGCCCTTTTTGAATATTGGCACCACATTTGCTATGCGCCAGTCCTGCGGAACAGACCCTGTCGCTATAGAGTCACTAAAAATAAGAAATAATGGTTTATCTATTACATTACTTAGTTCTCTTAGTACTCGTGGGTGTATGCCATCCGGACCCGGAGATTTATCTATTTTAATCTTATTTAGCCGGTTTCGCACCTCTTCTTGGGTTAGATTGGTGACCCTTAATATAGGGTTTTCATTGTTTCTTGGGATTTCACCTAGCATTTCATTTTCCACCGTGAATACCGTGGAGAAGAAGGTGTTTAATATGTTAGCTTTTTCCTCGTCATCTACAACCATTCTTTCCTCACTATTTTTTAAGGGGCCTACATTTTCAGTTTTTATTCTTTTACTATTGATATAGTTGAAGAACAGTTTGGGATTAGTTTTACTCTCCTTAGCAATGTGCTTCTCTGTTTCCTTTTTGGCAGCTTTAATTAGTTTTTTAGATAAAGTATTTTTCTCCCTATAGTTTTTTAGAGCTTCAATGGTGCCATCCTGCTTTAGTAGTGCAAATGCTTTCTTTTTACTGTTAATTGCCTGTCTTACTTCTTTGTTTAGCCACATTGGGTTTTTCCTATTTCTAGTCCTTTTATTCCCACAAGGTATAAACCGCTTACACTGCCTATTTAGGATGTTCTTAAACATTTCCCATTTATTATCTGTATTCTCATTTCTGAGGATATTGTCCCAGTCTACCAGATTAAGGGCATCTCTAAGCTGTTCAAACTTTGCCTTCCTAAAGTTCAATGTTTTTGTGACTCCCTGACAAGTCCCCCTAGTGAAAGACAGGTGAAACTGCACAATATTGTGGTCGCTATTTCCTAAATGCCCAACCACCTGCAGATTTGTTATTCTGTCAGGTCTATTAGATAGTATTAGGTCTAAAAGTGCTGCTCCTCTGGTTGGATTCTGCACCAATTGTGAAAGATAATTTTTCTTGGTTATTAGCAGAAACCTGTTTCCTTTATGGGTTTCACAGGTTTCTGTTTCCCAGTTAATATCCGGGTAGTTAAAGTCCCCCATAACCAGGACCTCATTATGGGTTGCAGCTTCATCTATCTGCTTTAGAAGTAGACTTTCCATGCTTTCTGTTATATTTGGGGGTTTGTAACAGACCCCAATGAGAATTTTGTTACCATTTTTCCCTCCATGAATTTCAACCCATATGGACTCGACATCCTCATTCCCTTCGCTAATATCCTCCCTTAAAGTGGACTTTAGACAAGACTTTACATAGAGACAAACCCCTCCTCCTCTCCGATTTTTACGATCCTTTCTAAACAGACTGTAACCCTGTAAGTTAACTGCCCAGTCATAGCTTTCATCTAACCATGTCTCGGTTATTCCCACTATGTCAAAGTTACCTGTAGATATTTCTGCTTCTAGTTCTTCCATCTTGTTTGTCAGGCTTCTGGCGTTTGCGAGCATGCAGTTTAGAGGATTTTGTTTTGTTCCAATCTCCTCACTGTGGATTGTTTTAGAAATGTTCTTACCTCCCTTCTGAGTATGTTTTCCTGGGTCGTCTTTGTTCGAGTCTAATGTTTTTCTTCCCGTCCCCTCTTCTTCTAGTTTAACGCCCTCCTGATGAGTGTAGCGAGTCTTCTGGCGAATGTGTGTTTCCCAGGTTTGTTGAGGTGTAGTCCGTCTCTGGCGAGGAGTCCATCATACCAGTAATTCACACCGTGGTCCAGGAATCCAAATCCTTGTTGTCTGCACCATCGTCTTAGCCAGTTGTTTGCATCAAGGATCCTGTTCCATCTCCTGGTGCCATGCCTGTCTACTGGAAGGATAGAAGAAAAAACTACCTGTGCATCCAGTTCCTTTACTTTCTTCCCCAACTCTTCAAAGTCCTTGCAGATTGTCGGTAGGTCCTTCCTTGCCGTGTCATTGGTGCCAACATGTATCAGAAGAAATGGGTGGACGTCCTTGGAGCTGAAGAGCTTTGGTATCCTATCGGTCACATCCTTGATCATCGCACCTGGAAGGCAGCATACTTCTCTTGCAGTTATGTCCGGTCTGCAGATGGCTGCTTCTGTGCCTCTCAGTAGTGAGTCTCCCACCACCACCACTCTTCGTTGCTTCTTGGCTGTACTTTTTGCTGTCACTTGTTGCTGTGTGCCCTTTTCTTTTTTGCTTGCTGGTATTGCTTCATTCTTAGGTGTGCCATCTTCATCCTCTACAAAGATTTGATATCGGTTCTTCAGTTGTGTGGTTGGTGATTTCTCCATGGTCTTCTTGCTTCTTTTGGTCACATGCTTCCACTCATCTGCTTTTGGAGGTTCTCTGACACTTTTTTCACCTTCTGTGACCAGTAGAGATGCTTCTGTTCTGCCTAGAAAGTCTTCATTCTCTTTGATGAGTTTCAAAGTTGCTATTCTTTCTTCCAGACCCCGCACCTTTTCTTCTAAAAGGGCCACTAGTCTACACTTCTGACAGGTGAAATTGGATTCTTCTTCTGGTCGATCTGTGAACATGTAGCACATGCTGCAGCTCACCATGTAGGTTGTCACATCTGCCATGTTGCTCCTAGATCCTGCTGACTTGCTGTGTGTTTTCCTTCTTGTGTAATCTACTCAGCCAAGCTCTCTTGCAATAATGTCCTACAGGCAAAAATTCGCGCGCCATAAGGCGCGCGGTTTGGTGATGCTTTCGAAGCAGCTGGTCCCGGCTGTACCCAACGATCTTCTAGCTTAGGGAGACTTCGCTTCTCCCAGAAGGCACCTGGAATATGCAAATTAGCCTCCTGAAGCTTGAATCCCTGGTTTGGTGATGCTTTCGAAGCAGCTGGTCCCGGCTGTACCCAACGATCTTCTAGCTTAGGGAGACTTCGCTTCTCCCAGAAGGCACCTGGAATATGCAAATTAGCCTCCTGAAGCTTGAATCCCTGGTTTGGTGATGCTTTCGAAGCAGCTGGTCCCGGCTGTACCCAACGATCTTCTAGCTTAGGGAGACTTCGCTTCTCCCAGAAGGCACCTGGAATATGCAAATTAGCCTCCTGAAGCTTGAATCCCTGGTTTGGTGATGCTTTCGAAGCAGCTGGTCCCGGCTGTACCCAACGATCTTCTAGCTTAGGGAGACTTCGCTTCTCCCAGAAGGCACCTGGAATATGCAAATTAGCCTCCTGAAGCTTGAATCCCTGGTTTGGTGATGCTTTCGAAGCAGCTGGTCCCGGCTGTACCCAACGATCTTCTAGCTTAGGGAGACTTCGCTTCTCCCAGAAGGCACCTGGAATATGCAAATTAGCCTCCTGAAGCTTGAATCCCTGGTTTGGTGATGCTTTCGAAGCAGCTGGTCCCGGCTGTACCCAACGATCTTCTAGCTTAGGGAGACTTCGCTTCTCCCAGAAGGCACCTGGAATATGCAAATTAGCCTCCTGAAGCTTGAATCCCTGGTTTGGTGATGCTTTCGAAGCAGCTGGTCCCGGCTGTACCCAACGATCTTCTAGCTTAGGGAGACTTCGCTTCTCCCAGAAGGCACCTGGAATATGCAAATTAGCCTCCTGAAGCTTGAATCCCTGGTTTCCCAGTGGGGGATTAATATTGGCCTTTGTGCTTGTGTGCCAGTCCTGAGTGTGCCATCTCTCTCAAATAGTGGGCCATAGAAAGTCTAGTGGTTTTTTTTAAAATTTGGTTTCTAAATTCTCCCTGAAAAAATAAAAAAAACAGTGGGAGATTAATATTGGCCTTTCTGCTTGTGTGCCAGTCCTGAGTGTGCCATCTCTCTCAAATAGTGGGCCATAGAAAGCCCTTTATTTTAAAATTTGGTTTCTAAATTCTCCCTGAAAAAAAAAAAAAACAGTGGGAGATTAATATTGGCCTTTGTGCTTGTGTGCCAGTCCTGAGTGTGCCATCTCTCTCAAATAGTGGGCCATAGAAAGCCTAGTGTGTTTTTTTTTTAATTTGGTTTCTAATTTCTCCCTGAAAAAATAAAAAAAACAGTGGGAGATTAATATTGTCCTTTCTGCTTGTGTGCCAGTCCTGAGTGTGCCATCTCTCTCAAATAGTGGGCCATAGAAAGCCTAGTGTTTTTTTTTTAAATTTGGTTTCTAAATTCTCCCAGAAAAAATAAGAAAAACACTGGGAGATTAATATTGGCCTTTCTGCTTGTGTGCCAGTCCTGAGTGTGCCATCTCGCTCAAATAGTGGGCCATAGAAAGCCTAGGTTTTTTTTAAAAAATTTTGTTTCTAAATTCTCCCTGAAAAAAAAAAACAGTGGGAGATTAATATTGGCCTTTCTGCTTGTGTGCCAGTCCTGAGTGTGCCATCTCTCTCAAATAGTGGGCCATAGAAAGTCTAGTGTTTTTTTTAAAAAAAATGTGTTTCTAAATTCTCCCTGAAAAAAAAACAGTGGGAGATTAATATTGGCCTATGTGCTTGAGTGCCAGTCCTGAGTGTGGTGCCATCTCTCTCAAATAGTCGGCCATAGAAAGCCTAGGGTTTTTTTTTAATTTGGTTTCTAAATTCTCCCTGAAAAAATAAAAAAAACAGTGGGAGATTAATATTGGCCTTTCTGCTTGTGTGCCAGTCCTGAGTGTGCCATCTCTCTCAAATAGTGGGCCATAGAAAGCCCTTTTTTAAAAAAAAATTTGGTTTCTAAATTCTCCCTGAAAAAATAAAAAAAACAGTGGGAGATTAATATTGGCCTTTCTGCTTGTGTGCCAGTCCTGAGTGTGCCATCTCTCTCAAATAGTGGGCCATATTAAGCCTAGTGTTTTTTTTTAATTTGGTTTCTAAATTCTCCCTGAAAAAATAAAAAAAACAGTGGGAGATTAATATTGGCCTTTGTGCTTGTGTGCCAGTCCTGAGTGTGTCATCTCTCTCAAATAGTGGGCCATAGAAAGCCTAGTGTTTTTTTTTTTTAAATTTGGTTTCTAAATTCTCCCGGAAAAAAAAAACAGTGGGAGATTAATATTGGCCTTTGTGCTTGTGTGCTAGTCCTGAGTATAGCCATCTCTCTCAAATAGTGGGCCATAGAAAGCCTAGTGGTTTTTTTTAAAATATTGATTCTAAATCCTCCCTGAAAAAAAAAAAACAGTGGGAGATTAATATTGGCCTTTCTGCTTGTGTGCCAGTCCTGAGTGTGCCATCTCTCTCAAATAGTAGGCCATAGAGAGCCTAGTGTTTTTTTTTTTTTAAATTTGTTTCTAAATTCTCCCTGAAAAAAAAAACAGTGGGAGATTAATATTGGCCTTTGTGCTTGTGTGCCAGTCCTGAGTGTGGTGCCATCGCTCTCAAATAGTGGGCCATAGAAAGCCTCATTTTTTTTTTTTTAAATTTGGTTTCTAAATTCTCCCTGAAAAAAAAAACAGTGGGAGATTAATATTGGCCTTTCTGCTTGTGTGCCAGTCCTGAGTGTGCCATCTCTCTCAAATAGTGGGCCATATTAAGCCTAGTGTTTTTTTTTTAATTTGGTTTCTAAATTCTCCCTGAAAAAGAAATAAAACAGTGGGGGATTAATATTGGCCTTTGTGCTTGTGTGCCAGTCCTGAGTGTGCCATCTCTCTCAAATAGTGGGCCATAGAAAGTCTAGTGTTTTTTTTTTAAATTTGGTTTCTAAATTCTCCCTGAAAAAATAAAAAAAACAGTGGGAGATTAATATTGGCCTTTCTGCTTGTGTGCCAGTCCTGAGTGTGCCATCTCTCTCAAATAGTGGGCCATAGAAAGCCCTTTATTTTAAAATTTGGTTTCTAAATTCTCCCTGAAAAAATAAAAAAAACAGTGGGAGATTAATATTGGCCTTTCTGCTTGTGTGCCAGTCCTGAGTGTGCCATCTCTCTCAAATAGTGGGCCATAGAAAGCCTAGTGTTTTTTTTTAATTTGGTTTCTAAATTCTCCCTGAAAAAAAAAAAACAGTGGGAGATTAATATTGGCCTTTGTGCTTGTGTGCCAGTCCTGAGTGTGCCATCTCTCTCAAATAGTGGGCCATAGAAAGCCTAGTGTTTTTTTTTTAATTTGGTTTCTAATTTCTCCCTGAAAAAATAAAAAAAACAGTGGGAGATTAATATTGTCCTTTCTGCTTGTGTGCCAGTCCTGAGTGTGCCATCTCTCTCAAATAGTGGGCCATAGAAAGCCTAGTGTTTTTTTTTTAAATTTGGTTTCTAAATTCTCCCAGAAAAAATAAGAAAAACAGTGGGAGATTAATATTGGCCTTTCTGCTTGTGTGCCAGTCCTGAGTGTGCCATCTCGCTCAAATAGTGGGCCATAGAAAGCCTAGGTTTTTTTTTTAAATTTTGTTTCTAAATTCTCCCTGAAAAAAAAAAAACAGTGGGAGATTAATATTGGCCTTTCTGCTTGTGTGCCAGTCCTGAGTGTGCCATCTCTCTCAAATAGTGGGCCATAGAAAGTCTAGTGTTTTTTTTTAAAAAAATGTGTTTCTAAATTCTCCCTGAAAAAAAAAAACAGTGGGAGATTAATATTGGCCTTTGTGCTTGAGTGCCAGTCCTGAGTGTGGTGCCATCTCTCTCAAATAGTCGGCCATAGAAAGCCTAGGGTTTTTTTTTAATTTGGTTTCTAAATTCTCCCTGAAAAAATAAAAAAAACAGTGGGAGATTAATATTGGCCTTTCTGCTTGTGTGCCAGTCCTGAGTGTGCCATCTCTCTCAAATAGTGGGCGATAGAAAGCCCATTTTTTTAAAAAAAATTTGGTTTCTAAATTCTCCCTGAAAAAATAAAAAAAACAGTGGGAGATTAATATTGGCCTTTCTGCTTGTGTGCCAGTCCTGAGTGTGCCATCTCTCTCAAATAGTGGGCCATATTAAGCCTAGTGTTTTTTTTTAATTTGGTTTCTAAATTCTCCCTGAAAAAATAAAAAAAACAGTGGGAGATTAATATTGGCCTTAATGCATGTGTGCCAGTCCTGAGTGTGCCATCTCTCTCAAATAGTGGGCCATAGAAAGCCTAGTGGTTTTTTTTTAAATTTGGTTTCTAAATTCTCCCTGAAAAAATAAAAACAGTGGGAGATTAATATTGGCCTTTCTGCTTGTGTGCCAGTCCTGAGTGTGCCATCTCTCTCAAATAGTGGGCCATAGAAAGTCTAGTGTTTTTTTTTTTTAAAAATGTGTTTCTAAATTCTCCCTGAAAAAAAAAACAGTGGGAGATTAATATTGGCCTTTGTGCTTGAGTGCCAATCCTGAGTGTGGTGCCATCTCTCTCAAATAGTCGGCCATAGAAAGCCTAGGGTTTTTTTTTAATTTGGTTTCTAAATTCTCCCTGAAAAAATAAAAAAAACAGTGGGAGATTAATATTGGCCTTTCTGCTTGTGTGCCAGTCCTGAGTGTGCCATCTCTCTCAAATAGTGGGCGATAGAAAGCCCTTTTTTTAAAAAAAATTTGGTTTCTAAATTCTCCCTGAAAAAATAAAAAAAACAGTGGGAGATTAATATTGGCCTTTCTGCTTGTGTGCCAGTCCTGAGTGTGCCATCTCTCTCAAATAGTGGGCCATATTAAGCCTAGTGTTTTTTTTTAATTTGGTTTCTAAATTCTCCCTGAAAAAATAATAAAAACAGTGGGAGATTAATATTGGCCTTAATGCATGTGTGCCAGTCCTGAGTGTGCCATCTCTCTCAAATAGTGGGCCATAGAAAGCCTAGTGTTTTTTTTTTAAATTTGGTTTCTAAATTCTCCCTGAAAAAATAAAAAAAACAGTGGGAGATTAATATTGGCCTTTTTGCTTGTATGCCAGCCCTGAGTGTGCCATCTCTCTCAAATAGTGGGCCATAGAAAGCCTAGTGTTGTTTTTTTAAATTCGGTTTCTAAATTCTCCCTGAAAAAAAAAAAAACAGTGGGAGATTAATATTGGCCTTTGTGCTTGTGTGCCAGTCCTGAGTGTGCCATCTCTCTCAAATAGTCGGCCATAGAAAGCCTAGTGTTTTTTTTTTTAATTTGGTTTCTAATTTCTCCCTGAAAAAATAAAAAAAACAGTGGGAGATTAATATTGGCCTTTCTGCTTATGTGCCAGTCCTGAGTGTGCCATCTCTCTCAAATAGTGGGCCATAGAAAGCCTAGTGTTTTTTTTTTAAATTTGGTTTCTAAATTCTCCCAGAAAAAAAAAAAAAAACAGTGGGAGATTAATATTGGCCTTTCTGCTTGTGTGCCAGTCCTGAGTGTGCCATCTCGCTCAAATAGTGGGCCATATAAAGCCTAGGTTTTTTTTTTTAAATTTTGTTTCTAAATTCTCCCTGAAAAAAAAAAACAGTGGGAGATTAATATTGGCCTTTCTGCTTGTGTGCCAGTCCTGAGTGTGCCATCTCTCTCAAATAGTGGGCCATAGAAAGCCTAGTGTTTTTTTTTAAAAAAATTTGTTTCTAATTTCTCCCTGAAAAAAAAACAGTGGGAGATTAATATTGGCCTTTGTGCTTGAGTGCCAGTCCTGAGTGTGGTGCCATCTCTATCAAATAGTCGGCCATAGAAAGCCTAGTGTTTTTTTTTAATTTGGTTTCTAAATTCTCCCTGAAAAAATAAAAAAAAACAGTGGGAGATTAATATTGGCCTTTCTGCTTGTGTGCCAGTCCTGAGTGTGCCATCTCTCTCAAATAGTGGGCCATAGAAAGCCTAGTGTTTTTTTTTTTTAAATTTGGTTTCTAAATTCTCCCTGGAAAAAAAAAGCAGTGGGAGATTAATATTGGCATTTCTGCTTGTGTGCCAGTCCTGAGTGTGCCATCTCTCTCAAATAGTGGGCCATATTAAGCCTAGTGGGGTTTTTTTAAAATTTGGTTTCTAAATTCTCCCTGAAAAAATAAAAAAAACAGTGGGAGATTAATATTGGCCTTTGTGCTTGTGTGCCAGTCCTGAGTGTGTCATCTCTCTCAAATAGTGGGCCATAGAAAGCCTAGTGTTTTTTTTTTTTTAAATTTGGTTTCTAAATTCTCCCGGAAAAAAAAAACAGTGGGAGATTAATATTGGCCTTTGTGCTTGTGTGCCAGTCCTGAGTATAGCCATCTCTCTCAAATAGTGGGCCATAGAAAGCCTAGTGGTTTTTTTTAAAATTTTGATTCTAAATCCTCCCTGAAAAAAAAAAAACAGTGGGAGATTAATATTGGCCTTTCTGCTTGTGTGCCAGTCCTGAGTGTGCCATCTCTCTCAAATAGTGGGCCATAGAGAGCCTAGTGTTTTTTTTTTTTTAAATTTGTTTCTAAATTCTCCCTGAAAAAAAAAACAGTGGGAGATTAATATTGGCCTTTGTGCTTGTGTGCCAGTCCTGAGTGTGGTGCCATCGCTCTCAAATAGTGGGCCATAGAAAGCCTAGTGTTTTTTTTTTTAAATTTGGTTTCTAAATTCTCCCTGAAAAAAAAAACAGTGGGAGATTAATATTGGCCTTTCTGCTTGTGTGCCAGTCCTGAGTGTGCCATCTCTCTCAAATAGTGGGCCATATTAAGCCTAGTGTTTTTTTTTTAATTTGGTTTCTAAATTCTCCCTGAAAAAGAAATAAAACAGTGGGGGATTAATATTGGCCTTTGTGCTTGTGTGCCAGTCCTGAGTGTGCCATCTCTCTCAAATAGTGGGCCATAGAAAGTCTAGTGTTTTTTTTTTTAAATTTGGTTTCTAAATTCTCCCTGAAAAAATAAAAAAAACAGTGGGAGATTAATATTGGCCTTTCTGCTTGTGTGCCAGTCCTGAGTGTGCCATCTCTCTCAAATAGTGGGCCATAGAAAGCCCTTTATTTTAAAATTTGGTTTCTAAATTCTCCCTGAAAAAATAAAAAAAACAGTGGGAGATTAATATTGGCCTTTGTGCTTGTGTGCCAGTCCTGAGTGTGCCATCTCTCTCAAATAGTGGGCCATAGAAAGCCTAGTGGTTTTTTTTTAATTTGGTTTCTAATTTCTCCCTGAAAAAATAAAAAAAACAGTGGGAGATTAATATTGTCCTTTCTGCTTGTGTGCCAGTCCTGAGTGTGCCATCTCGCTCAAATAGTGGGCCATAGAAAGCCTAGTGTTTTTTTTTTAAATTTGGTTTCTAAATTGTCCCAGAAAAAATAAGAAAAACAGTGGGAGATTAATATTGGCCTTTCTGCTTGTGTGCCAGTCCTGAGTGTGCCATCTCGCTCAAATAGTGGGCCATAGAAAGTCTAGGTTTTTTTTTTAAATTTTGTTTCTAAATTCTCCCTGAAAAAAAAAAACAGTGGGAGATTAATATTGGCCTTTCTGCTTGTGTGCCAGTCCTGAGTGTGCCATCTCTCTCAAATAGTGGGCCATAGAAAGCCTAGTGTTTTTTTTTTTAATTTGGTTTCTAATTTCTCCCTGAAAAAATAAAAAAAACAGTGGGAGATTAATATTGTCCTTTCTGCTTGTGTGCCAGTCCTGAGTGTGCCATCTCTCTCAAATAGTGGGCCATAGAAAGCCTAGTGTTTTTTTTAAAAAAAATTTGTTTCTAATTTCTCCCTGAAAAAAAAACAGTGGGAGATTAATATTGGCCTTTGTGCTTGAGTGCCAGTCCTGAGTGTGGTGCCATCTCTATCAAATAGTCGGCCATAGAAAGCCTAGTGTTTTTTTCTAATTTGGTTTCTAAATTCTCCCTGAAAAAATAAAAAAAAACAGTGGGAGATTAATATTGGCCTTTCTGCTTGTGTGCCAGTCCTGAGTGTGCCATCTCTCTCAAATAGTGGGCCATAGAAAGCCTAGTGTTTTTTTTTTTTAAATTTGGTTTCTAAATTCTCCCTGGAAAAAAAAAGCAGTGGGAGATTAATATTGGCATTTCTGCTTGTGTGCCAGTCCTGAGTGTGCCATCTCTCTCAAATAGTGGGCCATATTAAGCCTAGTGGGGTTTTTTTTAAATTTGGTTTCTAAATTCTCCCTGAAAAAGAAATAAAACAGTGGGAGATTAGTATTGGCCTTTGTGCTTGTGTGCCAGTCCTGAGTGTGCCATCTCTCTCAAATAGTGGGCCATAGAAAGTCTAGTGTTTTTTTTTTCAATTTGGTTTCTAAATTCTCCATGAAAAAATAAAAAAAACAGTGGGAGATTAATATTGGCCTTTCTGCTTGTGTGCCAGTCCTGAGTGTGCCATCTCTCTCAAATAGTGGGCCATAGAAAGCCCATTTTTTTTAAAATTTGGTTTCTAAATTCTCCCTGAAAAATAAAAAAAACAGTGGGAGATTAATATTGGCCTTTCTGCTTGTGTGCCAGTCCTGAGTGTGCCATCTCTCTCAAATAGTGGGCCATAGAAAGCATAGTGTTTTTTTTTTATTTGGTTTCTAAATTCTCCCTGAAAAAAAAAAAAAAAAGTGGGAGATTAATATTGGCCTTAATGCTTGTGTGCCAGTCCTGAGTGTGCCATCTCTCTCAAATAGTGGGCCATAGAAAGCCTAGTGGTTTTTTTTTAAATTTGGTTTCTAAATTCTCCCTGAAAAAATAAAAAAAACAGTGGGAGATTAATATTGGCCTTTTTGCTTGTATGCCAGCCCTGAGTTTGCCATCTCTCTCAAATAGTGGGCCATAGAAAGCCTAGTGTTTGTTTTTTTAAATTTGGTTTCTAAATTCTCCCTGAAAAAAAAAAACAGTGGGAGATTAATATTGGCCTTTGTGCTTGTGTGCCAGTCCTGAGTGTGCCATCTCTCTCAAAAAGTGGGCCATAGAAAGCCTAGTGTTTTTTTTTTAATTTGGTTTCTAAATTCTCCCTGAAAAAATAAAAAAAACAGTGGGAGATTAATATTGGCCTTAATGCTTGTGTGCCAGTCCTGAGTGTGCCATCTCTCTCAAATAGTGGGCCATAGAAAGCCTAGTGGTTTTTTTTTAAATTTGGTTTCTAATTTCTCCCTGAAAAAATAAAAAAAACAGTGGGAGATTAATATTGGCCTTTCTGCTTGTGTGCCAGTCCTGAGTGTGCCATCTCTCTCAAATAGTGGGCCATAGAAAGCCTAGTGTTTTTTTTTAAAATTTGGTTTCTAAATTCTCCCAGAAAAAATAAAAAAAACAGTGGGAGATTAATATTGGCCTTTCTGCTTGTGTGCCAGTCCTGAGTGTGCCATCTCGCTCAAATAGTGGGCCATAGAAAGCCTAGGTTTTTTTTTTTAAATTTTGTTTCTAAATTCTAACTGAAAAAAAAAACAGTGGGAGATTAATATTGGCCTTTCTGCTTGTGTGCCAGTCCTGAGTGTGCCATCTCTCTCAAATAGTGGGCCATAGAAAGCCTAGTGTTTTTTTTTTAAATTTGGTTTCTAAATTCTCCCAGAAAAAATAAAAAAAACAGTGGTAGATTAATATTGGCCTTTCTGCTTGTGTGCCAGTCCTGAGTGTGCCATCTCGCTCAAATAGTGGGCCATAGAAAGCCTAGGTTTTTTTTTTTAAATTTTGTTTCTAAATTCTCCCTGAAAAAAAAAAACAGTGGGAGATTAATATTGGCCTTTCTGCTTGTGTGCCAGTCCTGAGTGTGCCATCTCTCTCAAATAGTGGGCCATAGAAAGCCTAGTGTTTTTTTTTTTTTTAAATTTGTTTCTAAATTCTCCCTGAAAAAAAAACAGTGGGAGATTAATATTGGCCTTTGTGCTTGAGTGCCAGTCCTGAGTGTGGTGCCATCTCTCTCAAATAGTCGGCCATATAAAGCCTAGTGTTTTTTTTTTAATTTGGCTTCTAAATTCTCCCTGAAAAAATAAAAAAAACAGTGGGAGATTAATATTGGCCTTTCTGCTTGTGTGCCAGTCCTGAGTGTGCCATCTCTCTCAGATAGTGGGCCATAGAAAGCCTAGTGTTTTTTTTTTAAATTTGGTTTCTAAATTCTCCCTGGAAAAAAAAAACAGTGGTTGATTAATATTGGCCTTTCTGCTCGTGTGCCAGTCCTGAGTGTGCCATCTCTTTCAAATAGTGGGCCATGTTAAGCCTAGTGTTTTTTTTTTTAAATTTGGTTTCTAAATTCTCCCTGAAAAAGAAATAAAACAGTGGGAGATTAATATTGGCCTTTGTGCTTGTGTGCCAGTCCTGAGTGTGCCATCTCTCTCAAATAGTGGGCCATAGAAAGCCTAGGTTTTTTTTTTTAAATTTTGTTTCTAAATTCTAACTGAAAAAAAAAACAGTGGGAGATTAATATTGGCCTTTCTGCTTGTGTGCCAGTCCTGAGTGTGCCATCTCTCTCAAATAGTGGGCCATAGAAAGCCTAGTGTTTTTTTTTTAAATTTGGTTTCTAAATTCTCCCAGAAAAAATAAAAAAAACAGTGGTAGATTAATATTGGCCTTTCTGCTTGTGTGCCAGTCCTGAGTGTGCCATCTCGCTCAAATAGTGGGCCATAGAAAGCCTAGGTTTTTTTTTTTAATTTTGTTTCTAAATTCTCCCTGAAAAAAAAAAACAGTGGGAGATTAATATTGGCCTTTCTGCTTGTGTGCCAGTCCTGAGTGTGCCATCTCTCTCAAATAGTGGGCCATAGAAAGCCTAGTGTTTTTTTTTTTTTTAAATTTGTTTCTAAATTCTCCCTGAAAAAAAAACAGTGGGAGATTAATATTGGCCTTTGTGCTTGAGTGCCAGTCCTGAGTGTGGTGCCATCTCTCTCAAATAGTCGGCCATATAAAGCCTAGTGTTTTTTTTTTAATTTGGCTTCTAAATTCTCCCTGAAAAAATAAAAAAAACAGTGGGAGATTAATATTGGCCTTTCTGCTTGTGTGCCAGTCCTGAGTGTGCCATCTCTCTCAGATAGTGGGCCATAGAAAGCCTAGTGTTTTTTTTTTAAATTTGGTTTCTAAATTCTCCCTGGAAAAAAAAAACAGTGGTTGATTAATATTGGCCTTTCTGCTCGTGTGCCAGTCCTGAGTGTGCCATCTCTTTCAAATAGTGGGCCATGTTAAGCCTAGTGTTTTTTTTTTTAAATTTGGTTTCTAAATTCTCCCTGAAAAAGAAATAAAACAGTGGGAGATTAATATTGGCCTTTGTGCTTGTGTGCCAGTCCTGAGTGTGCCATCTCTCTCAAATAGTGGGCCATAGAAAGTCTAGTGTTTTTTTTTTTAAATTTGGTTTCTAAATTCTCCATGAAAAAATAAAAAAAACAGTGGGAGATTAATATTGGCCTTTCTGCTTGTGTGCCAGTCCTGAGTGTGCCATCTCTTTCAAATAGTGGGCCATAGAAAGCCCTTTTTTTTTAAATTTGGTTTCTAAATTCTCCCTGAAAAAATAAAAAAAACAGTGGGAGATTAATATTGGCCTTTCTGCTTGTGTGCCAGTCCTGAGTGTGCCATCTCTCTCAAATAGTGGGCCATAGAAAGCCTAGTGTTTTTTTTTATTTGGTTTCTAAATTCTCCCTGAAAAAATAAAAAAAAACAGTGGGAGATTAAAATTGGCCTTAATGCTTGTGTGCCAGTCCTGAGTGTGCCATCTCTCTCAAATAGTGGGCCATAGAAAGCCTAGTGGTTTTTTTTAAAATTTGGTTTCTAAATTCTCCCTGAAAAAATAAAAAAAACAATGGGAGATTAATATTGGCCTTTTTACTTGTATGCCAGCCCTGAGTGTGCCATCTCTCTCAAATAGTGGGCCATAGAAAGCCTAGTGTTTGTTTTTTTAAATTTGGTTTCTAAATTCTCCCTGAAAAAAAAAAACAGTGGGAGATTAATATTGGCCTTTGTGCTTGTGTGCCAGTCCTGAGTGTGCCATCTCTCTCAAATAGTGGGCCATAGAAAGCCTAGTGTTTTTTTTTTAATTTGGTTTCTAATTTCTCCCTGAAAAAATAAAAAAAACAGTGGGAGATTAATATTGGCCTTTCTGCTTGTGTGCCAGTCCTGAGTGTGCCATCTCTCTCAAATAGTGGGCTGTTGTGAATTCTGTTGTCGGGCTCCCTCCTGTGGTCATGAATGGTACTTCGGCTGGTTATGTCCATGGACTTCCTCTGGTGGGTGTTTCTGAGTTTCCTTCCTCAGGTGACGAGGTTAATTCGTTAGCTGGCTGCTCTATTTAACTCCACTTAGATCTTTGCTCCATGCCACCTGTCAATGTTCCAGTATTGGTCTTGTTCACTCCTGGATCGTTCTTGTGACCTGTCTTCCCAGCAGAAGCTAAGTTCCAGTTTGTATTTCTTTGGTTTGCTATTTTTCTGTCAAGCTCGCTATTTTTATTGTTGTCTTGCTTGCTGGAAGCTCTGGGACGCAGAGGGAGCGCCTCCGCACCGTGAGTCGGTGCGGAGGGTCTTTTTGCGCCCTCTGCGTGGTCTTCTTGTAGGTTTTTGTGCTGACCGCAAAGTAACCTTTCCTATCCTCGGTCTGTTCAGTAAGTCGGGCCTCACTTTGCTAAATCTATTTAATCTCTGTGTTTGTATTTTCATCTTTACTCACAGTCCTTATATGTGGGGGGCTGCCTATTCCTTTGGGGAATTTCTCTGAGGCAAGGTAGGCTTTATTTTTCTATCTTCAGGGCTAGCTAGTTCCTCAGGCTGTGCCGAGTTGCATAGGGAGCGTTAGGCGCAATCCACGGCTATTTCTAGTGTGTTTGATAGGATTAGGGATTGCGGTCAGCAGAGTTCCCACGTCCCAGAGCTCGTCCTTTATTATCAGAAACTATCAGGTCATTCCGTGTGCTCTTAACCACCAGGTCCATTATTGTCCTGACCACCAGGTCATAACAGTGGGCCATAGAAAGCCTGGTGTTTTTTTTTTTAATTTGGTTTCTAAATTCTCCCTGAAAAAATAAAAAAAACAGTGGGAGATTAATATTGTCCTTTCTGCTTGTGTGCCAGTCCTGAGTGTGCCATCTCTCTCAAATAGTGGGCCATAGAAAGCCTAGTGTTTTTTTTTTAATTTGGTTTCTAAATTCTCCCTGAAAAAATAAAAAAAGCAGTGGGAGATTAATATTGGCCTTTCTGCTTGTGTGCCAGTCCTGAGTGTGCCATCTCTCTCAAATAGTAGGCCATAGAAAGCCTAGTGTTTTTTTTTAATTTGGTTTCTAAATTGTCCCTGAAAAAATAAAAGAAACAGTGGGAGATTAATATTGACATTTGTGCTTGAGTGACAGTCCTGCGTGTGTGGCATCTCTCTCATTTGGTGCCACAGAAAACAGAGTGTGTAACATCGTGCCTGATTTTCCTTGCGGTCTCACCCACCTATAAAGGGATATCTAAATCATACAGAAGTTAGAGTTCACCTTGTAAGTTGTTTGACAGTAACATTTACCGTTACTTTGGTGACATTTTTAAAACAATGAGGAAGTCTGGTGGAAGAGGTCGTGGCCGTGGGCGTTAATTGCCAGCTGGTAATGATGGTAGTGGTAGTGGAGCATCAGGTGGTTGTGGGAAAAACAATATAGCACCTAAGTATCGAGCTGTGGAGCCAGGTTCGTCATCTGGCTACACAAGGCCTCGAACGCTCCCTTTTCTGAGAGTAGGAAAACCGCTTTTAAAGCCGAAGCAGCAAGAGCAAGTTTTGGCTTACCTTGCTGACTCAGCCTCTAGCTCTTTTGCCTCCTCTTCTGAAACTGGTAAATGTAAAAGCAGCATGTCGTTAGTGGATGTTCACGGTCAGGGACAAGTCGCTTCCTTGTCCTCTTCAGCAAAAACAACAACAGAGAAGGATGCAGCAGGCGACACAACGGGTTACTCCATGGAGCTCTTTACACATACCGTCCCTGGCTTAGAAAGTGAAACAGTAAACAGGCCATGCCCATTACAAGTTGAATCTGACATGGAGTGCACTGATGCACAGCCACAGCCAGACTACTATGCTGGTCCTTTGACTCAGACCACAACATTGCCCTCGCAGGGTACTGATCCAGAATCAGACCCTGATGAGACTATGGTGCCCCGTCACGAACGCTATACCACCGACTTACACGGTGACACAGACGAAGTTGCACATGAACTAGAAGAGGAGGTTATAGATGACCCAGTTGTTGACCCCGATTGGCAGCCATTGGGGGAACAGGGTGCAGGCGGCAGTAGTTCTGAAGCGGAGGAGGAGGGGCCGCAGCAGGCATCAACATCACAACAGGTTCCATCTGCCGGGCCCGTATCTGGCCCAAAACGCGTGGCAAAGCCAAAACCTGTTGGAGGACAGCGTGGCCATCCGGTTAAAGCTCAGTCTGCAATGCCTGAAAAGGGATCCGATGCTAGAAAGAGTGCAGTCTGGCATTTTTTTAAACAACATCCAATTGATCAGCGCAAAGTCATCTGTCAAAAATGTTCAACTACATTAAGCAGAGGTCAGAATCTGAAAAGTCTAAATACAAGTTGCATGCATAGACATTTAACCACCATGCATTTGCAAGCCTGGACTAACTACCAAACGTCCCTTAAGGTTGTAGCACCCTCGGCCAATGAAGCTATTCAGCAACGCTACATCCCTTCCGTCACTGTAAGGCCACCATTTTCTGCACCACCTGCAGTATCTGTGCAGGTTTCTTTGCCAGGCCAAGGCAGTCAGGGTCAGGGAATCACCAGTTTCGTAGTAGGAAACACTGCATCTAGGGCACCGGCGGCAACAATACCGTCTCCAACCGTCTCTCAGTCTGCCATGTCCACCGGCACCCCCGCTAGTTCCACGATCTCCAGCTCTCCAATCCAGCTCACCCTACATGAGACTCTGGTTAGAAAAAGGAAGTACTTAGCCTCGCATCCGCGTACACAGGGTTTGAACGCCCACATAGCTAGACTAATCTCGTTGGAGATGATGCCCTACCGGTTAGTTGAAAGCGAAGCTTTCAAAGCCCTGATGGACTACGCTGTACCACGCTACGAACTACCCAGTCGACACTTCTTTTCGAGAAAAGCCATCCCAGCCCTCCACCAGCATATTAAAGAGCGCATCGTCCATGCACTCAGGCAATCTGTGAGTACAAAGGTGCACCTGACAACAGATGCATGGACCAGTAGGCATGGCCAGGGACATTACGTGTCCATCACGGCACACTGGGTGAATGTGGTGGATGCAGGGTCCACAGGGGACAGCAATTTTGGGACAGTTCTGCCTAGCCCACGGTCTAGTAAACAGTTGGCTGTAGCCGTTCGCACCCCCTCCTCCTCGTCCTCCTGCAGAAGCGAGAGCTCGTCCACAGACCGCAGTCACCCAACCACTCCATCCGCAGCTGCCACTGTTGCACACCAGTTGTCCCATTATGGGGCAGCTACTGGCAAGCGTCAGCAGGCTGTATTGGCTATGAAGTGTTTGGGCGACAACAGACACACCGCGGAAGTTCTGTCCAAGTTCTTGCAGAAAGAAACGCAGTCGTGGCTGGGCACTGTAGATCTTGAGGCAGGCAAAGTAGTGAGTGATAACGGAAGGAATTTCATGGCTGCCATCTCCCTTTCCCAACTGAAACACATTCCTTGCCTGGCTCACACCTTAAACCTGGTGGTGCAGTGCTTCCTGAAAAGTTATCCGGGGTTATCCGACCTGCTCATCAAAGTGCGCGGACTTTGCTCGCATATCCGCCGTTCGCCCGTACACCCCAGCCGTATGCAAACCTATCAGCGGTCTTTGAACCTTCCCCAGCATCGCCTAATCATAGACATTGCAACAAGGTGGAACTCAACACTGCACATGCTTCTGAGACTGTGCGAACAGAGGCGTGCTGTTATGTATTTTGTGGGAGGATACACATACACGGGCAGGCAGTAGGATGGCAGACATGGAGTTGTCAGGTGTGCAGTGGTCGAAGATACTAGACATGTGTCAAGTCCTTCAGTGTTTTGAGGAATGCACACGGCTGGTTAGTGCAGACAACGCCATAATAAGCATGAGCATCCCCCTAATGCGTCTGCTGATGCAAAGTTTGACACACATAAAGGAGCAGGCGTCTGCAGTAGAGGAAAGCCTTGATGACAGTCAGCCATTGTCTGGTCAGGGCAGTGTACAGGACGAGGTAGCGGGCGAACAGGAGGAGGAGGACGAGGAGGATGATGGGGATAAGTATTATTTTAATGAGGAAGCTTTTCCGGGGCCACTGGAAATTGGTGGCGTGGCAAGGCCGGGTTCTGGTTTTTTGAGGGACACAAGTGACGTAGATTTGCCTGAAACAGCCCCTCAACCCAGCACAACCGCAGATTTGACAACTGGAACTTTGGCCCACATGGCGGATTATGCCTTACGTATCCTCAAAAGGGACACACACATTACTAAAATGATGATCAATGACGATTACTGGTTGGCCTGCCTCCTTGATCCTCGCTAGAAAGGCAAATTGCAAAATATTATGCCACATGAGAACTTGGAACTAATATTAGCAACCAAACAATCAACTCTTGTTGACCGTTTGCTTCAGGCATTCCCAGCACACAGCGCCTGTGATCATTCTCACACGAGCTGCAGGGGGCAGCAGACCAGAGGTGTTAGAGGTGCACAAATCAGAAGTGGCGTTGGACAGAGGGTTTTCTGACCAGGTTGTGGATTGATTTTGCTATGACCGCAGACAGGACAGGTACTGCAGCATCAATTCAAAGTGACAGGAGACAACATTTGTCCAGTATGGTTACTAACTATTTTTCATCCGTTATCGATGTTCTCCCTCAACCGTCATTCCCATTTGATTACTGGGCATCCAAATTAGACACCTGGCCAGAATTGGCAGAATATGCATTGCAGGAGCTTGCTTGCCCGGCAGCTAGTGTCCTATCAGAAAGAGTATTCAGTGCTGCAGGTTCAATATTAACCAAAAAAATGACTCGTCTGGCTACCCAAAATGTTGATGATCTAACCTTCATTAAAATGAACCACAACTGGATTTTGAATTCTTTTGCCCCACCTTGCCCGGCTGACACCTAGCTTTCCTATGAAAAGGTCTTGCTTGTGGACTACTCTGACTGACTTTTCCAATCTCGTAATTTGCAGCAGCTGATTGTCCAGCATATGACATGTTTACACCTCCCTAAATGGCCAAACTCCCCCCATGGGGCCATGGTCTCGCCACTTGGCGCAAGCACCCGTGAGAGTGCCGTTTGTCTGAAGAGGTGGGTGTGCCCGCTTTTGGTCAACGGCACTGCCACTGGGTCCCTCATAGTACAATAAAGTGTCTCTGGCGGTGGTGGTGCGCACCCAACGTCAGACACACTGTTGTAACATGAGGGGCCCTGGGCCTGTACCGCCGGCCACAAGAGAGTTCCCCCCGCCAGCTCAAACATTGCTCTACCACTTGCACAATTATCTCTCACAGTTCCACCAATGTGTAGTCTATGCACTTACATCATTTAATGCCTGGCACTGACAATACCATTGTGTTGACATGTATGATGGTACTTAACATAGTCAGGGGCAGTGTCCTATATTTACACCAGTAAATAATTAGCGCCAAATTACTAGGTCTAAAACTCAGTAGAGGAGCCCACCCCTGTACCTAAGTATTCCACCCTTTTGTGTTTTGGTTTTGTTGTAATGCGAGACATTAACATCTATTTATTTTTTTGGAGTACTAACTGGCAGACACTCATTACAATCGGCCTCCGCTGACAACACCAATGCTGCCTGTGTACCCCTGCAAGAAAATTGCAAGTGCCTACAGCCGAATTTTGTTATGTTAGGCCTACTACGCCTGTCTGCGGTCCCTCCTTCCACTATTCCTCCACTGACCTGTCTACTGCTGCCCGTGTACCCCTGGAACCAATTTTAAAGTGCCTACAGCCAAATTTTGTTATGTTAGGCCTACTACGCCTGTCTGCGGTCCCTCCTTCCAGTAGTTCTCCACTGAGCAGACCACTGCTGCCTGTGTACCCCTGGAACCAATTTTAAAGTGCCTACAGCCAAATTTTGTTATGTTAGGCCTACTACGCCTGTCTGCGGTCCCTCCTTCCACTAGTCCTCCACTGAGCAGACCACTGCTGCCCGTGTACCCCTGGAACCAATTTTTAAAGTGCCTACAGCCAAATTTTGTTATGTTAGGCCTACTACGCCTGTCTGCGGTCCCTCCTTCCACTAGTCCTCCACTGACCTGACCACTGCTGCCCGTGTACCCCTGGAACCTTTTTTAAACTGCATTGAGCCAAATTTTTTGTTTATGGCCTACTACCTGTGTCTCTCTGCACCACTCAATACAGCTGTCCTCCTTTTAAAAAAGCTGAGCGTCAACAGTCTGGCTTTCAGCCTATAGGAAGTTGACAACTGCATTGGGGCTACTACTTCGCTACGGCCTACTAACGGTGTCTTCCGCTCCAGGGTGTTCCCCAGGTTTCCTCGCCATTGCTTCAATCTTCATGCTCGTCTTAAGTAGTTGTTGAAAACAACACTGCATTAGGCCTACAAGTTGGGTCTGGGGTGTAGAGACGGTGTGTTCCACTCCAAGGTGTTCCCCAGGTTGCCTCTCCATTGCTTCGATCTTCTGGCTCTCGTTTAGTAGTTGTTGAAAACAACACTGCATTACGCCTACAAGTTGGGTCTGGGGTGTAGAGAAGGTGTGTTCCACTCCAAGGTGTTCCTCAGGTTTCATCTCCATTGCTTCGATCTTCTGGCTCTCGTTTAGTAGTTGTTGTAAACAACACTGCATTAGGCCTACTAGTTGGGTATGGGGTGTAGAGACGGTGTCTTCCACTCCAAGGTGTTCTCCAGGTTGCCTCTTCATTGCTTCAATCTTCATGCTCGTCTTTAGTAGTTGTCGTAAACAACACTGCATTAGGCCTACTAGTTGGGTATGGGGTGTAGAGACGGTGTGTTCCACTCCAAGGTGTTCCCCAGGTTTCCTCTCCATTGCTTCGATCTTCTAGCTCTTCTTAAGTAGTTGTTGAAAACAACACTGCATTCGGCCTACAAGTTGGGTCTGGGTTGTAGAGACGGTGTCATCCACTCCAAGGTGTTCTCCAGGTTTCCTCTCCATTGCTTCGATCTTCTAGCTCTTCTTAAGTAGTTGTTGAAAACAACACTGCCTTAGGCCTACAAATTGGGTCTGGGTTGTAGAGACGATGTCTTCCACTCCAAGGTGTTCTCCAGGTTTCCTCTCCATTGCTTCGATCTTCTAGCTCTTCTTAAGTAGTTGTTGAAAACAACACTGCATTCGGCCTACAAGTTGGGTCTGGGGTGTAGAGACGGTGTGGTCCACACCAAGGTGTTCCCCAGGTTGCCTCTCCATTGCTTCGATCTTCTGGCTCTCGTTTAGTAGTTGTTGAAAACAACACTGCATTAGGCCTACTAGTTGGGTATGGGGTGTAGAGACGGTGTGTTCCACACCAAGGTGTTCCCCAGGTTGCCTCTCCATTGCTTCGATCTTCTGGAATTGTTTAGTAGTTGTTGAAAACAACACTGCATTAGGCCTACAAGTTGGGTGTGGGGTGTAGATACGGTGTGTTCCACTCCAAGGTGTTCCCCAGGTTGCCTCTCCATTGCTTCGATCTTCTGGCTCTCGTTTCATGAAACCCGATCCGAACCCTGTGCGGGGTCGGCCATGCGGTACGCGACTTTCGCGCCAAAGTCGCGTTTCAATGACGCGAAAAGCGCCATTTCTCAGCCAATGAAGGTAAACGCAGAGTGTGGGCAGCGTAATGACATAGGTCCTGGTCCCCACCATCTTAGAGAAGGGCACTGCAGTGATTGGCTTGCTGTCTGCGGCATCACAGGGGCTATAAAGGGGAGTTCCCGCCGACCGCCATGTTACTGCTGCTGATCTGAGCTTAGGGAGAGGTTGCTGCCGCTTCGTCAGAAGCAGGGATAGCGTTAGGCAGGGTCCATTAACCACCAAACCGCTTGTGCTGTAGCGATTTCCACTGCCCAACACCACCTTCGGTGTGCAGGGACAGTGGAAGCTACATTTTTTTTTTTTTCCCCCCTCAGCGCTGTAGCTCATTGGGCTGCCCTAGAAGGCTCCCTGATAGCTGCATTGCTGTGTGTACGCCGCTGTGCAAACCAACTGCTTTTTTCAAAGCACAAATCCTCTTGTTCCTTCCTTTCTGCACAGCTATCTTTTTGGTTTGTACACACTTTTTATTTAATTTGTGCATCAGTCCACTCCTTATTGCTGCCTGCCATACCTGGCTGAGATTACTGCAGGGAGATAGTAATTGAAGGACACTCCCTGGTTTTTTTTTTTTTTTTTGTGGGAGATTAAGATTGACATTTCTGCTAGAGTGCCATCCCTGTCTGTGTCATCTCTCACTCAGTGGGCCATAGAAATCCTATTTATTTTTTTGCTTGATTTGGGTTATAAAATCTACCTGAAAAAATCACTACATCAATCAGTGGGAGAAAAATATTGGCCTCAGGGCTTGTGTGCCACTCTTGACTCCTGTGTGCATCATCACTCACTCAGTGGGCCATAGAAAGCCTATTTATTTTTTTGCTTGATTTTGGTTCTAAAATCTACCTGAAAAAATCACTACATCAATCAGTGGGAGAAAAATATTGGCCTCAGGGCTTGTGTGCCACTCCTGACTCCTGTGTGCATCATCACTCACTCAGTGGGCCATAGAAAGGCCATTTTTTTTTTTTTTTGCTTTATTTGGGTTCTAAATTCTACCTGAAAAAATCAATAAATCAATCAGTGGGAGATTAATATTGGCCTTTGGGCTTGTGTGCCAGTCCTAAGCGTGCCATCTCTCTCTCTCAGATAGTGGGCCATAGAAAGCCTATTTATTTATTTTTTTTTTATTGGGTTTATAAATTTTCCCTGGAAAAAAAAAAAGTGGGAGATTAATATTGGCCTCTGGGCTTGTGTGCCAGTCCTGAGCGTGCCATCTCTCTCACAAATAGTGGGCCATAGAAAGCCTATTTATTTATTTTTTTTTGGTTTTATAAATTCTCCCTTAAAAAAAAAAGGGAGATTAATATTGGCCTTTGGGCTTGTGTGCCAGTCCTAAGCGTGCCATCTCTCTCTGTCTCTCAGATAGTGGACCATAGAAAGCCTATTTATTATTTTTTTTATTGGGTTTATACATTTTCCCTGGAACAAAAAAAAAAAAGTGGGAGATAAATATTGGCCTCTGGGCTTGTGTGCCACTCCTGACTCCTGTGTGCGTCATCTCTCACTCAGTGGGCCATAGAAAGCCTTTTTTTGTTTTATTTGTTTTCTAAATTCTCCCTGAAAAAATCATTTTATTTTATTTGGTTTCTAAATTCTTCCTGAAAAAATCATTTTATTCTATTTTTTTTTTTCCTAAAGTCTCCCTGAAAAAAAAAAAAAAAATCAGTGGGAGATTAATATTGCCCTTTCTGCTTGTGTGCCAGTCTTGACTCCTGGGTGTGCCATCTCTCTCTTTCTCTCCAATTGTGGGCCATAGAAAGCCTATTATTTTTTTTAGCTTGATTTGGGTTCCAAAATCTACCTGAAAAAATCACTACATCAATCAGTGGGAGATAAATATTGGCCTCTGGGCTTGTGTGCCTCTCCATTGCTTCGATCTTCTGGCTCTCGTTTAGTAGTTGTTGAAAACAACACTGCATTAGGCCTACAAGTTGGGTCTGGGGTGTAGAGACGGTGTGTTCCACTCCAAGGTGTTCCCCAGGTTTCGTCTCCATTGCTTCGATCTTCTGGCTCTCGTTTAGTAGTTGTTGAAAACAACACTGCATTAGGCCTACTAGTTGGGTATGGGGTGTAGAGAAGGTGTGTTCCACTCCAAGGTGTTCCCCAGGTTTCCTCTCCATTGCTTCGATCTTCTGGCTCTCGTTTAGTAGTTGTTGTAAACAACACTGCATTAGGCTCACTAGTTGGGTATAGGGTGTATAGACGGTGTCTTCCACTCCAAGGTGTTCTCCAGGTTTCCTCTCCATTGCTTCGATCTTCTAGCTCTTCTTAAGTAGTTGTTGAAAACAACACTGCATTCGGCCTACAAGTTGGGTCTGGGGTGTAGAGACGGTGTGGTCCACACCAAGGTGTTCCCCAGGTTGCCTCTCCATTGCTTCGATCTTCTGGCTCTCGTTTAGTAGTTGTTGAAAACAACACTGCATTAGGCCTACTAGTTGGGTATGGGGTGTAGAGACGGTGTGTTCCACACCAAGGTGTTCCCCAGGTTGCCTCTCCATTGCTTCGATCTTCTGGCTCTCGTTTAGTAGTTGTTGAAAACAACACTGCATTAGGCCTACTAGTTGGGTATGGGGTGTAGAGACGGTGTGTTCCACTCCAAGGTGTTCCCCAGGTTTCCTCTCCATTGCTTCGATCTTCTGGAATTGTTTAGTAGTTGTTGAAAACAACACTGCATTAGGCCTACAAGTTGGGTGTGGGGTGTAGATACGGTGTGTTCCACTCCAAGGTGTTCCCCAGGTTGCCTCTCCATTGCTTCGATCTTCTGGCTCTCGTTTAGTAGTTGTTGAAAACAACACTGCATTAGGCCTACAAGATGGGTCTGGGTTGTAGAGACGGTGTCTTCCACTCCAAGGTGTTCTCCAGGTTTCCTCTCCATTGCTTCGATCTTCTAGCTCTTAAGTAGTTGTTGAAAACAACACTGCATTCGGCCTACTAGTTGGGTCTGGGGTGTAGAGACGGTGTGTTCCACACCAAGGTGTTCCCCAGGTTGCCTCTCCATTGCTTCGATCTTCTAGCTCTTCTTAAGTAGTTGTTGAAAACAACACTGCATTAGGCCTACAAGTTGGGTCTGGGGTGTAGAGACGGTGTGTTCCACTCCAAGGTACTCCCCAGGTTTCGTCTCCATTGCTTCGATCTTCTGGCTCTCGTTTAGTAGTTGTTGAAAACAACACTGCATTAGGCCTACTAGTTGGGTATGGGGTGTAGAGAAGGTGTGTTCCACTCCAAGGTGTTCCCAGGTTTCCTCTCCATTGCTTCGATCTTCTGGCTCTCGTTTAGTAGTTGTTGAAAACAACACTGCATTAGGCCTACAAGTTGGGTCTGGGGTGTAGAGACGGTGTGTTCCACTCCAAGGTACTCCCCAGGTTTCGTCTCCATTGCTTCGATCTTCTGGCTCTCGTTTAGTAGTTGTTGAAAACAACACTGCATTAGGCCTACTAGTTGGGTATGGGGTGTAGAGAAGGTGTGTTCCACTCCAAGGTGTTCCCAGGTTTCCTCTCCATTGCTTCGATCTTCTGGCTCTCGTTTAGTAGTTGTTGAAAACAACACTGCATTAGGCCTACAAGTTGGGTCTGGGGTGTAGAGACGGTGTGTTCCACTCCAAGGTACTCCCCAGGTTTCGTCTCCATTGCTTTGATCTACTGGCTCTCGTTTAGTAGTTGTTGAAAACAACACTTTTAACACGTTTAACACTGCATTAGGCCTACTAGTTGGGTATGGGGTGTAGAGAAGGTGTGTTCCACTCCAAGGTGTTCCCCAGGTTTCGTCTCCATTGCTTCGATCTTCTGGCTCTCGTTTAGTAGTTGTTGTAAACAACACTGCATTAGGCCTACTAGTTGGGTATGGGGAGTAGAGACGGTGTCTTCCACTCCAAGGTGTTCTCCAGGTTGCCTCTCCATTGCTTCAATCTTCATGCTCGTCTTTAGTAGTTGTTGAAAAAAACACTGCATTAGGCCTACTAGTTGGGTATGGGGTGTAGAGACAGTGTGTTCCACTCCAAGGTGTTCCCCAGGTTTCCTCTCCATTGCTTCGATCTTTTAGCTCTTCTTAAGTTGTTGTTGAAAACAACACTGCATTCGGCCTACAAGTTGGGTCTGGGTTGTAGAGACGGTGTCTTCCACTCCAAGGTGTTCTCCAGGTTTCCTCTCCATTGCTTTGATCTTCTAGCTCTTCTTAAGTAGTTGTTGAAAACAACACTGCATTAGGACTACAAATTGGGTCTGGGTTGGAGAGAGGGTGTCTTCCACTCCAAGGTGTTCTCCAGGTTTCCTCTCCATTGCTTCGATCTTCTAGCTCTTCTTAAGTAGTTGTTGAAAACAACACTGCATTCGGCCTACAAGTTGGGTCTGGGGTGTACCCCAAGGTGTTCCCCAGGATGCCTCTACATTGCTTCGATCTTCTGGCTCTTGTTTAGTAGTTGTTGAAAACAACACAGCATTAGGCCTACTAGTTGGGTATGGGGTGTAGAGACGGTGTGTTCCACACCAAGGTGTTCCCCAGGTTGCCTCTCCATTGCTTCGATCTTCTGGCTCTCGTTTAGTAGTTGTTGAAAACAACACTGCATTAGGCCTACAAGTTGGGTCTGGGGTGTAGAGACGGTGTGTTCCACTCCAAGGTGTTCCCCAGGTTTCGTCTCCATTGCTTCGATCTTCTGGCTCTCGTTTAGTAGTTGTTGAAAACAACACTGCATTAGGCCTACTAGTTGGGTATGGGGTGTAGAGACGGTGTGTTCCACACCAAAGTGTTCCCCAGGTTGCCTCTCCATTGCTTCGATCTTCTGGCTCTCGTTTAGTAGTTGTTGAAAACAACACAGCATTAGGCCTACTAGTTGGGTATGGGGTGTAGAGAAGGTGTGTTCCACTCCAAGGTGTTCCCCAGGTTTCCTCTCCATTGCTTCGATCTTTTAGCTCTTCTTAAGTTGTTGTTGAAAACAACACTGCATTGGGCCTACAAGTTGGGTCTGGGTTGTAGAGACGGTGTCTTCCACTCCAAGGTGTTCTCCAGGTTTCCTCTCCATTGCTTCGATCTTCTAGCTCTTCTTAAGTAGTTGTTGAAAACAACACTGCATTAGGCCTACTAGTTGGGTATGGGGTGTAGAGACGGTGTGTTCCACTCCAAGGTGTTCCCCAGGTTTCCTCTCCATTGCTTCGATCTTCTGGAATTGTTTAGTAGTTGTTGAAAACAACACTGCATTCGGCCTACAAGTTGGGTCTGGGGTGTAGAGACGGTGTGTTCCACACCAAGGTGTTCCCCAGGTTGCCTCTCCATTGCTTCGATCTTCTGGCTCTCGTTTAGTAGTTGTTGAAAACAACACTGCATTAGGCCTACAAGTTGGGTGTGGGGTGTAGATACGGTGTGTTCCACTCCAAGGTGTTCCCCAGGTTTCGTCTCCATTGCTTCGATCTTCTGGCTCTCGTTTAGTAGTTGTTGAAAACAACACTGCATTAGGCCTACAAGTTGGGTCTGGGGTGTAGAGACGGTGTGTTCCACTCCAAGGTACTCCCCAGGTTTCGTCTCCATTGCTTCGATCTTCTGGCTCTCGTTTAGTAGTTGTTGAAAACAACACTGCATTAGGCCTACTAGTTGGGTATGGGGTGTAGAGACGGTGTGTTCCACTCCAAGGTGTTCCCCAGGTTTCCTCTCCATTGCTTCGATCTTCTGGAATTGTTTAGTAGTTGTTGAAAACAACACTGCATTCGGCCTACAAGTTGGGTCTGGGGTGTAGAGACGGTGTGTTCCACACCAAGGTGTTCCCCAGGTTGCCTCTCCATTGCTTCGATCTTCTGGCTCTCGTTTAGTAGTTGTTGAAAACAACACTGCATTAGGCCTACTAGTTGGGTATGGGGTGTAGAGACGGTGTGTTCCACTCCAAGGTGTTCCCCAGGTTTCCTCTCCATTGCTTCGATCTTCTGGAATTGTTTAGTAGTTGTTGAAAACAACACTGCATTAGGCCTACAAGTTGGGTGTGGGGTGTAGATACGGTGTGTTCCACTCCAAGGTGTTCCCCAGGTTGCCTCTCCATTGCTTCGATCTTCTGGCTCTCGTTTAGTAGTTGTTGAAAACAACACTGCATTAGGCCTACAAGATGGGTCTGGGTTGTAGAGACGGTGTCTTCCACTCCAAGGTGTTCTCCAGGTTTCCTCTCCATTGCTTCGATCTTCTAGCTCTTAAGTAGTTGTTGAAAACAACACTGCATTCGGCCTACTAGTTGGGTCTGGGGTGTAGAGACGGTGTGTTCCACACCAAGGTGTTCCCCAGGTTGCCTCTCCATTGCTTCGATCTTCTAGCTCTTCTTAAGTAGTTGTTGAAAACAACACTGCATTAGGCCTACAAGTTGGGTCTGGGGTGTAGAGACGGTGTGTTCCACTCCAAGGTACTCCCCAGGTTTCGTCTCCATTGCTTCGATCTTCTGGCTCTCGTTTAGTAGTTGTTGAAAACAACACTGCATTAGGCCTACTAGTTGGGTATGGGGTGTAGAGAAGGTGTGTTCCACTCCAAGGTGTTCCCAGGTTTCCTCTCCATTGCTTCGATCTTCTGGCTCTCGTTTAGTAGTTGTTGAAAACAACACTGCATTAGGCCTACAAGTTGGGTCTGGGGTGTAGAGACGGTGTGTTCCACTCCAAGGTACTCCCCAGGTTTCGTCTCCATTGCTTCGATCTTCTGGCTCTCGTTTAGTAGTTGTTGAAAACAACACTGCATTAGGCCTACTAGTTGGGTATGGGGTGTAGAGAAGGTGTGTTCCACTCCAAGGTGTTCCCAGGTTTCCTCTCCATTGCTTCGATCTTCTGGCTCTCGTTTAGTAGTTGTTGAAAACAACACTGCATTAGGCCTACAAGTTGGGTCTGGGGTGTAGAGACGGTGTGTTCCACTCCAAGGTACTCCCCAGGTTTCGTCTCCATTGCTTTGATCTACTGGCTCTCGTTTAGTAGTTGTTGAAAACAACACTTTTAACACGTTTAACACTGCATTAGGCCTACTAGTTGGGTATGGGGTGTAGAGAAGGTGTGTTCCACTCCAAGGTGTTCCCCAGGTTTCGTCTCCATTGCTTCGATCTTCTGGCTCTCGTTTAGTAGTTGTTGTAAACAACACTGCATTAGGCCTACTAGTTGGGTATGGGGAGTAGAGACGGTGTCTTCCACTCCAAGGTGTTCTCCAGGTTGCCTCTCCATTGCTTCAATCTTCATGCTCGTCTTTAGTAGTTGTTGAAAAAAACACTGCATTAGGCCTACTAGTTGGGTATGGGGTGTAGAGACAGTGTGTTCCACTCCAAGGTGTTCCCCAGGTTTCCTCTCCATTGCTTCGATCTTTTAGCTCTTCTTAAGTTGTTGTTGAAAACAACACTGCATTCGGCCTACAAGTTGGGTCTGGGTTGTAGAGACGGTGTCTTCCACTCCAAGGTGTTCTCCAGGTTTCCTCTCCATTGCTTTGATCTTCTAGCTCTTCTTAAGTAGTTGTTGAAAACAACACTGCATTAGGACTACAAATTGGGTCTGGGTTGGAGAGAGGGTGTCTTCCACTCCAAGGTGTTCTCCAGGTTTCCTCTCCATTGCTTCGATCTTCTAGCTCTTCTTAAGTAGTTGTTGAAAACAACACTGCATTCGGCCTACAAGTTGGGTCTGGGGTGTACCCCAAGGTGTTCCCCAGGATGCCTCTACATTGCTTCGATCTTCTGGCTCTTGTTTAGTAGTTGTTGAAAACAACACAGCATTAGGCCTACTAGTTGGGTATGGGGTGTAGAGACGGTGTGTTCCACACCAAGGTGTTCCCCAGGTTGCCTCTCCATTGCTTCGATCTTCTGGCTCTCGTTTAGTAGTTGTTGAAAACAACACTGCATTAGGCCTACAAGTTGGGTCTGGGGTGTAGAGACGGTGTGTTCCACTCCAAGGTGTTCCCCAGGTTTCGTCTCCATTGCTTCGATCTTCTGGCTCTCGTTTAGTAGTTGTTGAAAACAACACTGCATTAGGCCTACTAGTTGGGTATGGGGTGTAGAGACGGTGTGTTCCACACCAAAGTGTTCCCCAGGTTGCCTCTCCATTGCTTCGATCTTCTGGCTCTCGTTTAGTAGTTGTTGAAAACAACACAGCATTAGGCCTACTAGTTGGGTATGGGGTGTAGAGAAGGTGTGTTCCACTCCAAGGTGTTCCCCAGGTTTCCTCTCCATTGCTTCGATCTTTTAGCTCTTCTTAAGTTGTTGTTGAAAACAACACTGCATTGGGCCTACAAGTTGGGTCTGGGTTGTAGAGACGGTGTCTTCCACTCCAAGGTGTTCTCCAGGTTTCCTCTCCATTGCTTCGATCTTCTAGCTCTTCTTAAGTAGTTGTTGAAAACAACACTGCATTAGGCCTACTAGTTGGGTATGGGGTGTAGAGACGGTGTGTTCCACTCCAAGGTGTTCCCCAGGTTTCCTCTCCATTGCTTCGATCTTCTGGAATTGTTTAGTAGTTGTTGAAAACAACACTGCATTCGGCCTACAAGTTGGGTCTGGGGTGTAGAGACGGTGTGTTCCACACCAAGGTGTTCCCCAGGTTGCCTCTCCATTGCTTCGATCTTCTGGCTCTCGTTTAGTAGTTGTTGAAAACAACACTGCATTAGGCCTACAAGTTGGGTGTGGGGTGTAGATACGGTGTGTTCCACTCCAAGGTGTTCCCCAGGTTTCGTCTCCATTGCTTCGATCTTCTGGCTCTCGTTTAGTAGTTGTTGAAAACAACACTGCATTAGGCCTACTAGTCGGGTATGGGGTGTAGAGAAGGTGTGTTCCACTCCAAGGGGTTCCCCAGGTTTCCTCTCCATTGCTTCGATCTTCTGGCTCTCGTTTAGTAGTTGTTGTAAACAACACTGCATTAGGCTCACTAGTTGGGTATAGGGTGTATAGACGATGTCTTCCACTCCAAGGTGTTCTCCAGTTTGCCTCTCCATTGCTTCAATCTTCATGCTCGTCTTTAGTAGTTGTTGAAAACAACACTGCATTAGGCCTACTAGTTGGGTATGGGGTGGAGAGACGGTGTGTTCCACTCCAAGGTGTTCCCCAGGTTTCCTCTCCATTGCTTCGATCTTTTAGCTCTTCTTAAGTAGTTGTTGAAAACAACACTGCATTCGGCCTATAAGTTGGGTCTGGGTTGTAGAGACGGTGTCTTCCACTCCAAGGTGTTCTCCAGTAGGGTTGAGCGAAACGGGTCGTTCATTTTCAAAAGTCGCCGACTTTTGGCAAAGTCGGGTTTCATGAAACCCGATCCGACCCCTGTGCGGGGTCGGCCATGCTGTACGCGACTTTCGCGCCAAAGTCGCGTTTCAATGACGCGAAAAGCGCCATTTCTCAGCCAATGAAGGTAAACGCAGAGTGTGGGCAGCGTGATGACATAGGTCCTGGTCCCCACCATCTTAGAGAAGGGCATTGCAGTGATTGGCTTGCTGTCTGCGGCGTCACAGGGGCTATAAAGGGGAGTTCCCGCCGACCGCCATGTTACTGCTGCTGATCTGAGCTTAGGGAGAGGTTGCTGCCGCTTCGTCAGAAGCAGGGATAGCGTTAGGCAGGGTCCATTAACCACCAAACCGCTTGTGCTGTAGCGATTTCCACTGCCCAACACCACCTTCGGTGTGCAGGGACAGTGGAAGCTACATTTTTTTTTTTTCCCCCTCAGCGCTGTAGCTCATTGGGCTGCCCTAGAAGGCTCCCTGATAGCTGCATTGCTGTGTGTACGCCGCTGTGCAAACCAACTGCTTTTTTCAAAGCACAAATCCTCTTGTTCCTTCCTTTCTGCACAGCTATCTTTTTGGTTTGTACACACTTTTTATTTAATTTGTGCATCAGTCCACTCCTTATTGCTGCGTGCCATACCTGGCTGAGATTACTGCAGGGAGATAGTAATTGAAGGACACTCCCTGTTTTTTTTTTTTTTTTTTTGTGGGAGATTAAGATTGACATTTCTGCTAGAGTGCCATCCCTGTCTGTGTCATCTCTCACTCAGTGGGCCATAGAAAGCCTATTTATTTTTTTGCTTGATTTGGGTTATAAAATCTACCTGAAAAAATCACTACATCAATCAGTGGGAGAAAAATATTGGCCTCAGGGCTTTGTGTGCCACTCTTGACTCCTGTGTGCATCATCACTCACTCAGTGGGCCATAGAAAGCCTATTTATTTTTTTGCTTGATTTTGGTTCTAAAATCTACCTGAAAAAATCACTACATCAATCAGTGGGAGAAAAATATTGGCCTCAGGGCTTGTGTGCCACTCCTGACTCCTGTGTGCATAATCACTCACTCAGTGGGCCATAGAAAGGCCATTTTTTTTTTTTTTTTTGCTTTATTTGGGTTCTAAATTCTACCTGAAAAAATCAATAAATCAATCAGTGGGAGATTAATATTGGCCTTTGGGCTTGTGTGCCAGTCCTAAGCGTGCCATCTCTCTCTCTCAGATAGTGGGCCATAGAAAGCCTATTTATTTATTAATTTTTTATTGGGTTTATAAATTTTCCCTGGAAAAAAAAAAAAAAGTGGGAGATTAATATTGGCCTCTGGGCTTGTGTGCCAGTCCTGAGCGTGCCATCTCTCTCACAAATAGTGGGCCATAGAAAGCCTATTTATTTATTTTTTTTTGGTTTTATAAATTCTCCCTTAAAATAAAAAGGGAGATTAATATTGGCCTTTGGGCTTGTGTGCCAGTCCTAAGCGTGCCATCTCTCTCTGTCTCTCAGATAGTGGGCCATAGAAAGCCTATTTATTATTTTTTTTATTGGGTTTATAAATTTTCCCTGGAACAAAAAAAAAAAAGTGGGAGATAAATATTGGCCTCTGGGCTTGTGTGCCACTCCTGACTCCTGTGTGCGTCATCTCTCACTCAGTGGGCCATAGAAAGCCTTTTTTTGTTTTATTTGTTTTCTAAATTCTCCCTGAAAAAATCATTTTATTTTATTTGGTTTCTAAATTCTTCCTGAAAAAATCATTTTATTCTATTTTTTTTTTCCTAAAGTCTCCCTGAAAAAAAAAAAAAAAACAAATCAGTGGGAGATTAATATTGCCCTTTCTGCTTGTGTGCCAGTCTTGACTCCTGGGTGTGCCATCTCTCTCTCTCTCTCCAATTGTGGGCCATAGAAAGCCTATTATTTCTTTTAGCTTGATTTGGGTTCCAAAATCTACCTGAAAAAATCACTACATCAATCAGTGGGAGATAAATATTGGCCTCTGGGCTTGTGTGCCACTCCTGACTCCTGTGTGCATCATCTCTCACTCAGTGGGCCATAGAAAGCCTTTTTTTGTTTTATTTGTTTTCTAAATTCTCCCTGAAAAAATCATTTTATTTTATTTGGTTTCTAAATTCTTCCTGAAAAAAATCATTTTATTCTATTTTTTTTTTCCTAAAGTCTCCCTGAAAAAAAAAAAAAAAAAATCAGTGGGAGATTAATATTGCCCTTTCTGCTTGTGTGCCAGTCTTGACTCCTGGGTGTGCCATCTCTCTCTCTCTCTCCAATTGTGGGTCATAGAAAGCCTATTATTTTTTTAGCTTGATTTGGGTTCCAAAATCTACCTGAAAAAATCACTACATCAATCAGTGGGAGATAAATATTGGCCTCTGGGCTTGTGTGCCACTCCTGACTCCTGTGTGCGTCATCTCTCACTCAGTGGGCCATAGAAAGCCTTTTTTTGTTTTATTTGTTTTCTAAATTCTCCCTGAAAAAATCATTTTATTTTATTTGGTTTCTAAATTCTTCCTGAAAAAATCATTTTATTCTATTTTTTTTTCCTAAAGTCTCCCTGAAAAAAAAAACAAACAAAAACAAATCAGTGGGAGATTAATATTGCCCTTTCTGCTTGTGTGCCAGTCTTGACTCCTGGGTGTGCCATCTCTCTCTCTCTCTCCAATTGTGGGCCATAGAAAGCCTATTATTTTTTTTAGCTTGATTTGGGTTCCAAAATCTACCTGAAAAAATCACTACATCAATCAGTGGGAGATAAATATTGGCCTCTGGGCTTGTGTGCCACTCCTGACTCCTGTGTGCGTCATCTCTCACTCAGTGGGCCATAGAAAGGCTTTTTTTGTTTTATTTGTTTTCTAAATTCTCCCTGAAAAAATCATTTTATTTTATTTGGTTTCTAAATTCTTCCTGAAAAAATCATTTTATTCTATTTTTTTTTTCCTAATGTCTCCCTGAAAAAAAACAAAAAAAAAACAAATCAGTGGGAGATTAATATTGCCCTTTCTGCTTGTGTGCCAGTCTTGACTCCTGGGTGTGCCATCTCTCTCTCTCTCCAATTGTAGGGCCATAGAAAGCCTATTATTTTTTTTAGCTTGATTTGGGTTCCAAAATCTACCTGAAAAAATCACTACATCAATCAGTGGGAGATAAATATTGGCCTCTGGGCTTGTGTGCCACTCCTGACTCCTGTGTGCGTCATCTCTCACTCAGTGGGCCATAGAAAGCCTTTTTTGTTTTATTTGTTTTCTAAATTCTCCCTGAAAAAATCATTTTATTTTATTTGGTTTCTAAATTCTTCCTCAAAAAATCATTTTATTCTATTTTTTTTTTCCTAAAGTCTCCCTGAAAAAAAAAAAAAAAAAAAAATCAGTGGGAGATTAATATTGCCCTTTCTGCTTGTGTGCCAGTCTTGACTCCTGGGTGTGCCATCTCATCTCTCTCTCTCTCTCTCCAATTGTGGGCCATAGAAAGCCTATTATTTTTTTAGCTTGATTTGGGTTCCAAAATCTACCTGAAAAAATCACTACATCAATCAGTGGGAGATAAATATTGGCCTCTGGGCTTGTGTGCCACTCCTGACTCCTGTGTGCGTCATCTCTCACTCAGTGGGCCATAGAAAGCCTTTTTTTGTTTTATTTGTTTTCTAAATTCTCCCTGAAAAAATCATTTTATTTTATTTGGTTTCTAAATTCTTCCTGAAAAAATCATTTTATTCTATTTTTTTTTCCTAAAGTCTCCCTGAAAAAAAAAAAAAAAAAAACAAATCAGTGGGAGATTAATATTGCCCTTTCTGCTTGTGTGCCAGTCTTGACTCCTGGGTGTGCCATCTCTCTCTCTCTCTCCAATTGTGGGCCATAGAAAGCCTATTATTTTTTTTAGCTTGATTTGGGTTCCAAAATCTACCTGAAAAAATCACTACATCAATCAGTGGGAGATAAATATTGGCCTCTGGGCTTGTGTGCCACTCCTGACTCCTGGGTGCGTCATCTCTCACTCAGTGGGCCATAGAAAGCCTTTTTTTGTTTTATTTGTTTTCTAAATTCTCCCTGAAAAAATCATTTTATTTTATTTGGTTTCTAAATTCTTCCTGAAAAAATCATTTTATTCTATTTTTTTTTTCCTAAAGTCTCCCTGAAAAAAAACAAAAAAAAAAACAAATCAGTGGGAGATTAATATTGCCCTTTCTGCTTGTGTGCCAGTCTTGACTCCTGGGTGTGCCATCTCTCTCTCTCTCTCCAATTGTAGGGCCATAGAAAGCCTATTATTTTTTTTAGCTTGATTTGGGTTCCAAAATCTACCTGAAAAAATCACTACATCAATCAGTGGGAGATAAATATTGGCCTCTGGGCTTGTGTGCCACTCCTGACTCCTGTTTGCGTCATCTCTCACTCAGTGGGCCATAGAAAGCCTTTTTTTGTTTTATTTGTTTTCTAAATTCTCCCTGAAAAAATCATTTTATTTTATTTGGTTTCTAAATTCTTCCTGAAAAAATCATTTTATTCTATTTTTTTTTTCCTAAAGTCTCCCTGAAAAAAAAAAAAAAAAAAAACAAATCAGTGGGAGATTAATATTGCCCTTTCTGCTTGTGTGCCAGTCTTGACTCCTGGGTGTGCCATCTCTCTCTCTCTCTCCAATTGTGGGCCATAGAAAGCCTATTATTTTTTTTAGCTTGATTTGGGTTCCAAAATCTACCTGAAAAAATCACTACATCAATCAGTGGGAGATAAATATTGGCCTCTGGGCTTGTGTGCCACTCCTGACTCCTGTGTGCGTCATCTCTCACTCAGTGGGCCATAGAAAGCCTTTTTTTGTTTTATTTGTTTTCTAAATTCTCCCTGAAAAAATCATTTTATTTTATTTCGTTTCTAAATTCTTCCTGAAAAAATCATTTTATTCTATTTTTTTTTTCCTAAAGTCTCCCTGAAAAAAAAAAAAAAAAAAAAAAAATCAGTGGGAGATTAATATTGCCCTTTCTGCTTGTGTGCCAGTCTTGACTCCTGGGTGTGCCATCTCTCTCTCTCTCTCCAATTGTGGGCCATAGAAAGCCTATTATTTTTTTAGCTTGATTTGGGTTCCAAAATCTACCTGAAAAAATCACTACATCAATCAGTGGGAGATAAATATTGGCCTCTGGGCTTGTGTGCCACTCCTGACTCCTGTGTGCGTCATCTCTCACTCAGTGGGCCATAGAAAGCCTTTTTTTGTTTTATTTGTTTTCTAAATTCTCCCTGAAAAAATCATTTTATTTTATTTAGTTTCTAAATTCTTCCTGAAAAAATCATTTTATTCTATTTTTTTTTCCTAAAGTCTCCCTGAAAAAAAACAAAAAAAAACAAATCAGTGGGAGATTAATATTGCCCTTTCTGCTTGTGTGCCAGTCTTGACTCCTGGGTGTGCCATCTCTCTCTCTCTCTCCAATTGTGGGCCATAGAAAGCCTATTATTTTTTTTAGCTTGATTTGGGTTCCAAAATCTACCTGAAAAAATCACTACATCAATCAGTGGGAGATAAATATTTGCCTCTGGGCTTGTGTGCCACTCCTGACTCCTGTGTGCGTCATCTCTCACTCAGTGGGCCATAGAAAGCCTTTTTTTGTTTTATTTGTTTTCTAAATTCTCCCTGAAAAAATCATTTTATTTTCTTTGGTTTCTAAATTCTTCCTGAAAAAATCATTTTATTCTATTTTTTTTTTTTCCTAAAGTCTCCCTGAAAAAAAAAAAAAAAATCAAATCAGTGGGAGATTAATATTTACATTTGTGCTTCAGTGACAGTCCTGCGTGTGTGGCATCTCTCTCATTTGTTGCCACCAACAACAGAGTGTGTAACATTGTGCCTGATTTTCGTTGTGGTCTCACTCACCTGTAAAGGGGTAGCTAAATCATACTGAAGTTATAGCTCACCGTGTAATTTGTGTGACAGCAACAAATACCGTTAGTTTGTTTACGTTTTTAAAACAATGAGGAAGTATGGTGGAAGAGGTCGTGGCCGGGGGCGTTCATTGTCAGCTGGTAATGAGGGTAGTGGTAGTGGTGGAGCATCAGCTGGTCGTGGGAAAAAAAATATTGCACCTAAGTCTGGAGCTGTGGAGCCAGGTTCGTCGTCTGGCTACACAAGGCCTCGAACGCTCCCTTTTCTGGGAGTAGGAAAACCGCTTTTAAAGCCGGAGCAGCAAGAGCAAGTTTTGGCTTATCTTGCTGACTCAGCCTCTAGCTCTTTTGCCTCCTCTCGTGAAACTGGTAAATGTCAAAGCAGCGCGTCGTTAGTGGATGTTCACGGTCAGAGACAAGTCGCTTCCTTGTCCTCTTCAGCAAAAACAACAACAGAGAAGAATGCAGCAGGCGACACAACGGGTTACTCCATGGAGCTCTTTACACATACCGTCCCTGGCTTAGAAAGTGAAGCAGTTAACAGTCCATGCCCATTACAAGTTGAATCTGACATGGAGTGCACTGATGCACAGCCACAGCCAGACTACTATGCTGGTCCTTTGACTCAGACCACAACATTGCCCTCGCAGGGTGCTGATCAAGAATCAGACCCTGATGAGACTATGTTGCCCCATCACGAACGCTATACCACCGACCGACACGGTGACACAGACGAAGTTGCACACGAGCTACAAGAAGAGGTAATAGATGACCCAGTTCTTGACCCCGACTGGCAGCCATTGGGGGAACAGGGTGCAGGCGGCAGCAGTTCTGAAGCGGAGGAGGAGGGGCCGCAGCAGGCATCAACATCACAACAGGTTCCATCTGCCGGGCCCGTATCTTGCCCAAAACGCGTGGCAAAGCTAAAACCTGTTGGAGGACAGCGTGGCCATCCGGTTAAAGCTCAGTCTGCAATGCCTGAAAAGGTATCCGATGCTAGAAAGAGTGCAGTCTGGCATTTTTTTAAACAACATCCAATTGATCAGCGCAAAGTCATCTGTCAAAAATGTTCAACTACCTTAAGCAGAGGACAGAATCTGAAAAGTCTCAATACAAGTTGCATGCATAGACATTTAACCACCATGCATTTGCAAGCCTGGACTAACTACCAAACGTCCCTTAAGGTTGTAGCACCCTCGGCCAATGAAGCTAGTCAGCAACGCAACATCCCTTCCGGCAGTGTAGGGCCACCATTTTCCGCACCACCTGCAGTATCTGTGCAGGTTTCTTTGCCAGGCCAAAGCCGTCAGGGTCAGGGAATCACCAGTTTCGTAGTAGGAAACACTGCATCTAGGGCACCGGTGGCAACAATACCATCTCCCACCGTCTCTCAGTCTGCCATGTCCACCGGCACCCCCGCTAGTTCCACGATCTCCAGCTCTCCAGTCCAGCTCACCCTACATGAGACTATGGTTAGAAAAAGGAAGTACTTAGCCTCGCATCCGCGTACACAGGGTTTGAATGCACACATAGCTAGACTAATCTCGTTAGAGATGATGCCCTACCGGTTAGTTGAAAGCGAAACTTTCAAAGCCCTGATGGACTACGTTGTACCACGCTACGAGCTACCCAGTCGACACTTTTTTTTCCAGAAAAGCCATCCCAGCCCTCCACCAGCATGTTAAAGAGCGCATCGTCCATGCACTCAGGCAATCTGTGAGCACAAAGGTGCACCTGACAACAGATGCATGGACCAGTAGGCATGGCCAGGGACGTTACGTGTCCATCACGGCACACTGGGTAAATGTGGTGGATGCAGGGTCCACAGGGGACAGCAAGTTTGGGACAGTTCTGCCTAGCCCACGGTCTAGGAAACAATTGGCTGTAGCCGTTCGCACCCCCTCCTCCTCCTCTTCGTCCTCCTGCAGAAGCGAGAGCTCGTCCACAGACCGCAGTCGCACAACCACTCCATCCGCAGCTGCCACTGTTGCACACCAGGTCTCCCATTATGGGGCAGCTACTGGCAAACGTCAGCAGGCTGTATTGGCTATGAAGTGTTTGGGCGACAACAGACACACCGCGGAAGTTCTGTCCGAGTTCTTGGAGAAAGAAACGCAGTCGTGGCTGGGCACTGTAGATCTTGAGGCAGGCAAGGTAGTGAGTGATAACGGAAGGAATTTCATGGCTGCCATCTCCCTTTCCCAACTGAAACACATTCCTTGCCTGGCTCACACCTTAAACCTGGTGGTGCAGTGCTTCCTGAAAAGTTATCCGGGGTTATCCGACCTGCTCCTCAAAGTGCGTGGACTTTGCTCACATATCCGCCGTTCGCCCGTACACTCCAGCCGTATGCAGACCTATCAGCGTTCTTTGAACCTTCCCCAGCATCGCCTAATCATAGACGTTGCAACAAGGTGGAACTCAACACTGCACATGCTTCAGAGACTGTGTGAACAGAGGCGGGCTGTTATGTTTTTGTGGGAGGATACACATACACGGGCAGGCAGTAGGATGGCAGACATGGAGTTGTCAGGTGTGCAGTGGTCGAAGATTCAAGACATGTGTCAAGTCCTTCAGTGTTTTGAGGAATGCACACGGCTGGTTAGTGCAGACAACGCCATAATAAGCATGAGCATCCCCCTAATGCGTCTGCTGATGCAAAGTTTGACGCACATAAAGGATCAGGCGTCTGCAGCTGAGGAAGAGGAAAGCCTTGATGACAGTCAGCCATTGTCTGGCCAGGGCAGTGTACAGGACGAGGTAGCGGGCGAAGAGGAGGAGGAGGACGAGGAGGATGATGGGGATGATTATATTTTTAATGAGGAAGCTTTTCCGGGGCCACTGGAAATTGGTGGCGCGGCAAGGCCGGGTTCTGGTTTTTTGAGGGACACAAGTGACGTGGATTTGCCTGAAACTGCCCCTCAACCAAGCACAACCGCAGATTTGAGAACTGGAACTTTGGCCCACATGGCGGATTATGCCTTACGTATCCTCAAAAGGGACACACGCATAACTAAAATGATGAATGATGACGATTACTGGTTGGCCTGCCTCCTTGATCCTCGCTATAAAGGCAAATTGCAAAATATAATGCCACATGAGAACTTGGAACTAATATTAGCAACCAAACAATCAACTCTTGTTGACCGTTTGCTTCTGGCATTCCCTGCACACAGCGCCCGTGATCGTTCTCACACGAGCTGCAGGGGCCAGCAGACCAGAGGAGTTAGAGGGGCAGAAATCAGAAGTGGCGTTGGCCAGAGGGGTTTTCTGACCAGGTTGTGGAGTGATTTTACTATGACCGCAGACAGGACAGGTACTGCAGCATCAATTCAAAGTGACAGGGGACAACATTTGTCCAGTATGGTTACAAACTATTTTTCATCCCTTATCGATGTTCTCCCTCAACCGTCATTCCCATTTGATTACTGGGCATCAAAATTAGACACCTGGCCAGAATTGGCAGAATATGCATTGCAGGAGCTTGCTTGCCCGGCAGCTAGTGTCCTATCAGAAAGAGTATTCAGTGCTGCAGGTTCAATACTAACAGAAAAAAGGACTCGTCTGGCTACCCAAAATGTAGATGATCTAACCTTCATTAAAATGAACCACAACTGGATTTCGAAACCTTTTGCCCCACCTTGCCCGGCTGACACCTAGCTTTCCTATGAAAAGGTCTTGCCTGTGGACTATTCTGAATGCCTTTTCCAATCTCGTAATTTTCAGCACCTGATTGTCCAGCATACGACATGTTTACACCTCACTAAATGGCCAAACTCCCCACACGGGGCCGTGGTATCGACACTTGGCGACAGCACCCGTGAGAGTGCAGTTTGTCTGAAGAGGTGGGTGAGCCCGCTTTTGGTCGACGGCACTGCCACTGGGTCCCTCCTAGTACAATAAAGTGTCTCTGGCGGTGGTGGTGCGCACCCAACGTCAGACACACCGTTGTAATATGAGGGGCCCTGGGCCTGTACCGCCTGCCACAAGACAGTTTCCCCCCACCCCAGCTCAAACAGTGCTCTACCACTTGCAAAATTATCTCACAGCTCCACCAATGTTTAGTCTATGCGCTGACTTCCTTCAATGCCTGCCACTGACAATACCATTGTATTGACATTTTTGTTATGTTAGGCCTTCGATGCCTGTCTGTGGTCACTCCTTCCACTAGGCCTCCACTGACCACACCACTGCTGCCCATGTACCCCTGGAACCAATTTAAAATTGCCTACAGCCATGTGTTATTATTTTAGGCCTTCGATGCCTGTCTGCGGTGACTCCTTCCACTAGGCCTCCACTGACCACACCACTGCTGCCCGTGTACCCCTGGAACCAATTTAAAATTGCCTACAGCCATGTGTTATTATTTTAGGCCTTCGATGCCTGTCTGCGGTCACTCCTTCCACTAGGCCTCCACTGACCACACCACTGCTGCCCGTGTACCCCTGTAACCAATTTAAAATTGCCTACAGCCATGTGTTATTATTTTAGGCCTTCGATGCCTGTCTGCGGGGACTCCTTCCACTAGGCCTCCACTGACCACACCACTGCTGCCCGTGTACCCCTGGAACCAATTTAAAATTGCCTACAGCCATGTGTTATTATTTTAGGCCTTCGATGCCTGTCTGCGGTGACTCCTTCCACTAGGCCTCCACTGACCACACCACTGCTGCCCGTGTACCCCTGGAACCAATTTAAAATTGCCTACAGCCATGTGTTATTATTTTAGGCCTTCGATGCCTGTCTGCGGTCACTCCTTCCACTAGGCCTCCACTGACCACACCACTGCTGCCCGTGTACCCCTGGAACCAATTTAAAATTGCCTACAGCCATGTGTTATTATTTTAGGCCTTCGATGCCTGTCTGCGGTCACTCCTTCCACTAGGCCTCCACTGACCACACCACTGCTGCCCGTGTACCCCTGTAACCAATTTAAAATTGCCTACAGCCATGTGTTATTATTTTAGGCCTTCGATGCCTGTCTGTGGTCACTCCTTCCACTAGGCCTCCACTGACCACACCACTGCTGCCCGTGTAGCCCTGGAACCAATTTAAAATTGCCTACAGCCATGTGTTATTATTTTAGGCCTTCGATGCCTGTCTGTGGTCACTCCTTCCACTAGGCCTCCACTGACCACACCACTGCTGCCCGTGTACCCCTGGAACCAACATCAGAAAATATAAAAATAAGTATTTTGCTTATAAAAAAGAAAATACTGGAGAGATATCAAATGCAGACATTTTAACATTAAAAACAAACACATACAACAAAAATCTGGTACAGTACTAAAAATGGCCACCAGCTACAATAACTTTCTCCTGCAAGTAGTTAACTGAAAGGTTTTTTCAATTTTAAACACAGATATGGCATCCACCGAGTGTTGTCCTGTCGCGTCTTCTTTATATTATTGCCAAGAAGATGCAAAACAATGAAAATAATAAAATCATTATTTACCAAAAAAATAGAGTAAGTCAAAACCACATTGCAAATAAACATTCATTACAAATAAAGAAGCAGGGCGCGTCCGAGGGTGAGTATATACCTAATAAGAATATAATCACCCTCGGACGCGCCCTGCTTCTTTCCGACAGCCTTCCTTCCTAAGAATCAGCCCTTCCGTGGTGTAGAGAGAGGGTTTGTTACACTCCAAGGTGTTCCCCAGGTTGCCTTTCCTGAGCTTCGATCTTCCGGCTCTCGTTTAGTAGTTGTTGGAAACTACGCTGCATTGGGCCTACAAATTGGGTATGGGGTGTAGAGAGATGGTGTGTTCCACTCCAAGGTGTTCCCCAGGTTGCCTTTCCTGAGCTTCGATCTTCCGGCTTTCGTTTAGTAGTTGTTGGAAACTACGCTGCATTAGGCCTACAAATTGGGTATGGGGTGTAGAGAGATGGTGTGTTCCACTGTAGAGAGATGGTGTGTTCCACTCCAAGGTGTTCCCCAGGTTTCCTCTCCATTGCTTCGATCTTCCGGCTCTCGTTTAGTAGTTGTTGGAAACTACGCTGCATTAGGCCTACAAATTGGGTATGGGGTGTAGAGAGATGGTGTGTTACACTCCAAGGTGTTCCCCAGGTTTCCTCTCCATTGCTTCGATCTTCCGGCTCTCATTTAGTAGTTGTTGGAAACTACGCTGCATTAGGCCTACAAATTGGGTATGGGGTGTAGAGAGATGGTGTGTTACACTCCAAGGTGTTCCCCAGGTTTCCTCTCCATTGCTTCGATCTTCCGGCTCTCGTTTAGTAGTTGTTGGAAACTACGCTGCATTGGGCCTACAAATTGGGTATGGGGTGTAGAGAGATGGTGTGTTACACTCCAAGGTGTTCCCCAGGTTTCCTCTCCATTGCTTCGATCTTCCGGCTCTCATTTAGTAGTTGTTGGAAACTACGCTGCATTAGGCCTACAAATTGGGTATGGGGTGTAGAGAGATGGTGTGTTACACTCCAAGGTGTTCCCCAGGTTTCCTCTCCATTGCTTCGATCTTCCGGCTCTCGTTTAGTAGTTGTTGGAAACTACGCTGTATTGGGCCTACAAATTGGGTATGGGGTGTAGAGAGATGGTGTGTTACACTCCAAGGTGTTCCCCAGGTTTCCTCTCCATTGCTTCGATCTTCCGGCTCTCATTTAGTAGTTGTTGGAAACTACGCTGCATTAGGCCTACAAATTGGGTATGGGGTGTAGAGAGATGGTGTGTTACACTCCAAGGTGTTCCCCAGGTTTCCTCTCCATTGCTTCGATCTTCCGGCTCTCGTTTAGTAGTTGTTGGAAACTACGCTGCATTAGGCCTACAAATTGGGTATGGGGTGTAGAGAGATGGTGTGTTCCACTGTAGAGAGATGGTGTGTTCCACTCCAAGGTGTTCCCCAGGTTTCCTCGCCAATGCTTCGATCATCATGCTCTCGTTTAGTAGTTGTTGGAAACTACGCTGCATTAGGCCTACAAATTGGGTATGGGGTGTAGAGAGATGGTGTGTTCCACTCCAAGGTGTTCTCCAGGTTGCCTTTCCTGAACTTCTATCTTCAGGCTCTCATTAAATTGTGGTTAAACGGAACAACTGCATTTGGCGTACTAGTTGTTTTGGGGCCTACTATCGGTGTCTGCCGCTCCTTGCTGTTCTCCTGGTTTCCTGTCCTGAAATTCCGTTTTCAGGCGCTCGTTAAGTAGTTGTTAATGTTAGACTGCATTTGGCCTACTAGTTGGGTTGGGGCCTACTATCGGTGTCTGCCACTCCTTGCTGTTCTCCTCCACTGAACAAAGCTGTGCCGCCTGTTTACTACTGTTGCCAATTTTGAACTGCATTTCGACTACTTACTGATTTGGGCCTACTCTCTGTGTCAGCCTCTCATTCCAGTTGTCCTCCACTGCAATGCCCCCTGATTAGTCCTGTGTTACCAATTTTGAACTGCATTTAGCCCACTTTATTCTTTGGGCCTATATCTGTGTTTCCTCCTCATCCTGCCCATTGCCCAGCCAGTGATAGATGAGTCTGCTGGTACATTGACCCATAACGCAACATTTCCCGTGCACGCTACACTGCAAGATTGTGACCCTGCTGAAAGTCAGGTCCCCCTTCCCGCATACCATACCACCTTACACGGGGACAAACAGGAAGGTGCAGATGAAAGTGCAGGTTCCTTCATCAGGTGGGGGGAGGAATACTAGTTGGCGACGTCACTGGCACAGGGCCTCTCATGGTACGCAAAAGTGTTGCTGCCGGTGGGAGGCGCCCCCGCCGTGCAAACACACCGCTGTACTTTGAGGGGCCCTGTGCCAGTGCCAATGCCAACGAGTGGGCCCCCCCTGCTTGCTCAGGTTCACAGCACTTGCAAAGTTGAAATACTTACCTCTCCCTGCTCCACTGCCGTGACGTGGTCCAGATTTCCTGGGCCCACTAATTACTTGAACCAGCCCTACCCACCACAACTTTAGCCAAATGACCCCCAATTTCAAATGCCTTCCAATTATTATAAGGTAAATTACGCTTGACAAGCTTCATTCAGAAGAATGGATGGTTTTGACATTAAAATGGGCACTCTAGGTGTTTTCCTGGCCCCCACTCACTGCCGACTATGCTGCCCCATTGACTTGCATTGGGTTTCGTGTTTCGGTCGATCCCGACTTTACGTCATAATCGGGCGATTTCACTCGACCCGACTTTTGAGATAGTCGGGTTTCGCGAAACCCGGCTCGACTCTAAAAAGGTCAAGGTCGCTCTCCATTGCTTCGATCTTCTGGCTCTCGTTTAGTAGTTGTTGAAAACAACACAGCATTAGGCCTACTAGTTGGGTATGGGGTGTAGAGACGGTGTGTTCCACACCAAGGTGTTCCCCAGGTTGCCTCTCCATTGCTTCGATCTTCTGGCTCTCGTTTAGTAGTTGTTGAAAACAACACTGCATTAGGCCTACTAGTTGGGTATGGGGTGTAGAGACGGTGTCTTCCACTCCAAGGTGTTCTCCAGGTTGCCTCTCCATTGCTTCAATCTTCATGCTCGTCTTTAGTAGTTGTTGAAAACAACACTGCATTAGGCCCTACTAGTTGGGTATGGGGTGTAGAGACGGTGTGTTCCACTCCAAGGTGTTCCCCAGGTTTCCTCTCCATTGCTTCGATCTTCTGGCTCTCGTTTAGTAGTTGTTGAAAACAACACTGCATTAGGCCTACTAGTTGGGTTGGGGCCTTCTATCTGTGTCTGCTGCTCCTTGCTGTTCTCCTACAATGAACAAAGCTGTGCCGCCGGTTTACTACTGTTGCCAATTTTGAACTGCATTTAGAATACTTACTGATTTGGGCCTACTCTCTGTGTCAGCCTCTCATTCCAGTTGTCCTCCACTGAACAAAACAATGCCCCCTGGTTAGTCCTGTTACCTATTTTGAACTGCATTTAGCCCGCTTTATTCTTTGGGCCCATATCTGTTTCCCCCTCATCCTGCCCATTGCCCAGCCAGTGATAGATGAGTCTGCTGGTATATTGACCCATAACGCAACATTCCCCGTGCACGCTACACTGCAAGATTGTGACCCTGCTGAAAGTCAGGTCCCCCTTCCCGCATACCATACCACCTTACACGGGGACAAAGAGGAAGGTGCAGATGAAGGTGTAGGTTCCTTCATCAGGTGGGGGGAGGAATAGTCGTTGGCAACGTCACTGGCACAGGGCCCCTCATAGTACGCAAAAGTGTTGCTGCCGGTGGGAGGCGCCCCCGCCGTGCAAACACACCGCTGTACTTTGAGGGGCCCTGTGCCAGTGCCAATGCCAACGAGTGGGCCCCCCCTGCTTGCTCAGGATCACAGCACTTGCAAAGTTGAAATACTTACCTCTCCCTGCTCCACTCCCGTGACATGGTCCAGATTTACTGGGCCCACTAATTACTTGAACCAGCCCTACCCCCCACAACTTTAGCCAAGTGACCCCCAATTTCCAATGCCTTACAATTATTATAAGCTAAATTAAGATTGACAAGCTTCAGTAACAAGAATGGATGTTTTTGCCATTAAAATGGGCTCTGTACATGTTTTCCTGGCCTCTACTCACTGCCGACTATGCTCCCCCATTGACTTGCTTTGGGTTTCGTGTTTCGGTCGATCCCCGACTTTTCGCGATAATCGGCCGATTCCACTCGACTCGACTTTTGAGATAGTCGGGTTTCGCAAAACCCGACTCGACTCTAAAAAGGTCAAGGTCGCTCAACCCTAATCAACACTACACAGTGCCACTTCTCCTGTCCTGTTTATATACACTGCACTGTACCTCTTCTCCTGTCCTGTATATATATAAACTGTAAAATACCACTCTTCCTGTCCTGTATATATACACAGTACAGTATCACTTCTCCTGTGTATATACACTGCACTGTACCACTCCTCCTGTCCTGTATATATACTTTGCACAGTACCTGTCCTGTCTTGTTGTCGAAGAGGCGACATGGACTTTGGGAGGGTCTATATTGGTTTAGTATTTTCAATATTACTATGGCCAGATAAAATATTGGAAACCTGTTTAAATGGATTATCGCAAGTAATCTCCTCTCCTCTGGATAGGGGATAAATTTCCAGTCACTGGAGATCCAACTGCTGGGATCCACATGATCCTGAGAATCGGAGCTCTGTAGAGTACCATGTAAATGCAACTGTGGTCGATCATACGCACTGTGGTGCCATTTAAACATGGCTCATCAAATAACTTTTATGAGAGTAAAGGGCACTACAAAATAAAGCAAAATTAACTGATCAGGGGTGGGAAGTTTTATAGTATGTGGCTGGTGGGGTTTGTGTGGCAGGGCTGCTTTTTTGGCCCAGTCCGGCCTTGCTGTGGTGGCAGGACCTCCAGGTACAGGCACATACATCTCCTGTCATGACAAGACAGGGCAAAAAGCTTGAACAAACTGCTTGACAAGTACACAGCATTCAGCAAGATGACCCCCTGCTAAAAGAACAACAGATAAGGAGAAGGGGAGTGTGTGTTGACATTGCTGCTCACCTGGAACAATATGCAAGGACCCCCAGAAGCAGGGGAATATCATGGTAACCAAGCCCCTCAGGTAGCTCTGTTTGTTTTTCACACAGAGGGACTGATGTGGAGATGGAGCAGGGAGATTGGCCAGCAATAAATGCTCCTCTGAGGACTGCAACCTCCATCTTTCACCTCACTAGTAAGAATGCAGTGCCTGATAACAATGAAAGTGAGGAAGCAGAATCAACAATGAAATATATATATCGGATCCTAGCATAACCCCTTCCTGACCCATGACGCCACGTAAGCATCATGAAAGTCGGTGCCAATCCGACCCATGACGCCTATGTGGCATCATGGAAAGATCACGTCCCTGCAGATCCGGTGAAAGGGTTAACTCCAATTTCACCAGATCTGCAGGGACAGGGGGAGTGGTAGTACAGCCCGGGGGGTGGCTTCACCCCCCCGTGGCTACGATCGCTCTGATTGGCTGTTGAAAGTGAAACTGCCAATCAGAGCGATTTGTAATATTTCACCTATTAAAACTGGTGAAATATTACAATCCATCCATGGCCGATGCTGCAATATCATCGGCCATGGCTGGAAACACTGGTCTGCCCCCCCACCACCACCACCGATCCCCCCCAGTCCTCCGATCAGTCTTGTACACTGCTCCACTCCCCTCCATCCCCCTGTCTGCTCCCTACGTGCTCTTGTCTGCTCCCCCCATGCTCCAATCCCACCCCCATGCTCCAATCCAACACCCCTGCACTCCGATCCACCCCACATGCTCCATTCCACCCCCCCATGCTCCAATCCACCCTCCATGCTCCGATCCACCCCCCGTGCTCCAATTCACCCCCCCGCACTTCGATCCACCCCTCCATGCTCCGATCCACCCCCCCCCCCCCGTGCTGCCCCCCACCCCATCATACTTACCGATCCTCCCAGGGTCCGTCCATCTTCTCCATGGGCGCCGCCATCTTCCATAATGGCGGGCGCATGCGCAGTGCGCCCGCCGAATCTGCCGGGAGGCAGATTCGTTCCAATGTGCATTTTGATCACTGTGATAAAACCTATCACAGTGATCAAAATAAAAAAAAAATAGTAAATGACTTCCCCCCCCTTTGTCACCACCATAGGTAGGGACAATACTAAAATAAATAAATTTTTTTCCCACTAAGGTTGGGGTTAGAACTGGGGTTAGGGTTATGGTTTCGGTATGTGCACATGTATTAGGGTTAGGGTTTTGGTATGTGCACACGTATTCTGGTCCTCTGCGGATTTTTCTGCAGCGGATTTGATAAATCTGCAGTGCTAAACCGCTGCGGATTTATGGCGGATTTACCGCGGTTTTTCTGCGCATTTCACTGCAGTTTACAACTGCGATTTTCTATTGGAGCAGTTGTAAAACCGCTGCGAAATCCGCAGAAAGTGACATGCTGCGGAATGTAAACCGCTGCGTTTCCGTGCAGTTTTTCTGCAGCATGTGTACAGGATATAATGGAACTAGAGAGAGTACAAAGGAGGGCAACAAAATTAATAAAGGGGATGGGAGAACTACAATACCCAGATAGATTAGCGAAATTAGGATTATTTAGTCTAGAAAAAAGACGACTGAGGGGCGATCTAATAACCATGTATAAGTATATAAGGGGACAATACAAATATCTCGCTGAGGATCTGTTTATACCAAGGAAGGTGACGGGCACAAGGGGGCATTCTTTGCGTCTGGAGGAGAGAAGGTTTTTCCACCAACATAGAAGAGGATTCTTTACTGTTAGGGCAGTGAGAATCTGGAATTGCTTGCCTGAGGAGGTGGTGATGGCGAACTCAGTCGAGGGGTTCAAGAGAGGCCTGGATGTCTTCCTGGAGCAGAACAATATTGTATCATACAATTATTAGGTTCTGTAGAAGGACGTAGATCTGGGGATTTATTATGATGGAATATAGGCTGAACTGGATGGACAAATGTCTTTTTTCGGCCTTACTAACTATGTTACTATGTTACTATGTTACAGCGATTTTTGTTTCCCATAGGTTTACATTGAATTGTAAACTCATGGGAAACTGCAGCGGATCCGCAGCATTTTCCGCAGCGTGTGCACATACCTTTAGAATTAGGCTATGTGCACACGGTGCGGATTGGCCGCTGCAGATTCGCAGCAGTGTTCCATCAGGTTTACATTACCATGTAAACCTATGGAAAACCAAATCCGCTGTGCCCATGGTGCGGAAAATACCACGTGGAAACGCTGCGTTGTATTTTCCGCAGCATGTCAATTCTTTGTGCGGATTCTGCAGCGTTTTACAACTGCTCCTCAATAGGAATCCGCAGGTGAAATCCGCACAAAAAAACACGGGAAATCCACGGTAAATCCGCAGGTAAAATGCAGTGCCTTTTACCCGCGGATTTTACAAAAATGGTGCTGAAAAATCTCACACAAATCCGCAACGTGGGCACATAGCCTTAGGGTTAGGGTTGGAATTAGGGTCGTGGTTAGGGTTGTGATTAGGGTTATGGCTACAGTTGGGATTAGGGTTAGGGGTGGTTTGGGGTTAGTGTTGGAGGTAGAATTGAGGGGTTTCCACTGTTTAGGCACATCAGGAGTCTCCAAACGCAACATGGCGCCACCATTGATGTCAGCCAATCTTGTATTCAAAAAGTCAAATGGTGCTCCCTCACTTCTGAGCTCTCCCGTGCGCCTAAACAGTGGTTTACCCCCACATATGGGGTACCAGCATACTCAGGACAAACTGCGCAACAATTACTGGGGTCCAATTTCTCCTGTTACCCTTGTGAAAATAAAAAATTGCTTGCTAAAACATCATTTTTGAGGAAATTAAAATGATTTTATATTTTCATGGCTCTGCGTCTGTGAAGCACTTAGGGGTTCAAAGTGCTCACCACATATCTAGATAAGTTCCTTGGGGGGTCTAGTTTCCAAAATGGGGTCACTTGTGGGGGGTTTCTACTGTTTAGGCACACCACGGGCTCTGCAAACGCAATGTAACGCCCGCAGACCATTCCATCAAAGTCTGCATTTCAAAAGTCACTACTTCCCTTCTGAGCCCCGACGTGTGCCCAAAACAGTGGTTTACCCCCACACATGGGGTATCAGCGTACTCAGGAGAAACTGGACAACAACTTTTGGGGTCCAAATTCTCCTGTAACCCTTGGGAAAATAAAAAATTCTGGGCTAAAAAAATATTTTTAAGGAAAGAAAACGTATTTATTATTTTCATGGCTCTGCGTTATAAACTTCTGTGAAGCACTTGGGGGTTCAAAGTGCTCACCACATATCTAGATAAGTTCCTTTCGGGGTCTAGTTTCCAAAATGGGGTCACTTGTGGGGGCTTTCTACTGTTTAGCCACATCAGGGTCTCTGCAAACGCAACGTGACGCCCGCAGAGCATTCCATCAAAGTCTGCATTTCAAAACGTTACTACTTCACTTCCGAGCCCCGGCATGTGCCCAAACAGTAGTTTACCCCCACATATGGGGTATCAGCGTACTCAGGAGAAACTGGACAACAAATATTGGGGTCAAATTTCTCCTGTTACCCTTGGGAAAATTAAAAAATTCTGGGCTAAATAATTATTTTTGAGGAAAGAAAACGTATTTATTATTTTTACGGCTCTGCGATATAAACTTCTGTGAAGCACTTGGGGGTTCAAAGTGCTCACCACACATCTAGATAAGTTCCTTTCGGGGTCTAGTTTCTAAAATGGGGTCACTTGTGGGGGGTTTCTATGGTTTAGCCACATCAGGGGCTCTGCAAACGCAACGTGACGCCCGCAGGTCATTCCATCAAAGTCTGCATTTCAAAACGTCACTACTTCACTTCCAAGCCCCGGCATGTGCCCAAACAGTGGTTTACCCCCACATATGGGGTATCAGCGTACTCAGGAGAAACTGGACAACAACTTTTGGCATCAAATTTCTCCTGTTACCCTTGGGAAAATAAAAAATTGCGGGCTAAAAAATCATTTTTGAGAAATTTTTTTATTTTTTTATTTTCATGGCTCTGCGTTATAAACTTCTGTGAAGCAGTTGGGGGTTCAAAGTGCTCACCACACATCTATATTAGTTCCTTTGGGGGTCTAGTTTCCAAAATGGGGTCATTTGTGGGGGATCTCCAATGTTTAGGCACACAGGGGCTCTCCAAACATGACATGGTGTCCGCTAATGATTGGAGCTAATTTTCCATTTAAAAAGCCAAATGGCGTGCCTTCCCTTCCGAGCCCTGCCGTGCGCCAAAACAGTGGTTTACCCCCACATATGGGGTATCAGCGTACTCAGGATAAACTGGACAACAACATTTGGGGTCCAATTTCTCCTATTACCCTTGGTAAAATAGGAAATTCCAGGCTAATAAATCATTTTTAAGGAAAGAAAAATTATTTTTTATTTTCATGGCTCTGCGTTATAAACTTCTGTGAAGCACCTGGGGGTTTAAAGTGCTCAATATGCATCTAGATAAGTTCCTTGTGGGTCTAGATTCCAAAATGGGGTCACTTGTGGGGGAGCTCCAATGTTTAGGCACACAGGGGCTCTCCAAACGCGACATGGTATCCGCTAACTATTGGAGCTAATTTTCCATTCAAAAAGTCAAATGGCGCGCCTTCCCTGCCGAGCCCTGCCGTGTGCCCAAACAGTGGTTTACCCCCACATATGAGGTATCGGCATACTTGGAATAAATTGTCCAACAAATTTTAGGATCCATTTTATCCTATTGCCCATGTCAAAATGAAAAAATTGAGGTGAAAAGAATTTTTTTGTGAAAAAAAAGTACTTTTTCATTTTTACGGATCAATTTGTGAAGCACCTGAGGGTTTAAAGTGCTCACTAGCCATCTTGATAAGTTCCTTGGGGGGTCCAGTTTCCAAAATGGCGTCACTTGTGGGGGAGCTCCAATGCTTAGGCACACAGGGCCTCTCCAAACGCAACATGGTGTCCGCTAATGATGGAGATAATTTTTCATTCAAAAAGTCAAATGGTGCTCCTTCCCTTCCGAGCCTTACCATGTGCCCAAACAGTGGTTTACCCCCCCATGTGAGGTATCGGTGTACTCAGGAGAAATTGCCCAACAAATTTTAGGATCCATTTTATCCTGTTGCCCATGTGAAAATGAAAAATTTGAGGCTAAAAGATTTTTGTGTGAAAAAAAAGTACTTTTTAATTTTTACGATTGGTGATCGATGTGAGACATCAATGTAGATTACAATGGATCTGTGGAGGTGTTTTTTTGGAGAAACAATAGGTGAAAGATGTTGTCTAAAGGTACCGTCACACTAAGCGACGCTGCAGCGATACCGACAACGATCCGGATCGCTGCAGCGTCGCTGTTTGGTCGCTGGAGAGCTGTCACACAGACAGCTCTCCAGCGACCAACGATCCCGAGGTCCCCGGTAACCAGGGTAAACATCGGGTAACTAAGCGCAGGGCCGCGCTTAGTAACCCGATGTTTACCCTGGTTACCAGCGTAAAAAAACAAACAGTACATACTTACATTCAGCTGTCTGTCCCTTGCCGTCTGGTTCCTGCACTGACTGCTGGCCGTAAAGTGAAAGTGAAAGCACAGCACAGCGGTGAGTCACACAGCGGTGACTCACCGCTGTGGCTGTGCTCTGCTTTCACTTTACGGCCAGCAGTCATTGCAGGAACCAGACGGCAAGGGACAGACAGCTGAATGTAAGTATGTACTGTTTGTTTTTTTACGCTGGTAACCAGGGTAAACATCGGGTTACTAAGCGCGGCCCTGCGCTTAGTTACCCGATGTTTACCCTGGTTACCAGCAAAGACATCGCTGAATCGGTGTCACACACGCCGATTCAGCGATGTCTACGGGGAGTCCAGCGACGAAATAAAGTTCTGGACTTTCTTCCCCGACCAGCGATCTCCCAGCAGGGGCCTGATCGCTGCTGCCTGTCACACTGGACGATATCGCTAGCGAGGACGCTGCAACGTCACGGATCGCTAGCGATATCGTCTAGTGTGACAGTACCTTTAGTTTTTATTTTAAAATAAAGCACTTATCTGTGTGTGTGTGTGTGTGTGTGTGTGTTTATTTACAGGTTTAGTAATGGGAGTGTCTGACTGACACCTCTCCATTAGTAACCCTTGGACTTGATGTCAGGTGTGATTTTTGACAAATCACAGCTGTCATCAAACTCATATATTACCCTAATTGCCACTGCACCAAGGCATGGGGATAATGGGGTAAAGTGCCAGAATTTGCAAATCTGATGTGATGTGCCAATTCTGGGGCAGCTGTGGGCTTCTATTTTTTGGCTGGGACAGCCTGATAATAGAAGCGCCCAGCTTTATCTGTGCTGGTTTTAAAAAGGTGGGGGACCCTGCACCGTTTTTTAATTTAATGTGTAAAAAAAACAAACAAAAAAACAGTATCTATTTATCTCTTTAATTTCTATGCTGCATTTCATGTCATACATGTCAGGCGGACAGCAAACTAACAGCGCACGGATATGTACAGCACACGGATAATACACACGGATGGTACATGGACCAAGGATCTCACCTGTACTGGTTTTTCCAGTACCGGAAACACCAGGACGTGTGGAGGCCTATTATCTTTGCACATATTTAAAGCTTAAAAATCAGTAATTACTTGATTAATGCATTATATTGTGGTATGTGTCACACGGACTGAAAAAACATGGACACGGATGCTGATAAAAAAAATGCTCGGATGGCGAAAACGGAATGTCCCAGAGCTGCAGAATATGATGGCGCTATATAAACAATACATAATAAAATACATAGCAATTCACCACTAACTGTTTAGAGTTGTGTGAAAGGTTCCCTTTAAAAAAAAACCTGACACCATCAAAATCAGAGGTGAGCTAAGCCCACCAGCATCAGGAGCTTATCTACAGCATTCTGTAATGCTGTAGATAAGCCCCCCATGTATCCAGAAAGATGAGAAAAAGAGGTTAGATTATACTCACCCAGGGGCGGATCCCGGTCCGGTTCTGGTCCGATGGGTACCGCGGTCCGGTCCGGGGCCTCCCATCTTCTTACGATGACGTCTTCTTCTTGTATTCACGCTGCGGCTTCGGCGCAGGCGTGCTTTGTCTGCCCTGTTGAGGGCAGAGCAAAGTACTGCAGTGTGCAAGCGCCGGGCCTCTCTGACCTTTCCCGGAAACTGCGCACTGCAATACTTTGCTCTGCCCTCAACAGGGCCGACAAAGTACGCCTGCGTCGGAGCCACAGCATGAATACAAGAAGAAGACGTCATCATAAGAAAATGGGAGACCCCGGACCGGACCGTGACGCCCATCGGACCAGAACCGGACCAGGACCGCCCTTGGGTGAGTATAATCTAACCTCTTTTTCTCATATTTCAGGATACATGGGGCGCTTATCTACAGCATTACAGAATGCTGTAGATAAGCCCCTGATGCTGGTGGGCTTAGCTCACCTTCGATTTTGGGGGTGACAGGTTCCCTTTAATGAAAACAGCTGGAGTGTATATTGGTACTAAGTTGTGATACTTTTGATTTTTAACCCCTTTATCCCATGGGTGGTTTGCACGTCAAAAGACAGGGCCAAATTTTACAATTTTGACCACTGTCCCTTTATGAGGTTATAACTCTGGAACGCTTCAACGTATCCCGGTGATTCTGACAATGTTTTCTTGAGACATATTGCACTTAATGATCGTGGTAAAATTTCTTTGATATGACTTCCGTTTATTTGTGAAAAAAATGGAAATTTGGTGAAAATTTTGAAAATGTCACAATTTTACAACTTTGAATTTTCATGCCCTTAAATTACAGAGGTCTGTCAAACAAAATACTTAATAAGTAACATTTCCCACATGTCTACTTTACATCAGCACAATTTGGAAACACATTTTTTTGTTAGGGAGTTATAAGGGTTAAAAGTTGACCAGCGATTTCTCATTTTTACAACACCTTTTTTTTTTTTAGGGACCACATCATATTTGAAGTCACTTTGAGAGGTCTATATGATAGAAAATACCAAAAATTTACACCATTTTTAACCCTTCAGGTGCTTCACAGGAATTTTTGGAATGTTTAAAAAAAAATGAACATTTAACTTTATTCACAAAAAAATTAATTCAGACCCAATTTGCTTTATTTTACCAAAGGTAACAGGAGAAATTAGACCACAAAAGTTGTTGAACAATTTGTCCTGAGTACGCCGATACCCCATATGTGGGGGTAAACCTCTGTTTGCGCGCATGGCAGAGCTTGGAAGGGAAGGAGAGACATTTGACGTTTCAATGCAAAATTGGCTGGAATTGAGATAGGACGCCGTTTGGAGAGCCCCTGATGTGCCAAAACAGTGGAAACCCCACTCAAGTGACACCATTTTGGAAAGTAGACCCACTGATGAACTTATCTAGATGTGTGGTGTGCACTTTGAACACCCAATTGTTTCACTAAGTTTTATCATGTAGAGTGGAAATTAAAAAGTCTTTTTTTTTTCACGAAAATGATTTTTAGCCCCCAATATTGTATTATCCCAAGGGTATCCGGAGAAATTGGACCCAAAAAGTTGTTGGGCAATTTGTCCTGAGTATGCTGATACCCCATATGTGGGGGAAACCACAGTTTGGGTGCATGGCAGAGCTCAGAAGGGAATGAGCGCCGTTTTAGAATGCAGACTTTAATGGAATGGTCTGCTGGCATCACGTTGAGTTTGCAAAACCCTTGATGTACCTAAACAGTAGAACCCCCCACACAAGTGACCCCATATTGGAAACTAGACCCCCAAAGGAACTTATCTAGATGTGTTGTGAGAACTTTGAACACCCAAGTGTTTCACTAAAGTTTATAACGCAGAGCTGTGAAAATAAAAAATCTTTTTTTCCTCAAAAATGATATTTTAGCCCCCAGTTTTGCATTTTCCCAAGGGTAACAGGAGAAATTGGACCCCAAAAGTTGTTGTCCAATTTGTCCTGAGTACGCTGATACCCTATATGTGGGGGTAAACCACTGTTTGGGCACATGGCAGAGCTCGGAAGGGAAAGAGGGCTGTTTTACTTTTTCAACGAATAATTGGAAGGAATTGAGATCGGACATCATGTTGCATTTTCAGAGTCCCTGATGTGCCTAAACAGTGGAAACCCCACAATTCTAACTCGAACCCTAACCTCAACACACCCCTAACCCTAATCCCAAGCCTAGCCACATCCCTAACCCCAACATACCTCCGATCCCAACCCTAATCCCAACCCTAACCACACCCCTAACCCTAACACACCCCTAACACTAATCCCAACACACCCCTAACCTTAATCCCAACCCTACACCTAACCCGAACACACCCCTAATTTTAGTCCCAACTCCAACACACCCCTAACCCTAACCACACCCCCAACCCTGACACACCCCTATCCCAACCATAAACATAATCCCAACCCTAACCCCAACTCTAGCCCCAACCCTAACTTTAGCCCCAACCCTAACCCTAACTTTAGCCCCAACCCTAGTCCTAACTTTAGGCCCAACCCTAACTTTAGCCCCATCCCTAATGGGAAAATGGAAATAAATACTTTTTTAATTTTATTATATTTCCCTAATGAACGGGGTGATGAAAGGGGGTTTGATTTACTATTTATAGCGGGTTTTTGTTCGGCAGCTGTCACACACTAAAAGATGCTTTTTATTGCAAAAAATAGTTTTTGAATTACCACATATTGAGAGATATAATTTTTCCATATTTTGGTCCACAGAGTCATGTGAGGTCTTGTTTTTTGCAGGCTGAGTTGATGTTTTTATTGGTACCATTTTCGGGCACATGACATTTTTTGATTGCATTTTATTCTGATCTTTGTTAGGCAGAATGAACAAAAACCAGCAATTCATGAATTTTTGGGGGGAGGTGTTTATACCATTCCGCGTTTGGTGAAATTGATAAAGCAGTTTTATTCTTCGGGTCAGAACGATTACAGCGATACCTCAATTACATAATTTTTTTATGTTTTGGCGCTTTAATACAATAAAAACTATTGTATATAAAAAAAATAATTATTTTTGCATTGTTTTATTCTGAGTGCTATAACTTTTTTATTTTTTTCCTGATGATGCTGTGTGGCAGCTCGTTTTTTTGCGGGATAAGATGACGTTTTCAGCAGTGCCATGTTTATTTATATCTGTCTTTTTGATCGCGTGTTATTCCGCTTTTTAAGTCAAAAACACACTGGCGCTGGCCTATTTAGCTGTAGTGTTTAAGTCACTGGCACCCTGGCAGATGGGATGTGCAAGTCTGCCCAGTAAAATGTCTCAAGTGTAATAGAAAAGGGGCTGCCGGGCTAATACTATTGTGCCGATGCACAAACTTTCTTCTCAAGAAAGAGGGACGGTTCCCTCGAAACGCGTCGGGATTGGCCCTTGTACATGTCCATCTTCTATGGACAGGTGACGTCACCACTAACCACGCCCCCCGCTCACCATACTACTACACGGCGGCGCCTTCGGCCGAGGCAAACCGCCGGTTCTTGCGGACGGGGATTCAGGAGCCATTTCGGTGCTAAGGCAGGACGCTTCCCATCTGGGGACTTATTTTAGCCAACCACATCGCCAAAGACTCCAGGAACAAACAAGTAAGTGCCACTCGATTAATTCTGGAACGCGCAGTGACTACAGGCATACAGCCACTGAGTTTGTGCATCGGCACACTGGTATTAGCGCGGCAGCCCCTTTTCTATTACACTTGAGACTTTTTTTTGCCTCTTTTTTTTACAGTGTTCGCTGAAGGGGTTAACTATTGGTACAGTTTTATAGGTCGGGTCATTACGGACGCAGCGATACTAAGTATGTGTACTATATATATATATATATATATATATATATATATATATATACATATATATATATATAAAGAAAAGTATTTATTGGAACAGTATTTTTTTTTTTTTTTATTTAGGAATTTAAAAAAATATATTTTTACACATGTTAGCTTTTTTTTTTAAACTTTTTTACTTTGTCCCAGGGTGGGACATCACTACTGTATATAGTGTCAAATCGCTGATCTGACACTTTGCACAGCACTGTGTCAGATTAGCAATCTGACTGGCAGTGCAGGAGGCTTGCCGGCACCTGCTCTCAGCAGGGACTGACAAGCCACCTCCCTGCAAGACCCAGAAGGACCCCGTGGCCATCTTGGATCTGGGGGCCTGAAGGGAGGAGGCCCTCGAAACAATGCGATCACATTGCGTTGTTCTGAGGGTCTCAGGGAAGCACGCAGGGAGCCCCCTCCCTGCGCGATGCTTCTCTATGACCCCGAAATGCTGCAATTTTGTTTGATTGCAGTGTTCAGGGGGTTAAAATGCTGGGAGCGGTCTGCGACTGCTCCTGGCACATAGTACCGGATGTCAGCTGTGATAATCAGCTGATACACGGCCGCGCTCCCCCTGGGAGCACGGCTGATCGCATGTGCCGCACTATTCTGTCCATGGTAGAAAAGGGTTAAATCACTTTTTTTGTACAGTGGGATGAACAAAAAAAATTGCGTGCATGAATTTATGAAATCCTGTCTTTTTTGATGGGTTAAAAGAATTTTCTGGCACCGTTTGGTTCCAGATTGGGAAGTGAGAGGGGTTGATATTCTGCCGTCAAAGCAAAACTGTCAATCATGCATCTGTCCTGTCAGGTACCTGTAGACATGATGCCCTCAACGCTGCTCACCTCCCAATGCAGCACTGAAAAAACCCTTAAAGTGAACCTGTCAGCTGATACAGGCTACCTGATTCATGGGCAGGATGTTTCTGACACTGACGATCTCTCAGCCATGCATGTTTGACTTTGAAATGCTGCGGCGTCACAGAGAAAAAGCATACTTTGGCTTTTTCTCACCTGCTGTCAGTGACTGACAGGAAAGAAAATTCAATGAATGGGAGCTGATGGGGAGAAGCCACAGAGGACCTAAGGCCGGAGTCACACTAGAGAGGAATACGGATGAGTGCTATGTGAGAAAACATCACATAGCACTCGGGCCGCTGTTAATCTATGGGGCAGCTCCCATCATCCGTTTTTTTCTAGGCCTTATTATACGTGCGAGTGAAATCGTAGAATGCCGCGATTTGCACCATATATCGGCCGAGACTCGCCAATACAAGTCTATGGGTGCGAGAAAAAAAACAGACAACACATGGACAATCAGTGTGACTTGCGAGAAATACGCAAGCATTTTCCTCATTTCAGCTCACTGAGCCATTAACCCCTTAAGCCCCGAGGGTGGTTTGCACGTTAACCCCTTCATGACCCAGCCTATTTTGACCTTAAAGACCTTGCCGTTTTTTGCAATTCTGACCAGTGTCCCTTCATGAGGTAATAACTCAGGAACGCTTCAATGGATCCTAGCGGTTCTGAGATTGTTTTTTCGTGACATATTGGGCTTCATGTTAGTGGTAAATTTAGGTCAATAAATTCTGTGTTTATTTGTGATAAAAACGGAAATTTGGCGAAAATTTTGAAAATTTCGCAATTTTCACATTTTGAATTTTTATTCTGTTAAACCAGAGAGTTATGTGACACAAAATAGTTAATAAATAACATTTCCCACACGTCTACTTTACATCAGCACAATTTTGGAAACAAAATTTTTTTTTGCTAGGAAGTTATAAGGGTTAAAATTTGACCAGCGATTTCTCATTTTTACAACGAAATTTACAAAACCATTTTTTTTAGGGACCACCTCACATTTGAAGTCAGTTTGAGGGGTCTATATGGCTGAAAATACCCAAAAGTGACACCATTCTAAAAACTGCACCCCTCAAGGTGCACAAAACCACATTCAAGAAGTTTATTAACCCTTCAGGTGCTTCACAGCAGCAGAAGCAACATGGAAGGAAAAAATGAACATTTAACTTTTTAGTCACAAAAATGATTTTTCAGCAACAATTTTTTTATTTTCCCAATGGTAAAAGGAGAAACTGAACCACGTACGTTGTTGTCCAATTTGTCCTGAGTACGCTGATACCTCATATGTGGGGGTAAACCACTGTTTGGGCGCACGGCAGGGCTTGGAAGGGAAGGAGCGCCATTTGACTTTTTGAATGAAAAATTGGCTGCACTCTTTAGCGGACACCATGTCACATTTGGAGAGCCCCCGTGTGCCTAAAAATTGGAGCTCCCCCACAAGTGACCCCATTTTGGAAACTAGACGCCCCAAGGAACTTATCTAGATGCATAGTGAGCCCTTTAAACCCCCAGGTGCTTCACAAATTGATCCGTAAAAATGAAAAAGTACTTTTTTTTCACAAAAAAATTCTTTTAGCCTCAATTTTTTCATTTTCACATGGACAACAGGATAAAATGGATCCTAAAATTTGTTTGGCAATTTCTCCTGAGTACACCGATACTTCACATGTGGGGGTAAACCACTGTTTGGGCACATGGTAAGGCTCGGAAGGGAAGGAGCGCCATTTGACTTTTTGAATGAAAAATTATCTCCATCGATAGCGGACACCATGTCGCGTTTGGAGAGACCCTGTGTGCTTAAACATTGGAGCTCCCCCACAAGTGACCCCATTTTGGAAACTGGACCCCCCAAGGAACTTATCTAGATGCCTAGTGAGCACTTTAAACCCTCAGGTGCTTCAGAAATTGATCCGTAAAAATGAAAAAGTACTTTTTTTTCACAAAAAATTTATTTTCGCCTCAATTTTTTCATTTTCACATGGGCAATAGGATAAAATGGATCCTAAAATTTGTTGAGCAATTTCTCCCGAGTACGCCGATACCTCATATGTGGGGGTAAACCACTGTTTGGGCACACGGCAGGGCTCGGAAGGGAAGGCGCGCCTTTTAACTTTTTGAATGGAAAATTAGCTCCAATTGTTAGCGGACACCATGTCGCATTTGGAAAGCCCCTGTGTGCCTATGCAATGGAGCTCCCCCACAAGTGACCCCATTTTGGAAACTAGACCCCCCAAGGAACTTATCTAGATGCATACTGAGCACTTTAAACCCCCAGGTGCTTCACAGAAGTTTATAATGCAGAGCCATGAAAATAAAAAATAATTTTTCTTTTCTCAAAAATGATTTTTTAGCCTGGAATTTCCTATTTTGCCAATGGTAATAGGAGAAATTGGACCACAAATGTTGTTGTCCAGTTTGTCCTGAGTATGCAGATACCCCATATGTGGGGGTAAACCACTGTTTGGGCGCACGGCAGGGCTCAGAAGGGAAGGCACGCCATTTGGCTTTTTAAATGGAAAATTATCTCCAATCATTAGCGGACACCATGTCGCGTTTGGAGAGCCCCTGTGTGCCTAAACATTGGAGATCCCCCACAAATTACCCCATTTTGGAAACTAGACCCCCAAAGGAACTAATCTAGATGTGTAGTGAGCACTTTGAACCCTCAAGTGCTTCACAGAAGTTTATAACGCAGAGCCATGAAAATTAAAAAAAAAAATTATTTTCTCAAAAATGAATTTTAGCCCGCAATTTTTTATTTTCCCAAGGGTAACAGGAGAAATTTGACCCCAAAAGTTGTTGTCCAGTTTCTCCTGAGTACGCTGATACCCCATATGTGGGGGTAAACCACTGTTTAGGCACATGCTGGGGCTCGGAAGTGAAGTAGTGACGTTTTGAAATGCAGACTTTGATGGAATGCTCTGCGGGCGTCACGTTGCGTTTGCAGAGCCCCTGATGTGGCTAAACAGTAGAAACCCCCCACAATTGACCCCATTTTGGAAACTAGACCCCGAAAGGAACTTATCTAGATGTGAGGTGAGCACTTTGAACCCCCAAGTGCTTCACAGAAGTTCATAACACAGAGCAGTGAAAATAATAAATACGTTTTCTTTCCTCAAAAATAATTTTTTAGCCCAGAATTTTTTATTTTCCCAAGGGTTACAGGAGAAATTGGACCACAAAAGTTGTTGTCCAGTTTCTCCTGAGTACGCTGATACCCCATGTGTGGGGGTAAACCACTGTTTGGGCACACGTGGGGGCTCAGAAGGGAAGTAGTGACTTTTGAAATGCAGACTTTGATGGAATGGTCTGCGGGCGTCACATTGCGTTTGCAGAGCCCCTGGTGTGCCTAAACAGTAGAAACCCCCCACAAGTGACCCCATTTTGGAAACTAGACCCCCAAAGGAACTTATCTAGATGTGTGGTGAGCACTTTCAACCCCCAAGTGCTTTACAGAAGTTTATGACGCAGAGCCGTGAAAATAATAAATACGTTTTCTTTCCTCAAAAATAATTTTTTAGCCCAGAATTTTTTATTTTCCCAAGGGTTACAGGAGAAATTGGACCACAAAAGTTGTTGTCCAGTTTCTCCTGAGTACGCTGATGCCCCATGTGTGGGGGTAAACCACTGTTTGGGCACACGTGGGGGCTCAGAAGGGAAGTAGTGACTTTTGAAATGCAGACTTTGATGGAATGGTCTGCGGGCGTCACGTTGCGTTTGCAGAGCCCCTGGTGTGCCTAAACAGTAGAAACCCCCCACAAGTGACCCCATTTTGGAAACTAGACCCCCCAAGGAACTTATCTAGATATGTGGTGAGCACTTTGAACCCCCAAGTGCTTCACAGACGTTTACAACGCAGAGCCGTGAAAATAAAAAATCATTTTTCTTTCCTCAAAAATGATGTTTTAGCAAGCAATTTTTTATTTTCTCAAGGGTAACAGGAGAAATTGGACCCCAGTAATTGTTGCGCAGTTTGTCCTGAGTATGCTGGTACCCCATATGTGGGGGTAAACCACTGTTTGGGCACACGTCGGGGTTCGGAAGTGAGGGAGCACCATTTGAATTTTTGAATACAAGATTGGCTGGAATCAATGGTGGCGCCATGTTGCGTTTGGAGACCCCCTGAAGTGCCTAAACAGTGGAAACCCCTCAATTCTACCTCCAACACACCCCTAACCCTTATCCCAACTGTAGCCGTAACCCTAATCACAACCCTAACCCCAACACACCCCTAACCACAACCCTAACCCCAACACACCCCTAACCCTAACCACAACCCTAATTCCAACCCAACTCTAAGGCTATTTGCCAACGTTGCGGATTCGTATGAGATTTTTCAGCATCATTTTTGAAAAATCCGCGGGTAAAAGGCACTGCGTTTTACCTGTGGATTTACCGTGGATTTCCAGTGTTTTTTGTGCGGATTTCACCTGTGGATTCCTATTGAGGAACAGGTGTAAAACGCTGCGGAATCCGCACAAAGAATTGGCATGCTGCGGAAAATACAACGCAGCGTTCCCGCGCGGTATTTTCTGCACCATGGGCACAGCGGATTTGGTTTTCCATATGTTTACATGGTACTGTAAACCCGATGGAACACTGCTGCGGATCCGCAGCGGCCAATCCGCACCGTGTGCACATAGCCTAATTCTAAAGGTATGTGCACACGCTGCGGAAAACGCTGCGGATCCGCAGCAGTTTCCCATGAGTTTACAGTTCAATGTGAACCTATGGGAACCAAAAATCGCTGTACACATGTCACTTCTTTCTGCGGATTCCGCAGCGGTTTTAGAACTGCTCCAATAGAAAATCGCAGTTGTAAAACCGCAGTGAAATGCGCAGAAAAACCGCGGTAAATCCACGATAAATCGGCAGCGGTTTAGCACTGTGGATTTTTCAAATCCGCTGCGGAAAAATCCGCATAGGACCAGAATACGTGTGCACATACCGAAACCCTAACCCTAGCCCTAACCCTACCCCTAACCCTACCCCTACCCCTAACCCTAGCCCTAACCCTACCCCTACCCCTAACCCTACCCCTAACCCTAACCCTACCCCTAACCCTACCCCTAACCCTACCCCTAACCCTAACCCTAGTTCTTACCCCAACCTTAGTGAAAAAAAAAAATTCTTTATTTTTTTTATTGTCCCTATCTATGGGGGTGACAAAGGGGGGGGTCATTTACTATTTTTTTTATTTTGATCACTGAGATAGGATATATCTCAGTGATCAAAATTCACTCTGGAACGAATCTGCCGGCCGGCAGATTCGGCGGGCGCACTGCACATGCGCCCGCCATTTTGGAAGATGGCGGCGCCCAGGAAAGAAGACGGACGGACCTCGGGCGGCCAGGTAAGTATAAGGGGGGGGAGATCAGGGCACGGGGGGGGCGTCGGAGCACGGGGGGGTGGATCGGATCATGGGGGGGGTGGATCGGAACACGGGAGGGAGGATTGGAGCACGGGGAAGGATTGGAGCACGGGGTGAGGGATCGCTGTGCGGGGGGGGGTGGATCGGAGCACGGGGGGGGGGTCGCTGTGTGCGGGGGGGGATCGGAGTGCGGGGGGGTTTGATTGCAGCACAGGGGGTGTGATTGGTGCACGGGGAAGCGGACAGGAGGACGGGGGAGCGGAGCACAGGACGGAGGGGAGCGGACCACAGATCGGGGGGCTGGGGGGGCGATCGGAGGGGTGGGGTGGGTGCACATAAGTGTTTCCAGCCATGGCCGATGATATTGCAGCATCGGCCATGGCTGGATTGTAATATTTCACCAGTTTTTTAGGTGAAATATTACAAATCGCTCTGATTGGCAGTTTCACTTTCAACAGCCAATCAGAGCGATCGTAGCCACGAGGGGGTGAAGCCACCCCCCCTGGGCTAAACTACCACTCCCCCTGTCCCTGCAGATCGGGTGAAATGGGAGTTAACCCTTTCACCCGGCCTGCAGGGACGCGATCTTTCCATGACGCATATGCTGCGTCATGGGTCGGAATGGCACCGACTTTCATGACGCAGCGTATGCGTCAAAGGTCGGGAAGGGGTTAATGACCGGGCCAATTTTTACAATTCTGACCACTGTCCCTTTATGAGGTTATAACTCTGGAACACTTCAACGGATCCCGGTGATTCTGACATTGTTTTCTCAAGACATATTGTACTTCATGATAGTGGTAAAATTTCTTTGATATTACCTGCGTATATTTGTGAAAAAAAAACGGAAATTTGGCAAAAATTTTGAACATTTCGCAATTTTCCAAATTTGAATTTATCACAGAGATATGTCACACAAAATACTTAATAAGTAACATTTCCCACATGTCTACTTTACATCAGCACAATTTTGGAAACAACATTTTTTTTGTTAGGGAGTTATAAGGGTTAAAAGTTGACCAGCAATTTCTCATTTTTACAACACCATTTTTTTTAGGGACCACGTCACATTTTAAGTCATTTTGAGGGGTATATTTGATAGAAAATACCCAAGTATGACACCATTCTAAAAACTGTACCCCTCAAGGTGCTCAAAACCACATTCAAGAAGTTTATTATCTCTTCAGAGGTGTTTCACAGGAATTTTTGGAATGTTTAAATAAAAATGAACATTTCACTTTTTTTCACAGAAAAAATTTACTTCAGATCCAATTTGTTATATTTTACCAAGGGTAACAGGAGAAAATGGACCTGTACAATTTGTCTTAAGTACGCCGATATCCCATATGTGGGGGTAAACCACTGTTTGGGCGCATGGCAGAGCTCGGATTGGAATGAGCGCCATTTGACTTTTCAAATTGGCTAGAATTGAGATGGGACGCCATGTTGTGTTAGGAGAGCCACTAATGTGCCTAAACATTGAAACCCCCCACAAGTGACACCATTTTGGAAAGTAGACCACCTAAGGAACTTATCTAGATGTGTGGTGAGCACTTTCACCCACCAAGTGCTTCACAGAAGTTTATAATGTAGAGCCGTAAAAATAAAAAATATTTGTCACAAAAAAAACTCTTCACCCCCCAATTTTTTATTTTCCCAAGGGTACCAGAAGAAATTGTACCCCAAACGTTGTTGCGCAATTTGTCCTTAGTACGCTGATACCCCATATGTGGGGGTAACCACTGTTTGGACGCATGGCAGAGCTCGGAAGGGAAGGAGCGCCATTTGGAATGAAGACTTAGATGGAATGGTCTGCAGGCGTCACATTGTGTTTGCAGAGCCCCTAATGTACCTAAACAGTAGAAACCCCCCACAAGTGACCCTGTATTGGAAACAAGACCCCAAGGAACTTATCTAGATGTGTTGTTAGAACTTTGAACCCACATGTGTTTCACTACAGTTAATAACGCAGAGCCATGAAAATAAAAAATCCTTTTTTTTCACAAAAATTAACTTTAACACCTAGTTTTGTATTTTCCCAAGGGTAACAGGAGAAATTGGTCCCCAAAAGTTGTTGTCCAATTTGTCCTGAGTACGCTGATACCTCATATGTTGGGGTAAACCCCTGTTTGGGCGCACGGGAGAGCTCGGAAGGGAAGGAGCACTGTTTTACATTTTCAACGCAGAACTGGCTGTAATTGAGATCGGACACCATGTCGCGTTTGGAGAGCCCCTGATGTGCCTAAAGAGTGGAAACCCCCAATTCTAACTGAAACCCTAACCCAAACACACCTTTACTCCCAACCACACTCCTTACCCCAACCCTAACCACACCCCTAACCCTAATCCCAGCTGTAAATGTAATCCAAACCCTATCCCTAGCCCCAACCCTTAACCCTAACCCTAGCCCCAACCCTAACCCTAGACCTAACCCTAGCCCCAACCCTAGCCCTAACCCTAATGGGAAAATGGAAATAAATACATTTTTTTATTTTTTTATTTTTCCCTAACTAAGGGGGAGATGAAGGGGGGTTTGATATAGTTTTGTATTAGGCTTTTTAGCTGATTTTTATGATTGGCAGCTGTCACACACTAAAAGACGCTTTTCATTGCAAAAAATATTTTTTTGCGTTACCACATTTTGAGAGCTAAAATTTTTCCAAATTTTGGTCCACAGAGTCATGTGAGGTCTTGTTTTTGGCGGGACGAGTTGACGTTTTTATTGGTACCATTTTTGGGCATGTGACATTTTTTGATCACTTTTTATTCCATTGTTTGTGAGGCAGTATGACCAAAAACGAGCCATTCATAAATTTCTTTTGGGGGGGCGTTTATACCATTCCGTGTTTGGTAAAATGGATAAAGCAGTTTTATTCTTCGGGTCAGTACGATTACAGCGATACCTCATTTATATCATTTTTTTATGTTTTGGCGCTTTTATACGATAAAACCTATGTTAGAGAAAAAATAATTATTTTTGCATTGCTTTATTCTGAGGACTATAACTTTTTTATTTTTTCACTGATGATGGTGTATGGTGGCTCCTTTTTTGTGGGACAAGATGACGTTTTCAGCGGTACCATGGTTATTTATATCTGTCTTTTTGATCACGTGCTATTCCACTTTTTGTTCGGTGGTATGATAATAAAGCGTTTTTTGACTCTTTTTTTAGGGTGTTCACTGAAGGGATTAACTAGTGAGACAGTTTTATAGGTCGGGTTGTTACGGACGCGGCGATACTATATATGTGTACTTTTATTGTTTTTTTTATTTAGATAAAGGAATGTATTCATGGGAACAATATTTTTTTTTCTTTATTTAGGATTTTTTTTTTTTTTTTTAAACACATCTAAATATTTTTTTTTTTACTTTATAACATTGTTTCGGGGGGCATCATGTTACAAGGTCAGATCGCTGATCTGACACTTTGCAGAACACTGTGTCAGATCAGCGATCTGACATGCAGGGCTGCAGGCTTACCAGCGAATGCTCTGAGCAGGCGCTGGTAAGCCACCTCCCTGCAGGACCCGGATGTAGCCCTGCGGCCATTTTGGATCCGGGGTCTGCAGGGAGGAGACGCTCGGTACAAGGTGAGCACATCGCCTTGTACCGAGGGTCTCAGGGAAGCACGCAGGGAGCCCCCTCCCTGCGCAATTCTTCCCTATGCCCCCGGGGGCTGTCCATGACCTCTCCTGGCACATAGTGCCAGATGTCAGCTGCGATAGTCAGCTGACTCCCAGCTGCGATCGGCCGCGCTCCCCCCGTGACCGCAGCCGATCGCTATGACGTACTATCCCGTCCCTGGGAATTAAGTCCCAGGTCACCTTGATGGGATAGTACGTCATATGGGATTAAGGGGTTAAATTCAATGAGGAAAAGCATTGAGAAATATGCATGTCACACGGATGCCATGCGGATGTCACATGGATACATAGAGGAGAGGAAATCGCATCATTGCATTGCAAACGAATTACATAAGGATCACTGTTCGGGAACATTTGTGCGGTTCTCGTCCATGAAAAATGGACCATTTTTTTATACGTTATGTGTGACTCCGGCTTCACTGTCTGACTATTCTTTCTTGCGATTTGGTCAGATATAAAATGCGGCCACTCCCTTTCAGGGCTTATATCCCGCATTCTATTATGCTGTATATCTGCCCCCAACCCGAACTGTAAAAGAAGACATTAACTTTTATTATACTCACCTGCGGGGCGGTCAGGTCCGAGTGGTGTCGCTCTTCTTGGTCAGGTGCCTCCCATCTTGCGATGCCATTCTCCTGCTTGCTTCATGTGGATGATGTGTCTCTGCGTCATCCACACAGTCTCCCATTGAGGGCAGGCAAAAATTTGCAGTGTGCAGGTGCCAGAAAAGGTCAACGCGCCCCGGCACATGCGCAGTGCAGTACTTTGTTCTGCTCTGAACAGTGCAGAGAAATATGCCTATGCAGGAGCGCGATGCCAAGGAGACTGTGTGGATGACGCAGAGACACGTCATCCACATGAAGCAAGCAGGAGAGTGCCATCGCAAGAGGATGGGAGGTGCCGGACCAAGACCAGCGACACCCATCGCACCGGATCGCCCCGCAAGTGAGAATAATAAATGGTCTTTTTCTTCTCTTGCAGGTCGGGTTGGGGGCAAATATACAGCATTATAGAATCCTGTATATCAGCCCTGTAAGGTGATGACCGTTACATATATCAGCCAAAACTGGTGACAGGTTCCCTTTAAAGTATGTTTTCCCCGGAAACGCAGCAGCATTTCAAGGAAACACATATGTGGTTGAAATCATGTAGCCAGTGTCCATTACACACTGCCCATGGATCAGGCAGCCTACATAAGCAAACAGGTCCCCTTTAAGACCCCATAAATAGTGTTGAGCATCGGCCAATATTTGCGGTATCGGAATTCCGATACCGAGTTCCGATATTTTTGCGATATCGGGAATCAGTATCGGGATGAATAATCATGTGTAAAATAAAGAATAAAAATAAAAAATATTGATATACTCACCCTCGGACTCGCCCTGGTTGTAACCGCTGCAACCAGCAGCCTCCCTTCCTAAGACTGAGCGAGTGAAGGACCTGCGATGACGTTGCGGCTTGTGATTGGTCGCGTGAGCGGTCACATGAGCGGTCACGTGACCAATCACAAGCCGCGACGTCATCGAAGGTCCTTCACCTTGCATTCTTAGGAACGCAGGCTGCCGGTTACACCGCTAAGGTCCAGGGTCCGCCAAAGGGGTGAGTATATCGATATTTTTTATTTTTATTCTTTATTTTTTACATGAATATGGATCCCAGGGCCTGAAGGAGAGTTTCCTCTCCTTCAGACCCTGGGAACCATTCCAGGATACATTCCGATATTTGTGTCCCATTGACTCGTATTGGTATCGGGTATCGGTATCGGCGATATCCGATATTTTTCAGATATTGGCTGATACAATCCGATACCGATACTTTCAAATATCGGAAGGTATCGCTCAACACTACCCATAAGTGCTATTTATGTTAAGTGTAGTGATGTTATGTGACCATTATCCTTTTGAGAAGTATAACTCCCAACATGTCCTGAAGCTCCAATGGCATGCTGTGAGTTATAGCTCGCCACAGGACATGTACAGTGCTTTTATTTGCTCTTATGTTTATTTTGATGCTTGCCTGAAATTTACAACAAGTGAAACTCTGGTCTCCGGTTCTCTCTGCAGCATGACTCGCGAGTTTAAGTTTTCTTGCCCTGCCTATAGTGGGCTGCTCAATCTCGTTCCTGCACACTCTGCCACTGTCAGCGGCTCTATCGTGCAGTATACTGCATCTGATTCGTCACTTTGTGCCCAGCTGCTGCGCTAGACAGGAGGAAGTGGGCGGTCTTCCATCCAGATCATAAGCTGCAGTGACGTAGTTGAGAAGGCAGGGCCAGAAAAGTACAGCGTGCGGCTCCCCTGGCCCTGCCTCTTTACTTGTGTCACTGCAGCTCGTGATCTGGATGGAAGATCACCCTCTTCCTCCTGTCTATCGCGGAACCAGGGCACAGTGACGAATCTGATGCAGAATATTGCACAATTGCGCCGCTGACAGTGGCAGAGCGTGCAGGAACGGGATTGAGCAGCCCACTACAGGCACCGGCCCTTCTGGTATGTGCCAGAAGTGCCAATGCTCAGTCCAGCCCTGGGTACCAGAGACTCTTGAGCCAGTTCCCATGCTTTTAGAAGAGAAAGAAGATGAGGAGAGTGATGACTAAAGACTCGGGGTCCCCGAAGGATCTGATCCAGAGAGTACAGACACATCATTGCGCCATCTTATAGAACCTGATTCTGTCACTCAAGAGGATTCCACTACTCCTTCCAACTTACGACGCTCCGAGCAAATAACAGCTGGCAAACCCCCCAATCGTTACGATCATGAACACTTCATTTGGAAGCAAAATGTATGAAAGAAAGGAAGGAAGAAGGCCACAAGAATCCACGCCGGTGGAATGAAGAGCAAAAGGAGTAAGGGAATGTAGGAAGATGGCCGGGGCCAGTGGTCTCTCTTGCATGTCTGGGCCGGAACTGTCGAGGCTGTCACCATTGTTGCCGGGGAAAAGACTTTCTGACCAGAGCAGACCTTTGCATTTGACTGTTGGGGGCGGTTCTGACATAAAAGGGATTGAGTGCACGAGAGCGGGGCTTTTGGGGGGTCCTTAGCATGTGCCACAAGAGAAGGTTGACTCCCTCTCCGCTGACCGATGCCAACAGACAGGGCCACACGATTCGAGTCCAGTTCCCACTCACAGAGACTGTGTACCACAAGGGGACATTTCCACGCTACCCTCAGACCTTAACAACACTAACTGGTCTATACCTCTGACAACTCCAGACACGCAACGGAGTACCGATCCTATGGTGCACGCTGACGGTAGTAGTGATACTGCAGTCTTCACTCTGGGACTTTGTACACCACCTGCTGTGCTTCAGACCTCCCTGTGGGCAGAATCTTGATCCAGGACCAAGAAACCACGTGTAGGAAGGCCAGGATACTTCACCACCGTGCAGAGACAGTACTTCACTTATCTTCTGGACCGGCTCAGAGACTTCGCTTCACCTATGGCGCCATCGTGGGATTTTCCAGCCTCCATCATCCAGGAACCAGAGACTGATAAGTTAACTCGTTATTTCACCCTCTGGTATTACCCTGTTATCATTAACATTTTTGTGTTTCAACATACTTTCACCCTCATACTCCCTGGAGTATTACTGTTGTGTTAACCAAATACTGTATAACAAACCGTTACATTTACACATGTGGTCAAAATTGCTGGTACCCCTCGTTTAATGACAGAAAAACCCACAATGGTCACAGAAACAACTTGAAACCGACAAAAGTAATAATAAATTATAAAATCTATGAAAATGAACAAATTAAATTCAGACATTGCTTGTAAACCATGTTTCTACAGAAGGGGTACGAGGGGTACTAACAATTTTGACTACGTGTGCAGATGGAGTAATTTAATACAAAAATGAAAGATTAAACTGGCACTTTACCAAATAAGAAAAATTATAGCAGCACACTGGTTAAGTATTTATCCTCCAAAATTTAGAGAATTTAGTGAGAAGATTCATTTATTAATTTGGTTAGAGTTAGAGTGTATACAACAAAAGGACAGCCTATCATGGTACGTAGATTTTGTCATACTAAGTTCTATATCTAAGTAAAATTCACACTTTTAATTAGGCTATATGTTGGAAAATTAAATTAAATTTATAACAACCTAAGTTACACAAGAGTAATATGGGACAATAGGAAATACAGGTGCTTTTCATTAAATTAGAATATCATAAAAAAAAGTTAATTTATTTCAGTTCAATACAAAAAGTGAAACTCATCTAATACGGTATATAAAGCTGAATGTGTTTATGTGTGTATGTATGTGTGGTTCCATGGTGTAATGGTTAGCACTCTGGACTCTGAATCCAGCAATCTGAGTTCAAATCTCAGTGGAACCTGGGCAGCTCTTTGTAGGAATGTTTCAATTTTCCTTACTAACTATGTTACTATCGAGGGGTTCAAGAGAGGCCTGGATGTCTTCCTGGAGCACAACAATATTGTATCATACAATTATTAGGTTCTGTAGAAGGACGTAGATCTGGGGATTTATTATGATGGAATATTGGATGGACAAATGTCTTTTTTCGGCCTTACTAACTATGTTATGTGTGTGTGTGGTATGTCCGGGATTGGCATCTGTACCGTCGCAGCTACAGCCACAAACTTTTGCACAGTCACACGTCTGGACCCTGAGAGCGTCATAGGCTATGTTGTGAGGCGAAATTTTAACCCCTCGTGTTCCAATTCACCAAACAATATTGCCCCTATCTACATGATGGGGAAAAAAGTGAAAGGAAAAGTGTTGGAGGCGTCGCAGCTACAGCCACAAAATTTTGCACAGTCACACGTCTGGACCCCGAGAGCGTCATAGGCTATGTTGTGAGGTGAAATTTTAACCCCGCGCTTTCCAATTCACCAAACAATTTTGCCCCTATCTACATAATGGGGAAAAGTGAAAGGAAAAGTGTTGGAGGCAAATTGACAGCTGCCAGATGTGAACAAGGGGGACTTAAAGAATGAAAGCGATGGCGCCAAAGAGTATATACCGTACAGTTGCTAAGGTGGGGCCCCGACATGGGATACTCACCACACACGGGGATATGAACACACACACAAAATGCGCCACAAACTACCACGTGCTTGAACACATATTACCCTCAGCACACATTTCACCATACATACACCAACCTCGCCACATAAAAGTCGAAACACAAAAGTCGCCGCTCAAAACTCACCACGCGCAAAACTCGCCACATGCAAAAACTAGGCTCACACAAAACTCGCCACAAGTGCAAAACTCACCTCATGGAAAACTCGCCACATGCAAAACTTGCACACGCGGAAAAATTGCCACATGCACAAAAGTTGCAACACATGCAAAAGTTGCCTCACACAAAACTTGCACATACTCAAAAGACACCACACATAAAACTCGCCACGCGCAAAACTCGCCATGCGCAAAACTTGCTACACTAACCTGTCACATGCAACTCGACACACAAAAAGTTGCTACATGCATGTCGCCACACGCAACTCAACACACACAACTTGACAAACGAAACTCGCCCTAAAACACACACAAGTCTGGTATTATCCTTCAAAAATAAAAATCTGATTAATAAGCAAACTACAAGAGCAACAAATGTACCATATAGGAAATACGGCAGCTGTCAGTCACATGACCTGTCTATTATGTGTATATGTGAGCTAATATATACTGCCAGGGGGGAGGGCTTCCTGTTGGCTGGGGATTTATCAGGCTGCCAATTTAGCTTACAAATACTGAGGTAAAAATATTGAGCAAATAACGTGTGAACGAGGTCTAATACAGGAGGAGATGACATACAGATATATACTATATACAGTGGAGATGACACAGGTATATACTATATACAGGGGAGATGACACACAGGTATATACTATATACAGGGGAGATGACACACACATATATACTATACACAGAGGAGATGACACACAGGTATATACTATATAGAGGAGGAAATGACATACAAGTACATACTATATACAGGAGGAGATGACATACAGGTTTATACTATATACAGGAGGAGATGACACACAGGTATATACTATATACAGGAGCAGATGACCTACAGGTATATACTATATACAGGGGAGATGACACACAGGTATATACTATATACAGGGGAGATGACACACACATATATACTATACACAGGGGAGATGACACACAGGTATATACTATATACAGGGGATATGACACACAGATATATACTATATACAGGAGAGATGACACACAGGTATATACTATATAGAGGAGGAGATGACATACAAGTACATACTATATACAGGAGGATATGACATACAGGTATATACTATATACAGGAGGAGATGACACACAGGTATATACTATATACAGGAGCAGATGACCTACAGGTATATACTATATACAGGAGGAGATGACATACAGGTATATGCTATATATAGAAGATGACATACAGGTATATACTATATACAGGAGGAGATGACACACAGGTATATACTATATACAGGAGGAGATGACCTACAGGTATATACTATATATAGAAGGAGATGACATACAGGTATATACTATATATAGGAGGAGATGACATACAGGTATATACTATATACAGGGGAGATGACACACAGCAGGTATATACTATATACAGGAGATGACATACTGGTGTATACTATATATAAGGGAGATGACAAACATGTATATACTGAGGTGAAAATGAGAGGTGTGAGGTGAAAATGAAAAGGTGTGAGTGCAAAATGAGAGGAGTGAGGGAAAATAGTGGAGTGATCTGAAAATGACAGATGTGAGGTCAAAATGACAAGTGTTAGGGCGGAATGAGAGGAGTGAGGGAGAAAATGAGAGATGTGAGGGGGAAAATGAAAGATGTGATTGGGAAAATGAGAGGCGTGATGGGAAAATAAGAGAAGTGAGCTGCTATAACTAACCACAGATATTTACTATGCCCAGGCAACGCCGGGCTGTTCAGCTAGTATATTATATAGAGTCATTAAAAACAGAGAGCTATTTCAAGTATTTTTTTTCTGTTAATGTTGATAATTGTGGCCAATGAAAACCCAAAAGAAATTATCACAGTAAATTAGAATAATTAACAAAAAACACATGCAAAGGCTTCCTAAGCATTTAAAAATGCCCCTTATTCTTTTTCAGTAGGCTCCACAATCATAGGGAAGACTGCTGACTTGACAGATGTCCAGAAGGCAGTCATTGACACACTCCACAAGGAGGGAAAGCCACAAAAGGTAATTGCTAAAGCAGTTGGCTGTTCACAGACTGCTGTATCCAAGCATATTAATGGAAAGTTGAACAGAAGGAAAAAGTGTGGTACAAAAAGGTGAACAAGCAATCGGGATAACCGCAGCCCCTTGTGAATCTATCCCAAATTTTTCAATGGCCTTTTTTTAACAATCCTTTCAAGGCTGCAGTTATCCCAGTTGTCAGGCCTACGCTTAAGCTACACACACCCATTGCAGCTCCATAGAGCTCTACAGAGGTTCAGAAAGAGGAGAAGAAAGGGTTAAAGCTATTCTGCAAGGAAAGGGTTAATAGCTAATGCAGCGCCGCAGAGTCCTGGTCATTGTAGTAATGTTATTCTTCCACCAGGGGGAGTGATGTTACGTCTGAGGGCAATGAAGGAGATCTTCTGTCCAGGTATCACAACCACAAAACACACTTCACACTCCAGTCCGCCAGAGGGAGCCATGCTTTTATCTATTAGGGCACTCCTCACACTAAGGTAAAACTGGTGGGTTGGTTACGAAGTTAGACAGAAGCTGACTGGAGGGAGTAGGAGATAGTCAGTGAGTCCCGACCGAGTCTGGCAGAGGCTGGTTGGAGTGTGTTCCAGCCAGCTTCAGACTGCGGCCTGTGGAAGGTGAGGGTACACGGAGCTGCACCTGCATCCCATGCGGCAGCATCCCAAGAAAGAGACATTGAAAGGAATTGTTTTGCAGTGAGTGAGCAACGAAGTCATAGCAACAGGAGAGGAATATCAGCGGGAGACCAGCTAGAAGCAGGCTGCCTCCTTCTGAAGTGCAGTACCGGTAGCCAGAACACCGAGGGAGTAAGGATCTCTATGCCGTTACTTCAGAGACTGGCAGGACAGTTGATTCGACATTGGCTGTCCGACCATATACCCAGGAGACAGGGTGGCAACTTGTGGGAGCCAGGGCGTCTCTAGGGTCCCTATAAAAAGCCTCAGGCCACCAGTCATACGGGTTTGTCCTATCCGTCAGGGGGACAGAGAGAAAGAGAATTAACATCTACAATAGTTGTGAGGACCTTACCAAGTTGCTCAGCAGGGAGGTACTACAATGCCCAGGCGCTAGAGGAAGGCTATTGACTTCCACCTGGATAAGGGGACTCCGGATTTGCCTTCAGACCGGCCGGACTCTGCCTACACTGTGGTCCCTACCCTGGACTGTGGATGCTGAAGCCTTCAGTAAAGGTAAAGAGACTGCAACTTTGTGTCCTCATTATTCACTGCGCCTTACATCATCCACCATCCACTATCTACACTCTGGTAAGCCCTGGGGACATACTTCACCTGTGGAAAGGTATACCATCTAGCTGCCATAACATCACCCCAACGGACCTCTAAGCAGCGTCTGTCACCCTAACCGAATACCACAGGTGGCGTCACCAACATTATCCCTTTAAAGACCTGTCCCCACAATCTACAGCGGATGTTCCCCTAGGGCCACGGACCGGTTCAGCCACCGTGACATCCCCTCACTGAGAACCAAAGGGGCCCGGCTCCGAGTACCCTACAGCCCTTGGGGGCACTCCAATAATGTTGCAAATCCACAAAAGAATGTTAGGTGGCGTGCGGTTGGCGTTTAGATCAAATGAGATGGTATTTGGGTTTAGAAATGGGTTAGGAAATTGTGGGAGGGGCTGGGGGTATCCGAGGTCTCTTAAAAAATGAATAAGAATGTTATACAGGAAGGATTTGTGGATTATGTCCGTGCTGCTAACCAATTCGCATGTTGATGTGGTATTTCCTGACGAAGGAGTCATATAGACTCTGAAATGCGTTGAATAAACCATCATAATTCCTTCACTATGTCTGGCTTCGAATTGGTTAGCAGCGCAGACATGATCCACAAATCTTCCTTTATAACATTCCTGTTATGGTAGCGTGTCGACCCGTGGATCTGCAGCATCTGGCATATACACGCTTTCATTACACTACAATCAGGTAAGCAGCTTTTTGCTGATACGATACTTGTAAATCATGAGATAAGACCCTATCTGCGCTGCTCTTTTTCCTGCAAGTTTTTATTTCCAAAAAATGAATAAGAGGAGCTGTAGATCGTCTTCCCTGTGGATCGAGGACCATGCACCCAGTTTTGATGTCCTCCCTGAAGGTTGCATCAGAAAAGCATGGCCGCAAGTAGCAAGTAAGTCCTGATTTCCCCTGTTGATCCAGGAGGATTAAGAGCCCATCAGTGACCCCTCTGTCTTTACCAGATAAGTGGTCAGAAGCACCTGAAGCTCTACCAGTGTGTGGAGGGACTGCAGAAGGGAGGCGGAGCTCCCATCTCTTACTTAATCCACTCAGGCTGCATGTTCATCCAGACCAAGTAATAGAAAATTGGACAAAGAACTAGTCTGAACTAGTGCATACTAAAAAACTCACATAGCAAATAAAGAAAAAGGTTGCACTAAATTGCACTAATGAAAGTCGATGTGAAATACATGAAATGTGAATAGCATATTGGCTTTTTAAATTAATGAAAAAACACACAAGATGCTTAGCACATGATTTGGCCAAAAATTGTAAGCCCATCCAAAAGCATCAAGGTAATGTCATAGATCGGATGGGCTACTGACCTTACTTCTAGTGTGAACTGTGATTTTAATTACATCCAATCACACTTTGTTCCAACCTACCATACTTATAAATATAGACTTTACCAAGACATTAGCCAGAGCTAAGTGTTCACACTAGGCAGTTAGGTCAGGGACCCATCCGATCCATGAGATTGCCATATTCATTCTCTTTAATAGCAGGCGCACAGGTTAGCTGCAGCCATTAGCTCCTGCAGCTGCTGGGTGATCTTTGTGTGCCCCCATCATCTTCCTGGTATATATGATCCCCAATCCTGGTATACATGGCCCCGACTATGCCACACACATAAAAACTAAACTATACTCACCTTCCCTCTGCTCCCTTGCAGCTCGGGGTCCTGTTCTGCTGTGTAATCAGCGCAAGATGTCACTGCCATGTGCCCCTAGACGCCGAGGTCAGCTGCAGGAATATTCACTGCTCCCCATGCCCGAGATTATGGGAGTTGAGAGCAGTGAATAATTCTCTTTAATAGCGGGCACACAGGTTAGCCATATAGTAGCTGCCGTCTCCTGCCAGCTGCCTGGGCGACACATGTGCCCATGATTAAAGAGAATGAATATTCACTGCTCCCCATGCCTATAGTTCCACCACCTCTATGCACTGAAGACATCGGCGAATCTGGACCACATTCAAATGAATGAGGGGCCCGAAGATCCGATGTTTACCACACTGTCATCTGTGACAGTGTGAAAAACACTGACTCTGATCGGCAGTAAGGTTGTTACTGCCGGTCAGAGTGCTGCGATTCCAACTCTGTCATACAGATGACAGTGTGTGAGCCAGCAGCTGTGACCAGAGGTAAAAAGTTTACCGTTGGTCAGAGCACAGCAGTTTCCTTGCAATCATACAGATGACAGCGTGTGAGCCAGCAGTTGTGAACTACTACTCTCATCATTGTACACTTGGTCTAGCTGATCACAGCAAGAGCAGGCATACAATGATGAGAGTATTCATCAGCCAGCGCCTGTGAAATAAATAAAATTTAAAAAATAGCATGGGACTCCTTTATTTTTGCTAATCAGTGCAGGTAAAGTTGATAGCTGTGAACTGCAACCCCCAGCCGTCAGCTTTACATTGGTTATTAAAAATTGAGGGGTCCATTGCTGTCTTTTTAAATTATTTAAATAAATAATAAAATTAAAAAGCCAGCGAAGGAACTTATACGGATTGTTCAACTTCTGACCATAAGGCCGGCGTCACACTACCGTGTTTTACGGACGTAAGAGAGGTGCTGAAAATACGGATTGCATACGATACAATGCTTCTCTATGCCCCAGCTCCTATCAGCCGTGTTTTACTGATCCGTATAATACGGTCTTCTACGGCCGTAGAAAATCGCAGCATGCTGCGTTTGTCACCGTATTACGCAAAAAATCCGCCAATGAAAGTCTATGGGGGACAGAAAAATACGGATTACACACGGACCAGCAGTGTGACTTGCGAGAAATACGCAGCGGTGTTAGAGAGAAAAGCCGGCAATTCAGTGCGGTGTACAGTAAAATCACACTGACAGGTTAGAATAGAATAGGTAGAATAAATGTGTACACATAGAATAGGTATATATATATATATATATATATATATATATATATATATATATATATATATTAATATTTCATCCAGCACAAGATAGCATAAAAGCCGGTAATTCAATTGCCGGCTTTGCTATCTCCTTCCTAAACCCGACATGATATGAGACATGGTTTACATACAGTAAACCATCTCATATCCCCATTTTTTTTGCATAATCCACACTACTAATGTTAGTAGTGTGTATGTGCAAAATTTTGGCTGTCTAGCTATTAAATTAAAGGCCTACAGAGGAGATACGGACCACTATTTTGGGGACTTTTCTGCGTATTACGGCCGTAAATTACTGACCATGCGCTGAGTGTGACGCCGGCCTAATTATCATTTTACACGTCACAGTAAATGCAGCTCTCTTGGTATTAGAATTTTTGGCTCTAGACATTTCAGACTTATAATCCAAATTATTTAGTATGGTTTTCCAATGTGTGCATAAAAAAATATTGTCTGTTCATGATTTTTTCATAAGCTGTCCAGAAAAACTAAAAAGACAAGTTGGCAACTCTGGTCATAATATACTCCTCATATTTCTGTGCGTTTCCTAAGATTCCTATGATTCTCTATGGCCCAGCTCCTATCTGCCGTATTTTACTGATCCGTATTATACGGTCTTCTACGGCCGTAGAAAATCACAGCATGCTGCGTTTGTCACCGTATTGCGCAAAAAATACACCAATGAAAGTCTATGGGGGCGAGAAAAATACGGATTACACACGGACCAACAGTGTGACTTGCGAGAAATACGCCAGACATCTCCAGACATCGCCAGGTGCAAGGAATTGTGGCAAACCCTCAATCAGGAAGCTCAGACATGCTAATTAGCTCAAAAAGCCATACAGACATCCCGGAAGTCTGGTGCTCGCCTCCACGGAGTTCAAAACAGTATGGCAAGCATCATAAACGTTGAAATGCACCTCATCCAGATGCAACAACCACAAAATGGCCATATGGGAGGGTGCCACCTGTTGTAGAGGCCTTAAATAGGGTTGCTGATGGTGATTTAAAGCAATTGCAGCCTCAACAACCGTTAAATGTCCATTTTGTCAGGTTGCGTAAAAAAACGCATTACGGTTGGCATACAGATTACATACGCAACATTACATGTGCAAAATACGCGACCAAACCTTGCCTACGGATTACATACGGATCACCATTTTTGGAATTTTATGGCGTATTACGGCCGTAAAAAAACAGACCGTATTTTCATACGCTGAGTGTGACGCCGGCCTGAGAGTACTACAGTTTCTCAGTAAGTGGATATAGGGGCACAGTGCTCAGGTAAGTGCAGTGCCTCGTCTTTTCTAGCATCAGTGGGAGCTCATAAAGATTGGGCCCATTTGATGACAATCTTCAAATAATAATAACAATCTTTATTTTTATATAGCGCTAACATATTCCACAGCGCTAGTGACTATTTAACAGATGAACCTTTCCCTTTATTTCCATAAGTTTCTATACTTCACCTGCAATGCTTTAATTTCTTCTCTTAAATTAATGTTCTCTCTTTCTTTTGTTTCGGCAGCCAATTCGAATCGACCCTTAAATAAAAAAAATACAAAATAGAATATGAAGGCATAATGGCAAATTCAATCAAAAAAATGTGTATGATCTCTAATCTAATTAAAGGGTTTTCCAGGAACAGAAATATACACTAAATATATATATATATATATATATATATATATATATATATATACGGTATATTTTTATAAATGAATTCCAAAATCCTTCAATTAACAGATTATGCTTATTTTGTCTAAGGAGCTAACAAGAAAACTGTCCTTGAATGTTAATAGGAAAAGTGTGTTTTTGCATGAGCAGCAGGAACTTCACTGACGTGACCTGGAGAGATAAAATATGCCACATATTATCAAGCTATCTCTAGGTAACAGCAGCTGCATGGCATTCACAAAGACATGATGGAGAGAAGTGTGATCAGTCACTGCCTATATTAGTCTAATTTCACACTAGCGTCGTTTTCAATACGTCGCAATGCGTCGTTTAGGGGAAAAAACGCATCCTGCAAAGTTGTCTGCAGGATGTGTTTTTTCCCCATAGACTAACATTAGCGACGCATTGCGATGCATTGACACACGTCGCAACCGTCGTGCCACCCTGCTCACTGCATTCTGCTCCAGACTCAGCTAATAGTTACATAGTAACATAGTTATTAAGGTTGAAGGAAGACTTTAAGTCCATCTAGTTCAAGCCATAGCCTAACCTAACATGCCCTAACATGTTGATCCAGAGGAAGGCAAAAAAAAACCATGTGGCAAAGAGTAAGCTCCACATTGGGGAAAAAAATTCCTTCCCGACTCCACATACGGCAATCAGACTAGTTCCCTGGATCAATGCCCTATTAAAGGGACTCCGTCACCTGAATTTGGAGGGAACAATCTTCAGCCATAGTGGCGGGGTTTTCGGGTGTTTGATTCACCCTTTCCTTACCTGCTGGCTGCATGCCGGCTGCAATATTGGATTGAAGTTCATTCTCTGTCCTCCGTAGTACATGCCTGCACAAGGCAATCTTGCCTTGCGCAGGTGTGTACTATTGAGGACAGAGAATGAACTTCAATCCAATACTGCAGCCAGCATGCAGCCGGTGGGTAAGGACAGGGTGAATCAAACACCCGAAAACCCCGCCCCTATGGCTGAAGATTCTTCCCTCCAAATTCAGGTGACAGAGTCCCTTTAGAGAATCTAGTATATGTAACCTGTAACATTATACTTTTCAAGAAAGGTATCCAGTCCCTTCTTAAATTTTAGAAGGGAATCACTCATTACAACATCATACGGCAGAGAGTTCCATAGTCTCACTGCTCTTACAGTAAAGAATCCGCGTCTGTTATTATGCTTAAACCTTCTTTCCTCCAGACATAGAGAATGCCCCCTTGTCTCTGTCTCAGGTCTATGATTAAAAAGATCATCAGAAAGGACTTTGTACTGTCCCCTCATATATTTATACATTAAAATAAGATCACCCCTTAGCCTTTGTTTTTCCAAACTAAATAGCCCCAAGTGTAATAATCTATCTTGGTATTGCAGACCCCCCAGTCCTCTAATAACCTTGGTCGCTCTTCTCTGCACCCGCAGCTATGTCTTTCTTATACACTGGAGACCAGAACTGTATACAGTATTCTAAGTGTGGTCGAACTAGTGACTTGTATAGAGGTAAAATTATGTTCTCCTTGCAGCGCCCCAGGGTCCTGGTCGCTGCAGTAATATCATTCTCCTCAAGGGGGGAGTGATGTTACATCAGATGGCAATAAAGGAGATCACTTTACCAGGTATCACAAATCATACACCACACTTCACACTCCAGTCCACCATGGGGAGCTTTGTTCCTATCTATTAGGGCACTCTTCACAATTAGGTAAAACTGGTGGGCTGAATAGGAAGTTAGGCAGAAGCTGACTTGGCTTCACCCAGGCAGCACCTGTCAGGCAGAGAGGGGGAAGGAGGAACATCTAAGAGCTGCAGACAGAGTGGTCCCTGACAGGGGTGGGATCCTGTCAGAGGCCTAGACAGAAGGCCACGGAGCTGCGCCTGCTTACCAATGCGGCAGCATCCTAAGAAAGGACTCAAAGAGAACTGTGTTGTAGTGGGTTAGAAACGAAGTCATAGCACAGGAGAGGAAACCAGAAGGAGTTCTGCCCTGTAAAAGGCTGCCTCCTTTCTGAGGAGCAGAAGCCGGTAGCCAGAACACCGGGGGAGTAAGGATCTCTAGGCTTTACTTCGGAGACTGGCAGGACAGTTAATTCCACGTTGGCTGCCCGACCTTATACCCAGGAGGCACGGTGGCAACTTGTGGGGGCTGGGGCGTGATAGGGTCCCTGTAAAAAGCCTCAGGCCATCAATCATACGGGTTGTTCCTATCCATCTGGGGGACAGAGAGAAAGACTTAACATCTAGAACACCAACAACAGTTGTGAGGACCTCACCGAGAAGCTCAGCAGGGAGGGACTACAAGACTCAGGCGCTAGAGGAAGGCTACTGATTTCCACCTGGATAAGGGGACTCTGGAATTGCCTTCAGACCGGCCGGACTCTGCCTGCCCTGTGATCTGTGCTCTGGACAGTGGATGCTGAAGCCTTCAGTGAAAAGGTAAAGAGACTGCAACCTTGTGTCCTCATTCTTCACTGCGCCTCACACCATCCACCATCTACACTTCGGGAAGCCCTGGAGATATACTTCACCTGTGGGAAGGTATACCATCTAGCTGCCATAACATCACCCCAGCGAACCCCTAAGCAGCGTTGGTCACCCTGACCGAATACCACAGGTGGCGTCACCAACATTTCCCCTCTAAAGACCTTTCCCCCATTTATCAACGGACGTCCCCTAGGGCCACGGACCGGGTCACCAACCGAGACATCCCCCTTGAGAACCGAAGGGCCCGGATCCGAGTACCCCACTGCCCTACTGGGGGGCGATCCATCCTCATGAGCATCTATGCCTCTTTTAATGCATCCCATTATTTTATTTGCCTTTGTAGCAGCTGCCTGACACTGGCCACTAAATGTGAGTTTGTTATCCACCCATACACCAAGGTCTTTTTCATTGACTGCTTTACCCAGTGTTTTACAATTAAGCACATAGTTATACATCGTATTACTTCTGCCCAAGTGCATGACTTTACAATTATCCCCATTAAAGCTCATTTTTCATTTATCAGCCCAAGCTTCTAGCTTACATAAATCATCCTGTAATATAAAATTGTCCTCCTCTGTATTGATTACCCTGCAGAGTTTAGTGTCAGCGGCAAATATTGAAATTCTGCTCTGTATGCCCCCTACAAGGTCATTAATAAATATGTTAAAAAGAAGAGGGCCCAATACTGACCCCTGTGGTACCCCACTGCTAACCGCGACCCAGTCCGAGTGTGCGCCATTAATAACCACCCTTTGTTTCCTATCCATGAGCCAGCTCTTAACCCACTTACACATATTTTCCCCTATCCCCATTATTCTCATTTTATGTATCAACCTTTTGTGTGGCACCATATCAAAAGCTTTTAAAAAGTCCATATACACTACATCCGCTGCATTCCCTTGGTCCAGTCCGGAACTTACCTCTTCATAGAAATTGATCAGATTAGTCTGACAGGAACGGTCCCTAGTAAACCCATGTTGGTATTGGGTCATCATGAGGTTATTCCTCTTCAGATACTCCAGTATAGCATCTCTTAGAATACCCTCCAGGATTTTACTAACAGTAGAGGTTAAGCTTACTGGCCTATAATTTCCGAGTTCAGTTTTTGTTCCCTTTTTGAATATTGGCACCACATTTGCTATATGCCAGTCCAGTGTCACAGACCCTGTTATTATGGAATCTTTAAAGATTAAAAATAATGGTCTATCAATGACTGTACTCAATTCCTGCAGTACTCGGGGGTGTATCCCATCCGGGCCCGGAGATTTGTCAATTTTAGTGATTTTTAGACGACGCCGTACTTCCTGCTGGGTTAAGCAGGTGACATTTAATGGGGAATTTTTGTTATCACTGATCATATTGTCTGCCATGGAATTTTCTTGTGTAAATACTGATGAAAAAAAGTAATTTAGCATATTGTTTTTTTCCGAATCCTCATCCACCATTTCACCCAGTCTATTTTTAAAGGGGCCAACACTATCATTTTTTAGTTTCTTACTATTTATGTAGTTAAAGAATATTTGGGGATTATTTTTACTTTCTCCAGTAATGAGTCTCTCTGTCTCAATTTTTGCTACCTTGATTTGCTTTTTACAGAATTTATTAATTTTCTACATTTATTGCCTCATCACTACCTACTTGCTTTAATTCTTTTAATTCTCTAAATGCTAGTGTGGGTCTGCTAGTGTTCAGTCCACAAATCCTAATAAACCAACAGTCCTTTTTAGGGCTAATTCGAGGTTAAATAGATTGCAGCGCTAGGTAGGCAGGGGAGTCTTTGTGCACATATCAACATCAGTGCAAGGCCTGCAGGCACTGTATGTGAGTACATAGATCTCACTGCATACCTAAAAAAGCTCCATTACTGTCTGCTGCTGCTGCTTATTTTATATATACGTAGCTGCAGTTATCCGTGGCAATTTTTTTTTTTTGCAGCTTAAACCTGCTCATTTTATTATAAAGCAATCCATAGCCCCCTTTTTTCTACATTTATTTGCTTTGTCATGCTGCAGACTACAGCCAGGTCATTGCAATACAAGAGCGTGCAAATCTAAGAATTAAAAAAAAAAAATTGTCCCAGGGATTAGATGTGAGTGCGCCAAAAAAATCTGCCCTTTTTTTTTTGTACTAGCTAATAATTTGATAATTTGTAGCATCTTACAACATTTTTGGACACCATTTCGTTGCCCCAAAAATCTGTAGGTGGCCCAAAAATAGTTAGCTACAGTTCTTATATTTATCACTGTGAGTTGTACGCCACACGCAACGCATATCATTGGCTAAATATCTTACAATTTTAGTGCTCCAATTTTTTTTTAGTGTCATAGCCAACTTATTGACACAGTATTTGTGTGCCCAAAAAAATCAAGGCCACATTTTGATCAGACTGTTATCTCTGGCTGACGCCTGGTGCATATGTGGTGTCAAAATCCTTGTTTTGCAGGCCTACGTTGCATTGTTCTGTCTGCTAGTCTTGGTCTACTCAGTATTTAGAGTTTTCAAAAAAAAAAATAAAAAAAAATAAAAAATATATATATATATATATATATATATATATACAGCTCTTACAGTTATTCAGTTTATAAAATGTATACAATTTAGACATCCATAACCTGTCTCCTCCATATACTGTATCTCTGAACTAATCGCCCAATATCTTCCCTCACGTAATCTCCGGTCCTCCTAAGACTTCCTTCTCTCCTCCACACTTATTCGCTCCTCACCCAACCACCTCCAAGACTTCTCCTAAATATTCCCCATCCTCTGGAATTCTTTGCCCCAACACGTCCGACTATCAACCACATTCGAATCCTTCAGACGGAACATGAAAACCCACCTCTTCAGGAAAGCCTACACTGACTCCGCTGCCTCCTCACCACTACCGAGCTACCGCCTCACCAACACCAGAGCTCCTGCAACCCTCAACCTACTGTATCCTTCCCCACCATCCTGTAGAATGTAAGCCCGCAAGGGAAGGGTCCTCGCCCCTCTGTATCAGTCTGTAATAGTTAGTTTGCTTACTGTAAGTGATATCTGTAATTTGTATGTATCCCCTTCTCATGTACAGCACCATGGAATCAATGGTGCTATATAAATAATAATATACAGTCTCTTATCTCCGTCAGACGCCTGGTGTATCTGTGGTGTCAAAATCTTCGCTTCGCAGGCATATGCTGCATTGTTCTGTCTGCTAGCTTTGGTCTACTCAGTATTTAGTGTTTTAAAAAATTACAAAAAGACATTAAAAAAATTATCGTATATACTCGAGTATAAGCCGAGATTTTCAACCCATTTTTTGGGACTAAAAGTGCCCATCTTGGCTTATACTCGAGTCATTGTCCCAGGGGGTCAGCGGGGAAGGGGGAGCAGCGGCTGTCACATCATACTCACCTGCTCCTTGCGCGGTCCCTGCTTCTCAGATTGTCTCGGACGTCGGCAGCTTGTTCCTGTATTTTAGCGGTCACGTGGTACCGCTCACTAAAGTAATGAATATGGACGCGACTCCACTCCCATAGGGGTGGAGCGCATATTCATTACTTTATTGAGCGGTATTATGTGACCGCTGAACACAGGAACAAGCTGCTGGCGCCAGAGACGCTCGCATTGAAGAAGCATGGACATCAACAGGAGGGGTTGAGTATGATGGGGGAGGGCCATGCTCTATTCACTTGTCTGCCTGAACAGTCACTGCAGAGACTCAGACTCAGACTCAGAAGACACAGCAGCGTGCAGCAGTGGAACGGGTACAGGTTAATATCGCTAGTGCCGGGGGCCTGAGCAACGAGAGGTGAGTGTTATGAACTGGTGATTCAGAACCACAATAGACCTGGTGGTTAAGAGCACACAAAGTGACCTGATAGTTACTAATAACATAGGACGAGCTCTGAGGCGTGGGAACTCTGCTGACCGCAATCCCTAATCCTATCACACCACACTAGAGGTAGCCGTGGAGCGCTCCTGACCAGACCTAGGCGCCTCGGGCACAGCCTGAGAAACTAGCTAGCCCTGAAGATAGAAAAATAAGCCTACCTTGCCTCAAAGAAATTCCCCAAAGGAAAAGGCAGCCCCCCACATATAATGACTGTGAGCAAAGATGAAAACACAAACACAGGGATGAAATAGATTTAAGCAAAGTGAGGCCCGACTTACTGAATAGACCGAGGATAGGAAAGATAGCTTTGCGGTCAGCACAAAAACCTACAAACAACCACGCAGAGGGAGCAAAAAGACCCTCCGCACCGACTAACGGTACGGAGGTGCTCCCTCTGCGTCCCAGAGCTTCCAGCAAGCAAGAAAAACCAATATAGCAAGCTGGACAGAAAAAATAGCAAACAAAAGTAACACAAGCAGAACTTAGCTTATGCAGTGAAGACAGGCCACAAGAACAATCCAGGAGAGAGCAAGACCAATACTGGAACATTGACTGGAGGCCAGGAACAAAGAACTAGGTGGAGTTAAATAGAGCAGCACCTAACGACTTAACCTCGTCACCTGAGGAAGGAAACTCAGAAGCCGCAGCCCCACTCACATCCACCAAAGGAAGCTCATAGACAGAACCAGCCGCAGTACCACTCATGACCACAGGAGGGAGCTTGACCACAGAATTCACAACAGGTGAGTATGTCATTTTTTTTCAATCGCAGCAGCATATGGGGCTTAATATGCTGTGGAGCATCTTATGGGGCCATCAAACTTTGTGCAGCATTATATGGGGCATATTATGCTATGGAGCATCTTATGAGGCCATCAACCTTTGTCTGCTAGCCTTGGTCTACTCAGTATTTAGTGTTTTCAAAAATTACAAAAAAAAAACATTTAAAAAAATGTATACAGTCTGTTGTCTTCGTCAGATGCCTGGTGTATCTGTGGTGTCAAAATCTTCGCTTCGCAGGCATACGTTGTATTGTTTTATCTGCTAGTTTTGGTCTACTAATTTTTTTTGTTTAAAAAATATTACAAAAAAAAATGTAACTGTCTGTTATCTCCGTCAGACGCTCGGTGTATCTGTGGTCTCCAAATACTTGCTTTTCAGGCATACTGATCACATATAAGTTTTACATCCATTTGTATTGAACTTTTCAGGCTACTTTCACACTTCCGTCTTTTGTCCTCCATTGCTATCCGCCGTTATGTGCAAAAAAGGGATCCTGCAAATGTGCTTGCAGGATGCGTTTTTTGCCCATAGACTTGTACTAGCGACGGATGGGCACACGTCGCATCCGTTGTGCAATAGATCCGTCGTGTTTTGGCGGACGCGACGCACAAAAGAACGTTCAATTTAATGTTTTTTGTGCTACGTGTCCGCCATTTTCAACAGCGCATGCACGGCCGAACCTCCGTCCCCTCCTCCCCGAACTGCAGAATGGGCAGTGGATGCGTTGAAAAACTACATCCGCTGCCCACGTCTTGCAGTTATTTCACAACGTCCATCAGTACATCGGCCCGACGGAAGTGTGAAAGTAGCCTTAAACAACTTAGTAGTAAATTTAAAATGGGCAAGGCAAGGGGCAAGGGACAGGGAAGTGGACGTGATGCTGATGGTGCATGCAGAGGACGATGAAGTGGCCAAGCTGAAAGTGGGCCACAACAAAGACCCACATTTTCGCGCTCGACCTTCCTGTCCCAGTTTCATTGCAGCTAGAGCAGTGTGAAATGGTTGTTGGTTGGATAGCAGATAATGCTTCCAGTGACTTAGCCACCACCACGTTTTCCACACGATCAAGTCGGAGTAGCCGTGAGTGTGGACCGGATTTTTCTCACCCTGATCCTCCTTCCTCCCACCATGGCGAGGGTCCTGAGACAACTGATCCCACACTTGGAAACTCCGAAGAGCTGTTCAGTTTTCGCTTTAACCCCTTCACGACATGCGCAGTACTAGTACGGCGCATGTCGTGTCTCCCCCTTTGATGTGGGCTCTGGCACTGAGCCCACGTCAAAGTCACGACATGTCAGCTGTTATGTACAGCTGACATGTGCGCGCAATAGCAGCAGGTGGAATCGCGATCCACCTGCCGCTATTAACCTGTTAAATGCCGCTGTCAAACGCTGACAGCGGCAATTAACTACCGCTTCCAGCCGCAAATGACTGCATTGCCGACCTCCGTCCCATGATCGGGGGTCAGCAATGTGTCAGGACAGCAACCATGGATGTCCTTGAGACCTCTATGGTTACTGATGCTGGCCTGCTGTGAGCGCCACTCTGTGGTCGGTGCTCATAGCAAGCCTGCAATTCAGCTACATAGCAGCGATCTGATGATCGCTGCTATGTAGCTGAGCCGATCAAGTTCCCATGGAGGCTATTGAAGCATGGCAAAAGTTAAAAAAAATAATTTTAAATTATGAAAAAAATCAAAAAAATATAAAAGTTGAAATCACCCCCTTTTCGCCCCATCCAAAATAAAACAATAAAAAAAAAATCAAACATACACATATTTGGTATTGCCGCGTTCAGAATCGCCGATCAATAAAAAAAGCATTAACCTGATCGCTAAACAGCGTAGTGAGAAAAAAATTTGAAACGTCAGAATTACGTTTTTTTTGGTCGCCGCGACATTGCATTAAAATACAATAATGGGCAATCAAAAGAACGTATCTGCACAAAGTGGTATCACTAAAAACATCAGCTCAGCATGCAAAAAATAAGCCCTCACCCGACCCCAGATCATGAAAAATGGGGACGCTATGGGTATCGGAAAATGGCACAATTTTTTTTTTTTTAGCAAAGTTTTGAATTTTTTTTCACCAAAAAAAATCACCTAGACATGTTAGGTGTCTATGAATTCGTAATGACCTAGAAAATCACAATGGCAGGTCAGTTTTAGCATTTAGTGAACCTAGCAAAAAAGCCAAACAAAAAACAAGTGTGGGATTGCACTTTTTTTGCAATTTCACCACACTTGGAATTTTTTTCCCATTTTCCAGTACAAGACATGGTAAAACCAATGGTGTCGTTCAAAAGTACAACTCGTCCTGCAAATAATAAGCCCTCACATGACCATATTGATGGAAAAATAAAAACAGTTATGGCTCTGGGAAAGAGGGGAGCGAAAAACAAAAATGCAAAAACTAAAAAGGGCTGCGGCGTGAAGGGGTTTTTAAAGATTCCAGACTCTCGGCCGGTCAACTTGAAGTGGGGCCAGAGGAGATCGCATGTAGTGATGCCCAAAGATTTGAACAGCCACGGTCACACAAAGGCGATGGTGGGAAAGTGTCACAAGAGGTGGACGATGATTAGACACAATTGCCAGAAAGTCAGGAGGAGCAGGGTGCGGATGTGGAAGACAAGAGGGTGGATGACATAGTGACTGACCCAACCTGGCAGGAAAACATGCAGAGTGAGGACAGCAGCACACATGGGGAAGGAGGCATATCACCCCAACAAGCAGAAAGAAAAAGTGTGGTGGCCAAAGACAGAAGGCGTGCATCCGTTCCCCATAACACCAACATGACGGAAGTTGCCATTCCAATTGTTAGATCTTGTCGAGTCTGCCAACAAGCCATATGCAGCACCTGCCATGCCCACATCAGCAGGGGTAGCAAAACTACCAGCCTAACCACCACCAGCAGGATTAAGCACATGGTAGCAAAGCAACCGACTTTGTGGGCTGAACCCCAGGCTCCAGGAACACTGTTTGCAGCTCACACAACTGCTTCTTCCGCTGTTTTGCGTAGACGCCAATCCCCAGTTCATCATGTCTGTAAAGATGCCTTGGGCCCTGCACCTGTTGTTTCCCACAGACAACCAGCACCACCATCAAGCTGTCCCAGCGCAGTCTTCAGTTGTCTATACCTCAGTCATTGGAATGCAAGCGTAAATACCCAGCCAACGCCCCACAGGCCACAGTACTAAATTTTCACATTTCTCAGCTGCTTGCACTCGAAATGTTGCCTTTTAGACTCATTGAGACAAAAGCTTTCCACAACCTGATGGTGGCGGCCGTCCCAAGGTACTCGGTCCCCAGTCGCCACTATTTCTCCTGGTGTGCCATACCGGCATTACACCAGCATGTGTCCCACAACATTAGCCGTGCCCTCAACAATGCTGTTACAGGGAAAGTCCACCTAAACATGGACACATGGACAAGTGCTTGTGGGCAGGGATGGTACATCTCACTGATGACACATTGGGTTAACATAGTGGAAGCCGGGACCCAGTCGGACCTTGGGATGGAACACATGCTCCCCATGCCAAGGACTGCGAACCCTACGTCAATCAGGGTTGCCCCCACAGCTCCTGCACCTCCTCCTCCTCTTCAGCCTCCACCTCTGAAATGAACACATCAGTTAGAAGCTGGAAGCACTGCAGCACTGCCTCAGCCAAGCGGCAACAGGCTGTGCTGAAGCTAATATGCTTAGGTAACAAACCGCACAATGCTGAAGAGTTGTGGACAGCGCTGAAAGAGCAGTCAGATGTTTGGATGACACCACTGAACCTACAGCCTGACATGGTCATGTGTGACAATGGCCGGAACCTGGTGGCAGCTCTGAGGCAAGGTGAGCTCACACACATACCTTGCCTAGCCCATGTGCTTAACCTCGTGGTTCAACATTTTCTCAAAAGCTAACCGGATAGCTGCCGGATCCGCTAGTGAAAGTACGCCTTCTGTCTGCCCATTTTAGAAAGTCAGCTACAGCTTTAGCCTCCCTTGCCGTGCTTCAGCAGCGTTTTCATCTTCCGGCTCACCGACTGGTGTGTGATGTCCCCAAGCGTTGGAACTCTACACTGCATATGTTGGAAAGGATTTCTGAGCAGAAGAGGGCAGTTGTTGTCTACCAGCATCAACAAGGTCGTCGATATTCAGTTCAGACTCCACACATAAGACCTCAGGAATGGACATGGATGTCAGACATATGTACCATCCTCCAAAACTTTGAGGACTGCACCAAGATGGAGAGCAGCGATGACGTCATAATTAGCGTCACCATACCACTTTTCTGCATTCTGAAAACATCTCTACTCACAAATAAAGAGGATGCATTGCAGGCAGAGCACAAGGACATGGAGTAAGGCGGTCAGTTTACTGTTTTTTCTACTTGCAATAAATGATTCGCCACTGTAGACAATGTTCTACTTTGTCTACGGTGGCAAATGAATTTTTGCAAGTACATTCCAGTAGCCTGCAAGGCCTTCGTGTGGTAGGCTTACAGAAATTGCCCAATAGTATTCATAAAACAGACCGCGAAGGAGAATTATTGAGATTAGAATCTAGGTGGATTTGTAAACTCAATTCGGTTGCCCCCATGGCATTAATGAAAATTATTTACAGTTTCTTATGTCAAACTGGTTGGTTTATCTTTATTATTAGTATGGGGCTCTCTAGCTCTAATAATTTAATCCTCTCAGAAAGTCCCAGTCTACAAGGTCCCCAGTATTTTGCCCCTATTAATAGATGGTGCTAATAAGGGGTTATACGTTTTATAAGAGCCTGTTTAGTATATTTCTTTCATCATGCTTTGAGCATAGTGCCCTTTTCTAATGGATAGGTTGTTTCTTATACAGGTGTTCTAATAACCATTTCTCATGATTTTGTTTTGATACAGGAATTCCACATTTGGTGAATTATCTTAGTGATAAACTTCATATATATCAGTAGTTCCCTAGCAATGTGACATACTTTGGAGTGGTTTTGATACATGTGACATATATAATTTAGGTATATGCTAGAGCAGCTGTATGGGTTGACCGATATATATCAGTTCTTTCTTATTTCATTGTCAATGAGCATACACATGCAAATGCTGGTATTGGTGCCTGTAATACATCCCTGGCAGGCATGCTATTTTACAGTGAGCGTATCTCATTTCTCCTTCTTTGACTGCTTCAAGTATGTAGGTGTAACAACTCTGCTGGCATCACAGCATGGCCTCTCATCTCTCACACACCATCTTACCCACTGCTCCAGGTAATGTTGTGGTCTTCATCTGCTGCCGGCTCCATGCTCTGTGTCTCTTGCTTTCTGCCTGCTCTCAGCATGCTTCCTGGCTATGTGCATAGGGGGGCGGCGCCAGAACTCTCTGGTTCTTATAGAATCAGGGCGCACCTGTCTAATGTGTTCCTGAACAATTACCAAGAGGCCTCCAGTATTTAGGGCAGCTCCACCCTGTGGACTGGATCTGTGCAATGTCTAAACTCAGTTAGTGTCTAGCTTCTGAGCCGCCAGGCCTTGCTCTGTGTTCTCCTTCTCTGGAGGTTCTACTCCTAGCTTTGCCTTGATCTTGTCTGTCTGCACAGTGACACAATTGTCCAGTGGTCAGTGTGTACAGCGAGGGTGGGGTGATGACGAGCGGGCAGAGATCATGTCTCAAGCAGGGGAGAGCGTTTCTGGGGCAGTTGGCAGTCTGCAGCACATGGTGGATTTCATGCTACAGTGCCTGAGAAACGACCGCCGCATCGACCACATTCTCAACATGCCTGATTATTGGGTGTTCACCCTCCTCGATCCTCGCTACCGGGACAACGTCCAAAACCTCATCCCAGCGTTGACCCGGGAGCGTAAAATGCGGGAGTACCACGACACACTGGTGAATTCCATCATCTTCTCCAGTCCAACTGAGAGGAGTGCTGCTAGTGCTTTACAAAGCAGCTCAGTGCGTCGAGGCAGTGGGGGAGGCTCTGCACAAAGAGGGAGCAGAAGTAGTGCCTCTGCCCAAGGCAAGACCAGTATGGCACAACTGTGGCAAACTTTTGTGTGCCCGCCCCAAATGTCTACACCATCACTGGCGGCCCCAGTCAGCAGGAGGCAACGGTTCCGTCAGATGGTGACAGACTACATGGCTTGCCCTCTTACTGTACTCCCAGATGGCTCTTCCCCGTTCAAGTTTTGGGTCTCTAAGCTGGATACATGGCCAGAGCTAAGCCAGTATGCATTGGAGGTGCTGGCTTGCCCTGCGGCTAGTGTCTTATCGGAACGTGTCTTTAGTGCCGCAGGTGGTGTACTAACAGACCGTCGCATGCGACTATCCTCCGATAACATTGACCGGCTTACTTTCCTGAAAATGAACCAGGCCTGGATCTCGCAAGAATTTGCCACTCCTCTGCCTGAATAAGTAATTGGGTGTCATCCAGGTATCCTGATGTGTTCATCTTTCTACCACCTGAACTGCTATTCCTGGGCTCCAACACCGCCAGTTGCGGCTCAGAAGTGCAGGCTGCACAGTCAAAACATACGACCCAGTGTTATTGGGTTTCAGTAACATCAGCTGATCCCCAACTGTGTAGCCGGCAATGTGTCCTGCGACCGCTATGCTGGCACAACAACCTAAATGTAAGGGAACCCCCCCGGCGTTTGTTACTGAAAGAGCCATCTTGTGCAGCAGTAATGTTGCACAAGGAAAAGGTAGCTCTTTTAGTTTAGCTCCTTGCACACGCAGAACTTAACACTTATAAAATGTGTTCACTGATACCGTTATACCGTCCCGGAGCTGGGACTTTCCTTTGTAATGTGATGCAGCACAGCCGTCATTCCTACCCCCTTGGTGCCATGCGTTGCTTCCTCAGCGTTGTTTTAAGCAGTCACAGAGCCTCCGCTGTTCTTTTATCCCTTGGCCATGCCCAATTTGCGCTGCCTGTCTTCTGACATAATTTGGTGTCAGGCTGGCTGCGCCTGTGCGCCTGCGCTGCCCAAGAACCCGCCTCGCAGTGTCTTCTGATTGAATCACACTGCGAGCCTGGGATCCATGGGCATGCGCAGTGCATATTTTCCCCTCGGGCTCTCGCTCATCTCCCTCCGCCTTCTTTAGACTGTGCACCGTCAGCTGATCACTAATAGCATGCCATGGCCGTGACGCCGCACAGTCTGAAGAGGGAAGGAGGGGAGTGAGAGTCGAGGATATGCACTGTGCATGCCCATGGATCCAAGGCCCGCAGTGGGATTACATTAGACGACACTGCGAGGTGGGATCTGGAGCAGCGTGGACGCACAGGCACTGACAGCCTGACACCAAATTATGTCAGAAGACAGGCAGAGCAAATTGGGCATGGCCAAGGGATAACAGAACAGCGCAGGCTCTGTGACAGCTTAAAACAACGCTGAGGAGGCAGCGCACGGCACCAAGGGGATAGGAATGACAGCTGTGCTGCGTCCCATTACGAAGGAAATTCCCACCTCCGGGACGGTTTTACGGTATAAGGGGACACATTTTTAGTGTTTACTTCTGTGTTTGCAAGGAGCATAATTAAAAGAGCAACCTTTTCCTTTTGCATCCTTAGTGCTGCACAAGATGGCTCTTTCAGCTACAAACGTCTTGGGGGGGGTTAAAGGTTCCCTTTCAACTTGCTCCAATCAGGCTTCGGCCTACACTCTGTTCCTCTGCTCCTCCTGCTGTCCCTGGGCTCTAACACCGCCAGTTGGTGCCTGGAAGTGCTGTCTGCACAGTCAACAGTCGCTCCTCTGTTGTTGGGGTTCAGTAACGTCAGCTGATCCCCAGCTGTGTATCCGGCAACGTGTCATGCGACCGCCACGCTGGCACAACAAAAATGTAAGGGAACCTGTCCCCCCCCCCCCAGGCGTTTGTTACTGAAAGAGCCACCTTGTGCAGCACTAATACTGCACAAGGAAAAGGTCGCTCTTTAAATTATGCTCCTTGGAAACGCTGAACTACACACTCATGTAATGTGTCCCCTCACACCGTCAAACCGTCCCGGAGGTGGGACTTTCCTTTGTAATGTGACGCAGCACAGCCGTCATTCCTACCCCCTTGGCTCCGTGCGCTGCCTCCTTAGCGTTGTTTGATTCTGTCATGGACCCTGCGCTGTTATGTTATCCCTTGGCCATGCACAGTTTGCGCTGCCCGTCCTCTGACATCATTTGTTGTCGTCCTGGCTGCGCCTGTGCGTCCACGCTGCCCGAAATCCCATCTCGCAGTGTCATCTAATGTGATCCCACAGTGGGCCTGGTATCCATGGCCATGCGCAGTGCATATACTAGCCTCTCACTCCCCTTCTTCACGCTTCTTCAGACTAGGCGGCGTCAGCTGATCCCTAATAGCATGCCACGTCCGTGACGCCGCACAGTCTGAAGAAGCAGGAAGGAGGGGAGGGAGAGGCGATGATATGCACTGCGCATGCCCATGGATCCCAGGCCCGCAGTGGGATTACATTAGATGACACTGCGAGGTTGGATCTCGGGCAGCTTTGACGCACAGGCACTGCCAGCCTGACACCTAAATGATGTCAGAAGACGGGCACCGCTAACTGTGCATGGCCAAGGGATAACATTACAGCGCGGGCTCCGTGACAGAACCAAACAACGTTGAGGAGGTGGCACACAGCACCAAGGGGGTTGGAATGACGGCTGTGCTGTGTCACATTACAAAGGAAAGTCCCACCTCCGGGACGGTTTAACGGTGTGAGGGGACACATTATATGAGTGTGTACTTCAGCGTTTGCAAGGAGCATAATTTTAGGAGCCACCATTTTCCATGTGCAGTATTACTGCTGTACAAGATGGCTCTTTCAGCAACAAAAGCCTGGGGGGGGGGTAAAGGTTCCCTTTCAACTTGCTCCACTGCAGGCTTCGGCCTACACTCTGCTCCTCTTTGATTCCCTGGGTTTCAACACTGTCAGTTGCCACCTGGAAGTGTTGTCTACACAGAAAAAACACTAGCTGATGTGTCAGTGGGGTTCAGCACCGCCAGCTGTTCCCCTGCTGTGTAGTCGGCAACGTGTCCAGCACAAGCCACGCTGGCACAACAGACCAAAAGCTGCCACCAGTGCAGGCTTCGGCCTACACTCTGCTCCTCTCTTCCTCCTGCTGACCCTGGGCTCTAACACCGCCAGTTTTTGCCCGGACGTGCTAGCTGCACAGAGAAAAACACCAGCAAATGTGTCAGTGGGGTTCAGCACCGCCAGCTGTTCCCCTGCTGTGTAGCTGGCAACGTGTCCTGCAAACGCCATGCAGGCACCTGAACTGAAATTAAAGGGAACCTGCCCACCCCCAGGTGTTTCTATGTATAACAGCCACCTTGTACTGCAGTACTGCTGCATTTGTACAAGGTGGATGACTTATTCTCCTTGCCCACGTTGAATTTCACACGTACAAAATGTGTCTCATTACAGACCATTACAATGTCCCTGAGGTGTGACTTTCCTTTTTAATGACACGCAGCACCCCCTTTGGTAGCGCTGCCCGTCTTCTGACATCATTGGTTGGCTGCCTGTGCCTCTGCGTCCGCCCTGCCCGACACAACGCCCCTCGTTGTCTGATCTATTTTGACTGCGAGGGTGTGATTGATGGGCACGAGCAGTGCATATCTTGGCGTGTCTTCACTCCCCTCCTTCCGCCTTCTTCAGACTGTGCGGCCTCATGGCCGTGGCATGCGATAAGGGATCAGCTGAGGCCACCCAGTCTGAAGCAGGTGTAAGGACATGTGTGAGCGGCGAAGATATTTACTGCACAAGGCCACGAATCCCAGCCCCGCACTGTGACTTTATGAAAAGACACTGTGGGTCTGGGATTCATGGCCATCGTTAACCGCACCAGCCAACATGAAATGAGGTCATAAGACGGGCAGCGCTAACTGGGCATGGCCAAGGGCTAACAAGAGCGCAGACTCCTGTACAGCAAATAACAATGCTCAGGAGGCTGCGCTCAGCACCAAGGCGTTATTTTTGGACACCTGTGCTGCGTCTCCTTAAAAAGACAAGTCACGCCTCCAATACAGTTTTACTGTACAATGGGCAAAATTGTGTATGTCTTTCATTCTGCGTGTGCAATGAGCAAAATTTAAAGAGCAACCTTTCACTTGTGTAGCATTACTGCTGCACAAGGTGTGGCTCTTCTACATTGTAACACCTGAGGGTGGGTTAAAGGTTACCTTTGAAATTGGTTCAATTAGACTTCGGCCTACACTCTGCTCCTCTCCTCCTCCTGCTGACCCTGGGCTCTAACACCGCCAGTTGGGGCCCGGACGTGCTAGCTGCACAGAGAAAAACACCAGCCAATGTGTCAGTGGGGTTCAGCACCGCCAGCTGTTCCCCTGCTGTGTAGCCGGCATCGTGTCCAGCACAAGCCACGCTGGCACAACAGACCAAAAGCTGCCACCAGTGCAGGCTTCGGCCTACACTCTGCTCCTCTACTCCTCCTGCTGACCCTGGGCTCTAACACCGCCAGTTGGGGCCCGGATGTGATAGCTGCACAGAAAAAAACACCAGCCAATGTGTTAATGGGGTTCAGCATCGCCAGCTGTTCCCCTGCTGTGTAGCCGGCATCGTGTCCAGCACAAGCCACGCTGGCACAACAGACCAAAAGCTGCCACCAGTGCAGGCTTCGGCCTACACTCTGCTCCTCTCCTCCTCCTGCTATCCCTGGGCTCTAACACCGCCAGTTGGGGCCCGGATGTGCTAGCTGCACAGAGAAAAACACCAGCCAATGTGTTAGTGGGGTTCAGCACCGCCAGCTGTTCCCCTGCTCTGTAGCCGGCATCGTGTCCAGCACAATCCACGCTGGCACAACAGACCAAAAGCTGCCACCAGTGCAGGCTTCGGCCTACACTCTGCTCCTCTCCTCCTCCTGCTGACCCTGGGCTCTAACACCGCCAGTTGGGGCCCGGATGTGCTAGCTGCACAGAGAAAAACACCAGCCAATGTGTTAGTGGGGTTCAGCACCGCCAGCTGTTCCCCTGTTGTGTAGCCGGCATCGTGTCCAGCACAAGCCACGCTGGCACAACAGACCAAAAGCTGCCACCAGTGCAGGCTTCGGCCTACACTCTGCTCCTCTCCTCCTCCTGCTGACCCTGGGCTCTAACACCGCCAGTTGGGGCCCGGATGTGCTAGCTGCACAAAGAAAAACACCAGCCAATGTGTTAGTGGGTTTCAGCACCGCCAGCTGTCCCCCTGCTGTGAAGCCGGCAACGTGTCCTGCAAACGCCACGCAGGCACCTGAACTGAAATTAAAGGGACCCTGCCCCCCCCCTAGGTGTTCCTATGTATAACAGCCACCTTGTACAGCAGTAATGCTGCATTTGTACAAGGTGACTGACTTTTTCTCCTTGCCCACGTGGAACTCAACACGTACAAAATGTGTCTCATTAGAGACCATTTCACTGCCCCTGAGGTGTAATTCTCCTTTTTAAATGACACGCAGCACCCCCCTTGGTAACGCTGGCCGTCTTCTGACATCATTGGTTGGCTGCCTGTGCCTGTGCGTCCGCCCTACCCGACACAACGCCCCTCGTTGTCTCATATATTTTGACTGCGAGGGTGTGATTGATGGGCACGAGCAGTGCATATCTTCGCCTGTCTTCACTCATCTCCTTCCGCCTTCTTCAGACTGTGCGGCCTCATGGCCGTGGCATGCGATAAGGGATCAGCTGAGGCCGCCCAGTCTGAAGCATGTGTAAGGACATGAGTGAGCGGCGAACATATTTACTGTGCAAGGCCATGAATCACAGCCCTGCAGTGTGACTTAATGAAAAGACACTGCGGGTCTGGGATTCATGGCCATCGCTAATCGCACCGGCCAACATGAAATGAGGTGAGAAGACAGTCAGCGCTCACAGCGCATGGCCAAGGGCTAACAAGAGCGCAGACTCCTGTACAGCAAATAACAACGCTCAGGAAGCTGCGCCCAGCACCAAGGCATTATTTTTGGACACCTGTGCTGCGTCTCCTTAAAAAGACAAGTCACACCTCCAATACAGTTCTACTGTACAATGGGCAAAATTGTGTACGTCTTTCATTCTGCGTGTGCAATGAGCAAAATTTAAAGAGCAACCTTTCTCTTGTGGAGCATTATTGCTGCACAAGGTGTGGCTCTTCTACTTTGTAACACCTGAGGGTGGGTTAAAGGTTACCTTTGAAATTGGTTCAATTAGGCTTCGGCCTACACTCTGCTCCTCTCCTCCTCCTGCTGACCCTGGGCTCTAACACCGCCAGTTGGGGCCCGGACGTGCTAGCTGCACAGAGAAAAACACCAGCCAATGTGTCAGTGGGGTTCAGCAACGCCAGCTGTTCCCCTGCTGTGTAGCCAGCAACGTGACCTGCAAACGCCACGCAGGCACCTGAACTGAAATTAAAGGGGCCCTGCCCCCCACCCCCAGGTGTTTCTATGTATAACAGCCACCTTGTACAGCAGTAATGCTGCATTTGTACAAGGTGGCTGACTTTTTCTCCTTGCCCACGTGGAACTCAACACGTACAAAATGTGTCTCATTAGAGACCATTACACTGTCCCTGAGGTGTGACTTTCCTTTCTAATGATACGCAGCACCCCCCTTGGTAGCGCTGCCCGTCTTCTGACATCATTGGTTGGCTGGCTGTGCCTGTGTGTCCGCCCTGCCCGACACAACGCCCCTCGTTGTCTCATTTTTTTTGACAGCGAGGGTGTGATTGATGGGCATGTGCAGTGCATATGTTCGCCTGTCTTCACTCATCTCCTTCCGCCTTCTTCAGACTGTGCAGCCTCATGACCGCGGCATGCGATAAGGGATCAGCTGAGGCCGCCCAGTCTGAAGCAGGTGTAAGGACATGTGTGAGCGGCGAACATATTTACTGCACAAGGCCATGAATCCCAGCACCGCAGTGTGAATTTTTGAAAACACACTGTGGGTCTGGAATTCATGGCCATCGCTAACCGCACCGGCCTACATGAAATGAGGTCAGAAGACAGTCAGCGCTCACAGCGCATGGCCAAGGGCTAACAAGAGCACAGACTCCTGTACAGCAAATAACAACGCTCAGGAGGCTGCGCCGAGCACCTAGGTGTAAATTTTGACACCAGTGCTGCGTCTCCTTAAAAAGACAAGTCACGCCTCCATTACAGTTTGACTGTATACTGGGCTAAATTGTGTACGTGTTTCATTCAGCGTGTGCAAGTAGACAAATTCTTAGAGCAACCTTTGAATTGTGCAGCATTAATGCTGCACAAGGTGTGGCTCTTGTACTTTGTAACACCGGAGGGGGGGTTAAAGGTTACCTTTGAAATTGGTTCAATTAGGCTTCGGCATATACTCTGCTCCTCTCCTCCTCCTGCTGACCCTGGGCTCTAACACCGCCAGTTGGGGCCCGGACGTGCTAGCTGCACAGAGAAAAACACCAGCCAATGTGTTAGTGGGGTTCAGCACCGCCAGCTGTTCCCCTGCTGTGTAGCCGGCATCGTGTCCAGCACAAGCCACGCTGGCACAACAGACCAAAAGCTGCCACGAGTGCAGGCTTCGGCCTACACTCTGCTCCTCTCCTCCTCCTGCTGACCCTGGGCTCTAACACCGCCAGCTGGGGCCCGGATGTGCTAGCTGCACAGAGAAACACACCCGCCAATGTGTCAGTGGGGTTCAGCACCGCCAGCTGTTCCCCTGCTGTGTAGTCGGCAACGTGTCCAGCACAAGCCACGCTGGCACAACAGAACATAAGCTGCCACCAGTGCAGGCTTCGGCCTACAATATGCTCCTCTCCTCCTCCTGCTGACCCTGGGCTCTAACACCGCCAGTTTTAGCCCGGACGTGCTAGCTGCACAGAGAAAAACACCAGCCAATGTGTTAGTGGGTTCAGCACCGCCAGCTGTTCCCCTGCTGTGTAGCCGGCAACGTGACTTGCAAACGCCATGCAGGCACCTGAACTGAAATTAAAGGGACCCTGTCCCCCCCCCAGGTGTTTCTATGTATAACAGCCACCTTGTACAGCAGTAATGCTGCATTTGTACAAGGTGGCTGACTTTTTCTCCTTGCCCACGTTGAATTTAACATGTACAAAATGTGTCTCATTACAGACCATTACAATGTCCCTGAGGTGTGTCTTTCCTTTTTAATGACACGCAGCACCCCCCTTGGTAGCGCTGCCCGTCTTCTGACATCATTGTTTGGCTGCTTGTGCCTGTGCGTCCACCCTGCCCGACACAACGCCACTCGTCTCATATATTTTGACTGCGAGGGTGTGATTGATGGGCATGTGCAGTGCATATGTTCGCCTGTCTTCACTCCCCTCCTTCCGCCTTCTTCAGACTGTGCGGCCTCATGGCCGCGGCATGCGATAAGGGATCAGCTGAGGCCACCCAGTCTGAATCAGGTGTAAAGACATTTGTGAGCGGCGAACATATTTACTGCACAAGGGCATGAATCCCAGCCCCGCAGTGTGAATTTTTGAAAACACACTGGGGGTCTGGGATTCATGGCCATCGATAACAGCATCGGCCAACATGAAATGAGGTCATAAGACGGGCAGCGCTCACAGCGCATGGCCAAGGGATAAAAAGAGTGCAGACTCCTGTACAGCAAATAACGCTCAGGAGGCTGCGCCCAGCACCAAGGCGTTGTTTTTGGACACCTGTGCTGCGTCTCCTTAAAAAGACAAGTCACGCCTCCAATACAGTTTTACTGTACAATGGGCAAAAGTTGTGTACGTCTTTCATTCAGCGTGTGCAATGAGCACAATTTAAAGAGCAGCCTTTCACTTGTGGAGCATTACTGCTGCATAAGGTGTGGCTCTTCTACATTGTAACACCTGAGGGTGGGTTAAAGGTTACCTTTGAAATTGGTTCAATTAGACTTCGGCTTACACTCTGCTCCTCTCCTCCTCCTGCTGACCCTGGGCTCTAACACCGCCAGTTTTTGCCCGGAAGTGCTAGCTGCACAGAGAAAAACACCAGCCAATGTGTCAGTGGGATTCAGCACCGCCAGCTGTTCCCCTGCTGTGTAGTCGGAAACGTGTCCAGCACAAGCCACGCTGGCACAACAGAACAAAAGCTGCCACCAGTGCAGGCTTCGGCCTACACTCTGCTCCTCTCCTCCTCCTGCTGACCCTGGGCTCTAACACCGCCAGTTTTTGCCCGGACGTGCTCGCTGCACAGAGAAAAACACCAGCCAATGTGTCAGTGGGGTTCAGCACCGCCAGCTGTTCCCCTGCTGTGTAGCCGGCAACGTGTCCTGCAAACGCCACGCAGGCACCAGAACTGAAATTAAAGGGACCCTGCCCCCCCCCCCCAGGTGTTTCTATGTATAACAGCCACCTTGTACAGCAGTAATGCTGCATTTGTACAAGGTGGCTGACTTTTTCTCCACGTGGAACTCAACACCTACAAAATGTGTCTCATTGGAGACCATTACACTGTCCCAGAGGTGTGACTTTCCTTGTTAAGGATACGCAGCACCCCCCTTGGTAGCGCTGCCCGTCTTCTGACATCATTGGTTGGCTGCTTGTGCTTGTGCGTCCGTCCTGCCCGACACAACGCCCCTCGTTGTCTCATATATTTTGACTGCGAGGGTGTGATTGATGGGCATATTCAGTGCATATGTTCGCCTGTCTTCACTTATCTCTTTCCGCCTTCTTCAGACTGTGCGGCCTCATGGCCGCGGCATGCGATAAGGGATCAGCTGAGGCCGCCCAGTCTGAAGCAGGTGTAAGCACATGTGTGAGCGGCAAACATATTTACTGCGCAAGGCCATGAATCCCAGCCCTGCAGTGTGACTTTATGAAAAGACACTGTGGGTATGGGATTCATGGCCATCGATAACCGCACCGGCCAACATGAAATGAGGTCAGAAGACAGGCAGCGCTCACAGCGCATGGCCAAGGGATAACAAGAGCGCAGACTCCTGTACAGCAAATAACAACGCTCAAGAGGCTGCGCCCAGCACCAAGGCGTTATTTTTGGACACCTGTGCTGCGTCTCCTTAAAAAGACAAGTCACGCCTCCAATACAGTCTTACTGTATAATGGGCAAAATTGTGTACGTGTTTCATTCAGCGTGTGCAATGAGCAAAATTTAAAGAGCAACCCTTCACTTGTGGAGCATTACTGATGCACAAGGTGTGGCTCTTCTACTTTGTAACACCTGAGGGAGGGTTAAAGGTTACCTTTGAAATTGGATCTACTAGGCTTCAGCCTACACTCTGCTCCTCCTGCAGACCCTGGGCTCTAACACCACCAGTTTTTGCCCGGAAGTGCTAGCTCCACAGAGAAAAACACCAGCCAATGTGTCAGTGGGGTTCAGCAACGCCAGCTGTTCCTCCGCTGTGTAGCCGGCAACGTGTCCTGCAAACGCAACGCAGACACAAAGCTGCCTCCAGTGCAGGCTTCGGCCTACACTATGCTCCCCCTGCTTACCCTTTGCTCCAACACCGCTAGTTGGGGCTCTAGGAAGACAATCTTGAATAGGCAACGCATCCGTGTTCCAGCACCGCCAGCTGGTTCTCGGCAGTGTTTTTGTCACGGGTACTCCCTCGTGCCCAGCCTGGTTCCAGCACCGTCAGCTGTTTCTGGGTAGTGTCAAGCTCAATGACACCCCTATGCGTTGCCCCGTCATGTTGCGGTCGGGTTAGCCAACTCCAGGGTGCCTCCAGTTTAGGAGCTTCCTATGTGGGCTGCGTGAATTGGCAGTCAAGGCTGGTTCTGTAGTGCCTAAGGCCAAGCTCCCCCTGTAGGACTGTAGGGGTTCGGTAACTGCGGCTGCCTCGCGGCCTAGCTGTTCTCTCCTCTCCTGTGGACCTTCTGGTCCACATCCTGGTTCCAGCACCGTCAGCTGGTTCCGGGCAGAGCCTTTGGCTTAGGTGCCTCCTCCTGGGTATCCGAGTTCCGCCAACGCCAGGCGGTCCTTGGTAGTGCTTTTAAGCACGGGCACCTACAGCTTAGTAACCGGGTTCCAGCACCGTCAGCTGGTCCTCGGTGCCATTGGCTCTTGCACACTGGGGCAACGCATCTGGGTTCCAGCACCGCCAACTGGTTCTCGGCAGTGTTTTTGTCACGGGTACTCCCTCGTGCCCAGCCTGGTTCCAGCACCGTCAGCTGTTTCCGGGTAGTGTCAAGCTCACTGAGACGCCAATGCGTTGCCCCGTCGTGTTGCGGTCGGGTTAGCCAACTCCAGGGTGCCTCCAGTTTAGGAGCTTCCTATGTGGGCTGTGTGAATTGGTAGTCAAGGCTGGTTCTGTAGTGCCAGTAGGCCAAGCTCCCCCTGTAGGACTGTTGGGGTTCGGTAACTGCGGCTGCCTCGTGGCCTAGCTGTTCTCTCCTCTCCTGTGGACCTTCTGGTCCACATCCTGGTTCCAGCACCGTCAGCTGGTTCCGGGCAGAGCCTTTGGCTTAGGTGCCTCCTCCTGGGTATCCGAGTTCCGCCAACGCCAGGCGGTCCTTGGTAGTGCTTTTAAGCGTGGGCACCTACAGCTTAGTAACCGGGTTCCAGCACCGTCAGCTGGTCCTCGGTGCCATTGGCTCTTGCACACTGGGGCAACGCATCCGGGTTCCAGCACCGCCAGCTGGTTCTCAGCAGTGTTTTTGTCACGGGTACTCCCTCGTGCCCAGCCTGGTTCCAGCACCGTCAGCTGTTTCCGGGTAGTGTCAAGCTCACTGAGACGCCTATGCGTTGCCCCGTCGTGTTGCGGTCGGGTTAGCCAACTCCAGGGTGCCTCCAGTTTAGGAGCTTCCTATGTGGGCTGCTTGAATTGGCAGTCAAGGCTGGTTCTGTAGTGCCAGTAGGCCAAGCTCCCCCTGTAGGACTGTTGGGGTTCCGTAACTGCGGCTGCCTTCGCGGCCTAGCTGTTCTCTCCTCTCCTGTGGACCTTCTGGTCCACATCGTGGTTCCAGCACCGTCAGCTGGTTCTCGGCAGTGTCTTTTGCTCTTGTACCTTCTGCTCCCCATCCTGGTTCCAGTACCGTCAGCTGGTTCTGGGCAGAGCCTTTGGCTTAGGTGCCTCCTTCTGGGTATCCAAGTTCCACCAACGTCAGGTGGTCCTTGGTAGTGCTTTCAGGCACGGATACCTCCTGCTTAGTAACCGGGTTCCAGTAACGTCAGCTGGTCCTCGGTAGTTCTATTGGCTCTTTGACCTTCGGCTACCCATCCGGGTTCCAGTACCGTCAGCTGGTTCTCGGCAGTGTCTTTTGCTCTTGTACCTTCTGCTCCCCATCCTGGTTCCAGTAACGTCAGCGGTATCTGAGTTCCACCAACGTCAGGCGGTCCTTGGTAGTGCTTTTTAGCACGGGTACCTCCTGCTTAGTAACCGGGTTCCAGTAACGTCAGCTGGTCCTCGGTAGTTCCATAGGCTCTTAAACCTTCGGGTAGCCATCCGAGTTCCAGTTCCATCAGCTGGTTCTTGGCATTTTCTCAGCCTTCTTGTACCTTCTGCTACATTTCCAAGTTGAAGACCCTAAAGACAACGACCCGGAAGACCACCCCTAAGATGACGACGACACCAGAGACGACAACCAGTGAGATGACGACGACCCTGGAGATGACGACCCTGAAGACCACCCCGATGACGACGACGACGGCGGAGACGACGATGGCGGAGACGACGACGGCGGAGACGATGACCCTGGAGACGACGACCCTGGAGACGACGACATGGAAGACCGAGAAGCAGAGGAACAAGAGGCTGCAGAACAAAGAGCAGAAGACCATTAAGCATAACACTTAATATCAGAGCAAAAGATATCTAAATTATATGCAGAAGAAGACTAAGCAGTGTATGGGGGTGAGTCCGTTCCTCCTCGTGGTGCCCCTGGATAAAGCCTGATGCTGCAGGCCAAACTGAACGCGGACAAATGTAACTTTTGTGACAGGCAGAACGGAAGGTGTAATCTTCAAACTTTTATAGACAACAACTATGGGAATGCCTGTCACAAATGAGAATATGATGAAGAAGTAGAATAGGAAGAATAATAATAGTTGAATAAAATGAATATGTAGAATAGGAAGAATAATAATAGTTGAATAAAATGAATATGAAGAATGTAATAAAAAAAAATGTAGAAGATGAAGAAGATGAATAAGGTGAAGAAGAAGTTGATGTCAAAGATGCTGATGATGATGAAGATGAAAGTGTGGGAAAAGTAAAAAAAAAAGAAGGGGAAGGGCGTGGAATAGTGAAACATCAATATCTGACAAAATTAAAAAAAATTTACATAGTCAATATCTTTCTCACTCCGAACGTCTTTAAAAAAAAAAAAAAAATCATGCTATTCTATTTGATTGGGCTAAACCTCTATGCCTTTAATGTCTCCGCCACCTCCCCAAATACATCCTGCATTATTCTTAGTTGTTTTCCTTCATGTAGAATGAACCTACAAGGAAAGAAAGGGTTTATTTTAATTCCGATATTTTGGTCCCATTGACTTGCATTGGGATCGGGTATCGGTATCGGCGATATCCGATATTTTTTGAATATCGGCCGATCCAATCCGATACCGATACTTTCCGATATCGGAAGGTATCGCTCAACACTAGTGATTAATCAAGTCTGAATATATTCTGTTCAATGTATGTGGTAACTTGATGAAACATTATACATCATTAGGTATATTTCTTAAAGCAATTGTATACATATTTGTTCTGATATCACATATATATGCCTGAAATTATTCATACATCGGTGCATATTCTGATAATTATACCAACTACATTTCCCCTGTTCATATATTGGGTTTATTCCAGCATTGCCATTTTTTAGGCCTTGAGGTTGTTTTATTGCATTACATTCATATATTTTTCTTTACTGTGAGCCTTCACTATGCTTCACTTTTTATGTGATTTTACATGTTTTTAATGTGTGCACTTGTTGTTGACTTAATAAAGCTTTTTTCACATGTAATTAAGTGGTGTGCACTTGTTCTTTGCACCTTCTTCTCTTGTAATTTCCAGATCACACTTGGGCGTATTGGTAGCACCCTTTTTTTAGTTCTACATTTATGAGCAGTTTCCGCTTTCCTTCTATGTAGCAATGGCAAAGTTCTGGGACAGTTCTCAGACTCTCCCATCTTGCCGGCACAGAGACAAGGGGTGCTGTCACAAGAAGTGCAATGTTTGGTAAGATGCTGAGGGAGTACCTTGCAGATCGTACAAATGTTCTCCGTGATTCCTCTGTGTCTTTTAATTATTGGGTATCCAAGCTGGACACATAGCATGAACTGGCCTGCCCTGCTGCTAGCGTTCTGTCAGAGCGGGTTTTTAGTGCCGCTGGTGGAATTATAACAGATAAGCGCATCCGTTTGTCAACTGAAAATGCTGACAGGCTGACTCTTATAAAAATGAGATGTACGTATATTCTTCCCATTTATTCTTGTACTAGATGGTGGCCGATTCTAACGCATCGGGTATTCTAGAATATGCATGTCCACGTAGTATATTGCCCAGCAACGTAGAATATTGCCCAGCCACATAGTATATTGCCCAGCCACGTAGTATATTGCCCAGCCACGTAGTATATTGCCCAGCCACATAGTATATTGCACAGTGACGTAGTATATTGGCCAGCCACGTAGTATATTACCCAGTGACGTAGTATATTGCCCAGTGACGTAGTATATTGCATAGCAACGTAGTATACAGCACAGAGACACGTAGCATATTGCCCAGCCACGTAGTATATTGCCCAGTCATGTAGTATATTGCCCAGCCACGTAGTATATTGCCCAGTGACATAGTATATTGGTCAGCCACGTAGTATATTGCCCAGCTACGTAGTATATTGCCCAGTGATGTAGTATATTGCACAGCAACGTAGTATACAGCACAAAGCCACGTAGTATATTGCCCAGTCATATAGTATATTGCCCAGCCACGTAGTATATTGCCCAGTGACATAGTATATTGCCCAGCCACGTAGTATATTGCCCAGCTACGTAGTATATTGCCCAGCCACGTAGTATATTGCCCAGTGACGTAGTATATTGCACAGTGACGTAGTATATTGCACAGTGACGTAGTATACAGCACAGAGCCACGTAGTATATTGCCCAGCCACATAGTATATTGCCCAGTGACATAGTATATTGCCCAGCCACGTAGTATATTGCCCAATGACGTAGTATATTGCCCAGCCACGTAGTATATTGCCCAGCCACATAGTATATTGCCCAGCCACGTAGTATATTGCCCAGCCACGTAGTATATTGCCCAGCCACGTAGTATATTGCGCAGCCACGTAGTATATTGCCCAGTGACATAGTATATTGCCCAGCCACGTAGTATGTTGCCCAGTCACGTAGTATATTGCCCAATGACGTAGTATATTGCCCAGCCACGTAGTATATTGCCCAGCCACATAGTATATTGCCCAGCCACATAGTATATTGCCCAGCCACGTAGTATATTGCCCAGCCACGTAGTATATTGCTCAGCCACGTAGTATATTGCGCAGCCACTTAGTATATTGCCCAGCCACGTAGTATTGTCATGCCCTCAGCCGCAGGTTCGGTCTCCGCTGTGCAGGGAGACCGGCGCCTATCACACAGCCTTACTCACCCTGTCCGTGGTTCCAGACGATCTGCGGCTTCTTTCTCTGCTAAGAACCTGCATCCTCTTGGCAGGTCTCCTGGAAATGCTCTTAGGAGCCGCGCCCCGCTTCCTGCACATACTTGAAACAGCAGGACACCTGTTCGCTATTAGGGCCGTCTGTGTTATGATGCTCTGTGCATAAAAAGCACCCTCCCCTTTAGGGAGGTGCCTGGGCTATGTGTTCATTCTTTGGATTGTTGCCACTGCTTCAGGCCACGCTCTGCTGTGCTCTGCACTTTACTTATGTCTCTATTTTCACAGAGTCCTCTTCTGGTGAATCCCATTCTGGACTTCTCTGGTCTCTCAGGTTCCCACTCCAGGTTTTCTTGCCTCTCCTCACGGAATCCTCCAGACCCTGCTACCAGTGGAAACTACCTTGCTGGATTTCATGGAGCTTCTGGGATTGTCCCCACAAGCTGGCTCAAGTATTCTACTGTGTTGCTAGTTTGTCAGTATGGGTCGTCCTCTGGTCCTGGATTCGTAGCATTCAGGCCACCTGGTGTTGTGACGGGGGAATCCCTGTATAGGGGTACACCTTGCCCGGTGCTCCACTACGTGGTACAGTGCTGTGATCCAGAGGTTCTTTCCCTCTGACACCTGTTTCCTTTTTGTTAATAAATATCTTTTGGTTTATGAGATCTACTCTCCTGTCTTTTGAGTATCGGGTATACAGCCGCCACTGCACCATCAGTGGTCTAGTGAGTCCACTTTACCTTGTCACACCCTGTGGGCGTAACAGTTAGCCCAGGCCATGGACTCCGCTGATACCCAATTCTCAGTCCAGAGAGAGCTAGCTGCGCTTTGTCAAAGCCAGGATCAGCTAGTCTCCTTCATGCAAACTCTGGATACCCGCTTATCTACTCTACAGGCTATTGAGTCCACCAACGTGACCCAGCTAGCAGAGCTCCGTCTGGAATTCAATCGCCAACATGAGATGCAGGCCCGCTTGTTGGACTACATGACCTCTGTGGATGACCGGTTAACTAAGGTACAGCATCCTACGCTTGAGCCCACCATGAGACACTGTCCTCCTCGTCTCTGCAAGCCTCCTCGTTACTTTGGTGACCCCAAGTTGTGCAGAGGATTTAATAATAATAATCTTTATTTTTATATAGCGCTAACATATTCCGCAGCGCTTTACATTTTTTCACACATTATCATCGCTGTCCCCGATGGGGCTCACAATCTAAATTCCCTATCAGTATGTCTTTGGAATGTGGGAGGAAACCGGAGTACCCGGAGGAAACCCACGCAAACACGCAGAGAACATACAAACTCTTTGCAGATGTTGTCCTTGGTGGGATTCGAACCCAGGACTCCAGCGCTGCAAGGCTGCAGTGCTAACCACTGCGCCACCGTGCTTTCTTAACCTGTGCTTGCTGCATTTTCGTTTTTTGCCTCAGCATTTTCAGACAGACATGGCCAAGGTGGCTTTCCTTGCCTCTCATCTGGAGGGAGAGGCTTTAGCTTGGTTCAACCCCCTAATGGAGCGGAATGATCCCATCGTGTCTGATCTGCAGGTATTCTTGGACACGTTCCGCAAGATTTTGATGAGCCTGGTCGTGTCACATCTGCCATGGAGTCTCTCTTTGATTTGCAACAGGGCTCTCTCTCTGTTGGTCAGTATGCCATCCGTTTCCGTACCTTGGCTTCGGAGCTCCAGTGGACCAATGAGCCCCTGGTCGGAGTCTTCCGGCGAGGGTTGTCTGGAAGAGTCAAGGACGAATTGGCAGGCAGGGACCTACCCGAGACCCTGGATGATCTCATATCCCTCGCCATTCGGATTGACATGCGTCTTCAGCAGCGCTCCAGAGAGAGGCGTCTCGAGAAGCAATTTCCTCATCCAGCGTCTTCTTCACCGAAACCTCGGTTTCCGTGTCCTGCTCCGGTCTTTAAGGATGTGCCCATGGAGCTTGACCGCGTGAGGGTGAAGAGGAATCAGCAGGAGGAAATTCCCACTAGGAATCCATATTGTTATGATGGACGCTCCACTTCCGGTCAATGCAGTGGAACTGAGAGGTCAGAAGAACTCTTCCGCCTAGGACAGGTAAGGGAGACCTCCCTAGGTGAGAATGACTCTTCTCTCCCGCTAACCATATCCATACAGGTAATCTTCAGGAAGGTGCGGTTCTCCGAGACGGCCTATCTGGACTCTGGATCTGGTGGAAATTTCATCCAGCAAGCTGTGGCCAGGCAGTTCGGGATTCCAATTGTACCACTGCAGCGGTCCTGGCGCATCATCTCCGTAGATGGTAGACCCCTGAAAGATGCCATTATCGGTATCACCGAAGAGGTGGAGCTTCAAATCGGAGCACTACACAGGGAAAAGATTACCTTCTATGTGTTACCGAATCTTTCTCCACCATCCCTTCTAGGTCTTCCGTGGCTGCGCCTCCACGAACCTGTTCTGGATTGGCGGTCTGGAGATGTCCTTCGATGGGGTCAGTCTTGTCACGAACACTGCCTCATACCAGTACGGCCTGGTTCTACCCCACGGCCTCCGGCAGCTTTACCCGGGTTACCGTCTGCCTACTGGTCCTTCGCAGATGTATTCAACAAGAGGGAAGCCGAGACACTTCCACCACACAGGCCTTACGATTGCCCCATCGATCTTATCCCTGGATCTACTCCGCCTCGAGGTAGGATCTACCCTCTTTCTCCTACTGAGACTCAAGCCATGTCCGATTACATCAAGGAGAATTTGGCCCGAGGGTTTATCCAGAAGTCCTCCTCCCCAGCTGGAGCTTGGTTCTTCTTCGTCAAGAAGAAAGATGGGTCTCTTCGCCCATGCATCGACTACCGTGGTCTCAACCTAATAACGGTAAAGAACAGATACCCACTTCCCTTAATTCCTGAGCTCTTTGATCGGCTTCGAGGTTCCAGGATTTTCACCAAGTTGGATCTCCGTGGGGCTTACAACCTCGTCAGGATTAGATCTGGGGATGAGTGGAAAACCGCCTTCAACACGCAAGATGGTCATTACGAATATCTAGTCATGCCTTTCGGGTTAAGCAATGCTCCCGCCGTTTTTCAGGAGTTTGTCAATGATGTATTTCGTGACCTGCTCTATGTTTGTGTGGTGGTGTATCTGGATGACATCCTGGTGTTTTCTCCCGACTTGCCAACTCACAGGAGGAATGTTCGTCTCGTTCTTCAAAGATTGAGGGAGAATCGTCTCTACGCAAAGTTTGAGAAATGTCTGTTTGAACGGAGGTCTTTACCCTTTCTTGGCTATATTATTTCCGATACAGGTCTCGAGATGGATCCGGAGAAGGATTCTGCCGTGTTAAAGTGGCCAAAACCTGAGGGAATCAAGGCCATTCAGCGGTTCCTAGGATTCGCCAACTACTATCGGCAATTCATTCCACAATTCTCCTCTCTGGAAAGACCACTCACTGCCCTGACTTGTAAAGGAGCCAAATCAAAGGATTGGACTCCTGAGGCCGAATCAGCTTTCGCCTCCCTCAAACAAGCCTTCTCAACTGCACCAGCTCTTCACCGGCCTATGATCAACAAACAGTTTTTCCTTGAAGTGGACGCTTCGTCATCCGGATCCAGAGCAGTCCTCACACAAAAACTGCCTACTGGTAAGATGGTGACCTGTGGTTTCTTCTCCAAGGCATTTACACCCTGTGAACGTAACAACTCAATTGGTGATAGAGAGTTACTAGCAATTAAGCTAGCCTTAGAGGAATGGCGATATCTGCTTGAAGGCGCAGTTCATCCAGTCATCATTTACACTGATCATAAGAATCTGTCCTATCTTCAGTCTGCTCAAAGACTCAATCCTCGCCAGGCTCGTTGGTCATTGTTCTTTGCTCAGTTCAATTTCTCTCTCCATTTCCGTCCTGCAGAGAAGAATATCAAAGCCGATGCGCTTTCCAGGTCCTTCTTGTCTGACGACCTTGAAGAGGAGCTTCAGCATATCATTGAACCGTCCAAGATGATCACGGTGGCTCCAGTCAGGCTGTCACAACTCCCTCCCGGTAAGACCCTTGTAACTGAAAGAGACAAGAAGCGAGTTTTACACTGGGGTCATTCTTCTAAGCTTGCCGGACACGCTGGTCAAAAGAAGACGTTACAACTAATTTCTCAACACTACTGGTGGTCCACTTTGCGCCAAGATGTTCTGAACTTTGTTGCAGCCTGTTCCTCCTGTGCTCGTAATAAAACACCCAAGAAACTGCCAGCCGGTCACCTCCTCCCTCTCCCGATTCCGTCTGCTCCCTGGCAACACATTGCCATGGATTTCATCACAGATCTGCCAGCATCATCCGGTTGTACAGTAATCTGGGTTGTTGTAGACCGGTTCTCCAAGATGGGACATTTCACTCCACTGTCTGGTCTTCCTTCCGCTCCTAAACTCGCAAAGCTCTTCATTCAGCATGTCCTTCGGCTTCACGGACTTCCACTCCACATTGTTTCCGACAGAGGAGTCCAATTCATTTCCCGATTCTGGCGGTCCCTCTGTAAACTGTTGGATGTCACTCTGGACTTCTCCTCGGCCTATCACCCACAATCTAATGGCCAAGTGGAGAGAGTGAATCAAGTCCTCACCAACTATCTGCGACACTTCGTGAATGATCACCACAGCAACTGGGCCGACCTACTGCCATGGGCTGAGTTTTCCTACAATAATCATGTCGGTGAGTCCTCCTCTAACTCCCCATTTTTTATTGTTTATGGACAGCATCCTAAGATCCCGACTCCACTGCCTCTTGCTTCCAGCAATCCAGCAGCTGAGTCCCTGGCCAAGGACTTCACAAAAGTCTGGACTGAGACGAGGACCTCACTGGAGCAGGCATCTGTTCGAACCAAGGAACATGCGGATACGAGACGTCTGGATCCTCCACCTTTCCATCCCGGAGATAAGGTATGGATGTCTTCCAGGCACATCCGACTTAAAGTCCCTTCTTATAAGCTGGCTCCTCGTTTCATCGGTCCTTTTGAAGTACTCCACCGAATCAACGATGTGTGCTATCGTTTGAAATTGCCTGCCTCCTTACGGATCCATAACTCCTTTCATGTATCCCTGCTGAAACCAGTTGTCCTCAGCCGCTTCACCCAGGATCCTGGTAATTTTCCTTCTCCTGTCGGTTCCGAGGACGTTTATGAAGTGAAGGACATCCTGGCCATGAAGAAAAGAGGGGGCAGGTCCCTCTTTCTGGTTGACTGGAAGGGATACGGTCCTGAAGAGAGATCCTGGGAGCCTGTGGAGAACATTAATGCCCCAGTTCTTCTTAGAAGGTTCCTGACAGGTTTGAAGAAGGGGGGGTGTAAGGGGAGGGGTACTGTCATGCCCTCAGCCGCAGGTTCGGTCTCCGCTGTGCAGAGAGACCGGCGCCTATCACACAGCCTTACTCACCCTGTCCGTGGTTCCAGACGATCTGCGGCTTCTTTCTCTGCTAAGAACCTGCATCCTCTTGGCAGGTCTCCTGGAAATGCTCTTAGGAGCCGCGCCCCGCTTCCTGCACATACTTGAAACAGCAGGACACCTGTTCGCTATTAGGGCCGTCTGTGTTATGATGCTCTGTGCATAAAAAGCACCCTCCCCTTTAGGGAGGTGCCTGGGCTATGTGTTCATTCTTTGGATTGTTGCCGCTGCTTCAGGCCACGCTCTGCTGTGCTCTGCACTTTACTTATGTCTCTATTTTCACAGAGTCCTCTTCTGGTGAATCCCATTCTGGACTTCTCTGGTCTCTCCGGTTCTCACTCCAGGTTGTCTTGCCTCTCCTCACGGAATCCTCCAGACCCTGCTACCAGTGGAAACTACCTTGCTGGATTTCATGGAGCTTCTGGGATTGTCCCCACCAGCTGGCCCAAGTATTCTACTGTGTTGCTAGTTTGTCAGTATGGGTCGTCCTCTGGTCCTGGATTCGTAGCATTCAGGCCACCTGGTGTTGTGACGGGGGAATCCCTGTATAGGGGTACACTTTGCCCGGTGCTCCACTACGTGGTACAGTGCTGTGATCCAGAGGTTCTTTCCCTCTGACACCGGTTTCCTTTTTGTTAATACTCTCCTGTCTTTTGAGTATCGGGTATACAGCCACCACTGCACCATCAGTGGTCTAGTGAGTCCACTTTACCTTGTCACACCCTGTGGGCGTAACAAGTATACAGCACAGAGCCCCATAGTATATTGCCCAGCCACGTAGTATATTGTCCAGTGACGTAGTATATTGCCTAGCCACGTAGTATATTGCCCAGTGACATAGTATATTGGTCAGCCACGTAGTATATTGCCCAGCTACGTAGTATATTGCCTAGTGATGTAGTAGGTGCTGGACAGGAGTTCCTCAATGAACTGCTCCTTTAATAGCTTGTCCACATCCTGCAAGCCATTAGGATCAGCCTGTTTAATGGCCCGCAGTGCCTCCTGGAGATTAAGGGCATAGTACCGTATGCTATCCTGTGCTCTTTGCTTGCACCCGAAAAAAACTCATTTTGATTTCTGCAGCAGTGCGGGTGTCAAAATTGGTTTTAAGTTTGGCAAATATCTGCTTAACAGTTCCTTTTACCAGGATTTCACTTGTCTTTGGGCTGCGCCAATTAATTGACCAGCTAGAATGTTGACCTTTTGATGTTCTGTCAGGGGATATACTTCAAATAAGTTGCATAGCCTTTCTTTAAAGTCACTCAACGTATGGGACTCCTCTGAATATTGTGGCAGCCAAGGCCGCTCCCGATATATAGGGCATGGATAGCGGCATTATAGGAGCTGTTACTTCGGTGAATATCAATAGTAACAGTGTACATATCAAGTCTATACAGCCATATTTACCTTTATTTATTTCCGGACGCCCCCGGAAGAAGCCTGGTGCGAAACGTGTGTTGGGGTGAGGTGGAACGCTGTGGTGCTAGCAGGTAAATATGGCTGTATAGACTTGATATGTACACTGTTACTATTGATATTCATTGGGCATGTTGTGACAGCCTTAAGTATATATAGCCTAATATGTTACCTTGGTAATATTACCTTGTATATGTAGTTTTTTAGTGATATACTGCACAGATGTACCGCATACAGCCTCCACCTTATGTTAGGGTGCTTGGGCAAATTTTATGCATTTTATAATTTCCTATTAAAGCCTTAATTAATTTGTAGTATCTCTGGATCTCTTCATTATGGTTATCCTAGGATGACCATGTGTTTTCTATAGTATATTGGAAGTGCCAGCATTATTTAAATTGGACATTGGTGTACACAGACATGTCCCTTCCCCGTGCTAACCTTAAGCATGGCTGACGTCTTGCCACTGAAGTCTGTAGCTTTTCGATAAGGTGCTCCTCCTTCCGGGGCTTCCGGCATCCTCACTTGCAGCTCTCCTGTCAGCTCGGCACTAGCTTCCTCTTCGTGCTCTTTCACCAGCTCCACCCACGAAGGTACGCCTACTTCTTTACCCACGAAGGTACGCCATTGCGGCGCGGCAATGGCAGCTTACAGACCAATTGCCACAGTCTCTGGCACACAATACCTGGCGATGCCAGAGCACGAAATCTTGTTTGTGATGCCAAGCTGAGTCACCCACCAGGGCCTGGAGTACTCAGTACTAGTGTTGAGCATTCCGATACCGCAAGTATCGGGTATCGGCCGATACTTGCGGTATCGGAATTCCGATACCGAGATCCGATACTTTTGTGATATCGGGTATCGGTATCGGATCAATAGGGATGTGTAAAATAAAGAATTAAAATAAAAAATATTGATATGCTCACCTCTCCGGCGGCCCCTGGACATCACGCTGCTAACCGGGAGGCTTCTTTGTTTAAAATGCGCGCCTTTAGGACCTGCGAATGACGTCCCGGCTTCTGATTGGTCGCGGCATGGGCGGCACGCGACCAATCAGAATATTTTTTATTTTAATTCTTTATTTTACACATCCCTATGGATCCCAGGGCCTGAAGGAAAGTTATCTCTCCTTCAGACCCTGGGAACCATGAGAATACCTTCCGATACTTGATGTCCCATTGACTTGTATTGGTATCGGATATCGGTATCGGCAATATCCGATATTTTTCGGGTATCGGCCGATACTATCCGATACCGATACTTTCAAGTATCGGACGGTATCGCTCAACACTACTCAGTACTCACAATTAAAGGGGTTGTCATAGTGGCAGCAACCCTGTTCATGGCCCTGGGCGCCTAAGTAAAAGGGAAAGGTCTTTTAAGGGAGTTGTAATAAAGTTTGTATTCATGACGCCACCTGTGGTTCTCGGTCAGAAGGGACCGACGCTGCTTAAAGGGGTCCTCTGGGGCTATGTTACTGCAGCAAAGATGGTGATGCTTTCCACAGGGTAAGTAGGGTCACCAGGGCTCCCGCTGTGTTTGGCAGGGATGGTGAATGCCGGCAAATAAATGGAGGGCACAGGGTTGCAGTCTTTACCTGGTTTACTGATGTTGTAGTCAGGCTCAGTCCAGGGTACCGGCAACAGGTGTCAATGGAGTCCAGGCAGCCTGAAGACAAGAGGAAATCCCTTTGCCAGGTCAGTTTGGGAGCCTTCCACTTTGCGCTGATTGCTAGTCCCTTGCTGCCTGTAGTGTCCTGACAAGGTCCTCGGTTACTCTCTGGGACAGTCCCTGCATGGTAGGCAATTTGAGCGATCTACGGGGGTCTCTAATCATGGTGACTCCAGGCTCTTGATGTTGGTGTAGCTCAGGTATTATGTGGGCAAGTCACTTTTAGCTTCCTGCCCTCCGGTTCTGCTGTGGGACTTGAAGTTCCACACAGCCTCGGGCTCCCCGTTCCTGTGCTCTGCTTAGAAGGGCCTAATCTCAGCCTTCCTCTACCTCTTAGGTCTTTCTGTGCTCTTCCACTGTCTGCTACCAACTGTCTAACTACTCCTCCAGACCAGGATGTATATAGGGAAGTTCCCCCTAAACCGGGTTTAGAGCTTCCCCTTCTGGCCTGGAGTCAGAATGTGTTGAATGTAAGATTACCTGCCAATTGGATCCCGCCTGTCTCCAGGCATGGCATTACCCTCCCCGAGACTAAGACAGCACCACTCTGGTACCCGAACTCCTGGGGTGCCACAATAGCAGCATAACATAAACTCAAGTCCAGTGGGTTTTTTTGGGAGGTCTATTCCCATGCACCTCTTCACACCCACACATGTGTAGACGCTTCTTGATTTTGGCTATTTGCTGTTTTCATTCTCCTTCTCATCCTCATCCTCCACCACTATATCACCAGGGTGACCGTGGTCCGTGATGCAACACCCACATAATTTTTTAAAGGGTGTTTATGATGCCTGTAAAAAAAAATTGTTATACTGTATGTTCATGTATACCCCCCCAGGGGTAAATGTTTGTCATCCCAAACACTTAGTGCATGGGCATTACAAGTATAGGAGACCCACTTGTTTCTAATGGGAACCCTTTTGTTATGAGGCCCTCCTCTACATCTCGTCAAAGGGGAATTGAGGTGCGCCCAAATTTTTGGCAGCCCTTGCATTCCCTGTATAAGCAAACACTATGGGAGACCCACTTCCTAATAATGGTAACATTGTTTTTATTATGCCCTCCTCTACATCTCGTCAAAGGGGTATTGGGGTGCATCCAAATTTTTGGCAGCCATTGCATTCACTGCATAGGCAAACAGTATGGGAGGCCCGCTTCCTAATAATGGGAAAATTGTTTTATTAGGCCCTCCTCCATGTCTCTTCCAAAGGGTATTGGGGTGCATCCAAATTTGTGGCAGCTCTTGCATTCACTGAATAGGTAAACCGTATGGGCACCCCAATCCCTTTTGGGCCCTCCTCCCCTGTTGGGACCCCCATTATGGAGTGGACTGCTCTCCCACCAAATCTTCCATCCCCTGATATCTCTCGACCAGTTGACCAGTTTATCGGCATTCTGGGGATCACCCTGGGCAACCCAAGTCTGTACAGGCCTCGGCAGGGAGTGCACAACCAGTCCATTACCATCTGTTTTACCGTCTGCGCAGGTGTAGAGGACTCCGGCTGCAGCCACTTCTGAACCAGTTGCAAGAGATCAATCATTTGGGAGTGTAGTGGTTTGTCCCAGTAATTTGGCCAAAGGTAAACCCGCTGTGCCCTGAGAGTCATTGTTACCCCCAAGCGTGCAAGAATCTCCGTTTTTAGCTTGCTAGACTCTTTAGCGTCCTGCAAAGCTAAATCATAGTATGCTTTCTGGGGTTCCCCCGTCAAGTATGGCGCCAGTACCTGTCCCAGTTTCTCCCTCTCGGTGACCCTTTCAAACATCGTCAGGAAAGCATCAACATTGCAATTCTCCTTAGTAGATTCTTCAGCCTCAACAATGCAGTTCTCCATTGCAAGTTGTTCAGCTTCAAGAATGCAATTCTCTGTGGCAGTTTCTTCAGCTTCAACATTGAAATTCTCTACTGCAGGTTCTTCAGCCTCAACACTGCAATTTTACACTGCCGGTTCTTCAGCCTCAACACTGCAATTCTCCACTGCAGCTTCTTCAGCCTCAACATTGCAATTTTCCACTGCAGGTTCTTCAACCTCAAAACTGCAATTTTCCACTTCAGGTTTTTCAGCCTCAATACTGCAATTCTCCACTGCAGGTTCTTCAGCCTCAACCCTGCAATTCTCCACTGCAGGTTCTTCAGCCTCCACACTGCAATTTTACTCTGCCGATTCTTTAGCCTCAATACTGCAATTCTCTACTGCAGGTTCTTTGGCCTCAACATTGCAATTCTCCACTGCAGATTCTTCAGCCTCAACACTGAAATTCTCCACTGCAGGTTCTTCAACCTCAACATTGCAATTCTCCACTGCAGGTTCTTCAGCCTCAACACTGCAATTCGCTGCAGGTTCTTCAGCCTCAACACTGCAATTCACTGCATAGGCAAATAATATGGGAGACCCACTTCCTAATAATGGGAGCATTGTTTTCAGGAGGCCCTCTTGTACGTCTCTCCAAAGGGGTATTGAGGTGCATCTAAATTTGGGGCAGACCTTGCATTCAATGCATAAGCAAACAGTATGGGATTACCAACTTCCTAATAATGGGAACATTGCTTTCAGGTGGCCCTCCTGTACGTCTCTTCAAAGGGTTATTGGTGTGCGTCCAAATTTTTGGCAGGTGTTGCATTCACTGCATAAGCAAACAGTATGGTAGGACCAACTTCCTAATAATGGGAACATTGCTTTCAGTTGACGCTACTGTACGTCTCTTTAAAGGCGTATCGGGGTGTGTCTAAATTTGGGGCAGGCCTTGCATTCAATGCATAAGCAAATAGTATAGCATTACCAACTTCCTAATAATGGGAACATTGCTTTCAGATGGCCCTCCTGTACGTCTGTTTAAAGGGGTATTGGGTGCATCTAAATTTGGTACAGGGCAGGCCTTGCATTCAATGCATAGGCAAACAGTATGGGAGTACCAACTTCATAATAATGGGAACATTGCTTTCAGGTGGCCCTCCTGTACATCTCATCAAATTATTATTGGGGTGCGTCTAAATTTGGTGCAGGGCAGGCCTTGCATTCAATGCATAGGCAAACAGTATGGGAGTACCAACTTCCTAATAATGGGAACATTGTTTTCAGGTAGCCCTCCTGTATGTCTCTTCAAAGGGTTATTGGGGTGCGTCCAAATTTGGGGCAGGTGTGGCATTCACTGCATAAGCAAACAGTATGGGAGGACCAACGTCCTAATAATGGAAACATTGCTTTCAGGAGGCCCTACTGTATGTTTTTCAAAGTGGTATTGAGGTGCGTCCTAATTTTTGGCAGCCCAGCCGCTCACTGCATAGGCAATAACACTATAGGAGAAAACACAGGTCAACAAAAAAAAAATTTTTTTCTGGTGTCCAAAATATTTTAATGAATTTGGGGTATTTTTGGGGTGCTGATTCTGAATATGCTATCAGTTTTGCCAGATTGGCTCAAGTTTTTGAGATTTTTGGTATCTTATTTATAGCACTTGTTGGTAAATGCGACGCATCATCTCATTAATTTCTTTGGATTAGTACTTGAACTGAGCAGTTCTCAATATAGTTTTGTGTTAATAAGTGTTCTAAAAGTTTGTTCATAGCTTGATTTTTGCACTAACTTTATGTTGTTGTCTGTTTTCCAGTGAAAAGCATGAACTCATCAAGAAGAAGTTGTCTTAACGATCCAGACTCATTCTGTTACATTTGTGGTGAATACACACTGCCAAAACATAGAAGAAACATAACAGACTTCGTAAAAAAAAGTGTATTTTGCCTATTTTGGGGTTATGCTTGGGGACCAAGACAAGTTTTGGGCACCACACATAGTGTGCAAAGCATGTATCGAATTATTACGAAAATGGAGCAAAGGACAAAGAAAAAGCTTCAAATTTGGTGTTCCAATGGTGTGGAGAGAGCAAAAAAATCATCATGATGACTGTTATTTCTGTGCAGTGCAAGTGCAAGGATTCAATAAGCATAAGAAACGAAAATGGGAGTATCCTAACATGGAATCTGCAAGAAGGCCTGTCCCTCATTGTGAAGATGTGCCTGTACCTGTGTTTACCATGTTACCTGACCTTCCCCCACCTGATGATGATGAAATGCAGGGTATAGAGCTAAACATCAGTTCTGGAAGTGAACTAGAATATGAAGGAAGTTTCAGAACACCTACGCAATTTACCCAAGGAGAGCTCAACGATCTAATAAGAGACCTCAACCTCTCAAAAAGTGCATCCGAACTTTTAGCTTCAAGGCTAAGTGAAAAAAATTGTCTGACGCCTGGAACTAAAATTACATCTTACAGGACCAGAGAAGAATCACTTCTTCAATTTTTCTGTGAAGATGACCTACTTGTATATTGTAAGGATATTCCTGGCCTGATGCTGCAAATGGGTTTACAAGTATATCGTCCTGAAGACTGGAGGCTTTTCATAGATAGTTCTAAAAGGAGTTTGAAATGTGTTTTGTTGAACAATGGCAATCAGTGTGCATCTCTTCCAGTAGCTCACTCAACTAAATTTGCAGAACAATACAAAAATGTCAAAATGGTCTTGGAGAAACTGTGCTACCATGAACATTCGTGGCTGATATGTGTTGATTTAAAAATGGTCAACTTTTTACTTGGACAGCAAAGTGGATACACAAAGTATCCTTGCTTCATCTGCATGTGGGATAGTAGAGCAAAACATCAGCACTGGGAGAAACTGAATTGGCCTCCAAGGGACACCTTGACAGTAGGAGCATCAAACATAGTGAACGAACCTTTGGTGGACAGGGAAAAAATCATTCTACCACCACTTCACATAAAGTTAGGATTAATGAAGCAGTTCGTCAAGGCATTAGACAAAGATGGTAATTGCTTCATGTACATCTGCAGATCTTTCCCTGGTCTTAGTAGCGAAAAACTGAAGGCAGGAATCTTTGATGGTCCTCAAATTCGGAAACTCATTAAAGATTCAAATTTTCCTAAGGAAATGAATGACATTGAAGCTGCTGCATGGTGTAGTTTTGTGTTGGTAGTGAAGAACTTCTTGGGAAATCAAAAGGCAGACAATTATGAAGAACTGGTACAAAACATGCTATTGAGATTTAGAAATCTGGGTGTACACATGAGCATTAAATTGCATTATCTTCACAGTCACTTGGACAGATTTCCAGAAAACCTTGGAGATTTTAGCGAAGAACAAGGGGAGAGATTTCATCAGGATATTATGGTGATGGAGGAAAGGTACCAAGGCAGATGGGACAGACATATGATGGCTGATTACTGCTGGAATCTACAGCGTGACTGCCCGAATAGCTCACATAGAAGAAAATCATATAAAAAGCGCTTTTCCAGCGATTAAATGTCTCCTATCTTTCATGTCTTGTTCATTTTTGAAGATTACTTTCTAAAACTAGTTAAAATAAACTAAAATCAACATTTACTTTGTTAAATTTATTGTATTCATGACAATATCAATAAAGTTAATGCGCGTGTAGCAAATTACGTCTTTTTTTTACACATTTTACGAAAAATCTCAAAAACTTGAGCCAATCTGGCAAAACTGATGACATATTCAGAATCAGCACCCCAAAGTTACCCTAAATTCGATGAAATATCTTTGGCACCAAAAATGCTGTTGACCAGTTATTATACATTTTATAGCGCCATTTATTCCATGGCGCTTTACATGTGAATACGAGGCAAATATAGACAAATACATTAAACATTAATAACAGCAAAGGCCACCTGATAGCCCTAAAAAATAGGCTTTGTGACATTCAGAGTCCCTTCATCATAAGTGAAACAGGATGTGTCTGATTATGTGTCACACACCACATTGCTAGATAAGGTTGTAAAATGTTAAAATGACATTTCCCAGTGAATGCATTTGTCTTGGTTGAAAGCAATGCTAAAGTTCAAAAACACAGCACAAACGATTCTTGTGAACATAGCCCAAGGTGTGGAGGAGCATTTTTGTTTTTATTTATTTATCTTGCCTTATATACAAGTCATTACCCTGCAAAGGATGTTCCTTAACTTATTTCCCAGGAAAATTCATTTTGGTTTTGTTTTTGTATGTTTTATTGTGTATCTGTAAAAGTGGCGTAAGACTCTGACAACATTGTTCACATCAGTGACTTGGGAGTCAGAAATGCTTCCAGGGGTCTTCCCCATGCTATTCCCGTCATTTGAGCACTGTTCCCATCAATTTCCACAATTTCTAGCCCTTTAAACACCGCAGGGAGGCTGCGGAAAAATGCTTGAATTTCCCATGGACTTACGTTGGGCTCGTTGCTCGGGTCGAGCTCCCGAGCATTTTAGTGCTCATCCATCACTAGTCAGACACCATCAGCAGTGCTGAAGACATGTTCTAAGAGCATGCTGGCTGCGGGGCTAGAAAAAAACCTCCAAGGGAAGACAGGCGAGCTTAGACCACTCTCCAATTTTTGAAGATCAGAATGCAAAAGGGTCTAACCCCTCCTTGATGGCATTGATATTGAGCTTGAGATACTCCTGCACCATCCTCTCCAGTCGTTCACAACATGTCCGACTTGTACTCTGTTCTGCTGGTGCATGGGCTGCTCTAAAAAATGTGTGAAACGACTCACAGAAATTACTTCAGCCACTTACACTGCTGCTGCTAATGTTTTTTTTTTTTTTTTTGTGTTGACTTGATGTTCCCAGAGTTGGAAGTTTAACTGCGATGCACACTGTGTGCCTCACAGATGTCTATGGGAAAACCAATCTTAATATTGTATACAAGGGTGTCTTGATACTCCAGCATACATGCTTCCCTTTCCAGGGCTATAATAATCTGGCAAAATTTACTCTTGTAATGTGGATCTAACAAAGTGGCAACCCAGTAGTCACTATTTCTAATCCTAACAATACAGGCAATATGTTGCAGATTGTGCAGCAGGAAGGCACTCATGTGTCAGGTGCTTCCATGAAGTACACGTCCATGGTGTGTTGGTGGAGGGGTGACACTCAAGCTTGCTTCCTCCGTCCCATCCTGCCAAACACGGACAACAGAGAGGGAATCATTATCGTCTTCATCTTCTGACTGTCGCACACGCCTATCACCTCTTCCTCCTCAGCACCTGAACCATCAGTAACAGTTTGCATGGTACCCTGAGCCCCCCTCGACCACTGTAATCAACCCTCCCATGGCACTTGCTTGTGTGATGACAGTCTGCAACTTAGAGATATTGTTATCCCTTCTGCATCCTCCTCTGCTTCCACCTTTTCCTCTGGGACCACCACCTCCTCTGCTGACTATTCAAAGTGTGCTCCAGTATGTAGATGAGCGGAATATTGATGCTGATTATGGCATTGTCAACTTTATCCATCCTTATAGCCATTTCAAAACTGTTCAGAAGGGTGCAGAGGTTCTTCATCTGTGCCTATTCTGTAAGGGTGATTTGCACCACATACTGCATTGGCCAAGGCTATGCAAAAGGACATACTGCACCAGGGTTCATCACTACTGCCACAGTCTCTGCAACATGTGCAGAGGGTAATTCCACCGTGTTGGCACATTGCATATCAAATGGTCAACCGGTAGGCCGAAAGACCTCTAGAAACAATGCAAGTCGATGACCTGAGGGGTGTAAATGGCGGAACTAAGCACACAGTGACCGTGCTTTCTACAGCAGCAAATCCATGCTGGGATTGTAGCGGAGAAATTGCTTTGCCACCAGGTTGAGGAGGTGAGCTATGCAAGGCACGTGTGTGAGGTTGCCTCAGCACAGGGCCTCCACCAAATTTGCAAACAGCCTTCCCTAGCTCTAGGTTCAGTGGAGACAGCCATTGCACAAACTCGGCCAGGATAACTTATCAGCAACTCTTGAGCTGTGTGACTGCTGAGATCTCCAAGGCATATTAATTTAAACACTGGCAGTGAGCCCTGACTTCGCAGTATGGAAGTGGTGGGATTCTCTCTGCTCTCTTAGAACGTGTGTCACATGAAAGGGGAGGTTGAAGGTGCAGGTGGAGGCCCTAGATGAGGTGGAGAAGGCAGAAGCAGTGGAGGCAGTGTTAAAAACAGAGGTTTGTCCCGCATGCCTTGGGGATTCCAAGATTTGAAAAGCAGCCCCTTGCTTATCTGCCCCCACAGACACCAGGGTCATTCAGTGTCCAGTCAACGAGATGTAGCGTAGCTACCGGGAAGGTAGAGGGTGCAGGCGTCCCTGGCCCGGTGCCCTGAGGGGGCCCACCCGGAGCTACGCTACTGTAACTGTATTGTCACGCGTTACCTTCTGCGGCAGAACAAGGAGAATCGATCTCCCTGCTCTGCGCCATGCCGCTATCGGGCCCTTGAGCAGGCGGGGGGCCCGGAGCCAGCAGTGAGCTCCTCGCCATCATCGGAAGATCAGCGGTACCGGCATTTAGCAGATACAGCTGATCGCAATGATGGGAGAAGAAGCGCTGCGCTCCTTCCCCCATCATCCCCCTGTCAGTGTCGGCATCTGACGTCGCCGACACTGACAGCAGGCGTGATGGCGTCACTGCCCGATGCCCGCTGTCAGGAGATTAGCGGGAGCAGCGCAGGAACAAGAAAGAAGAGAGGTGAGTATTTTTTTTTTTAATCGTGCTGCTGCCTTATTACAGGGTCTGACTATGGGGGTGCTGCCTCATTACAGGGTCTGACTATGGGGGGTGCTGTATTATTACAGGGGCTGCCTTTTTACAGGGTCTGACTATGGGGGTGCTGCCTTATTACAGGGTCTGACAATGGGGGCTGCCTTATTACAGGGTCTGACTATGGGGGTGCTGCCTTATTACAGGGTCTGCCTATAGGGGTGCTGCCTTATTACAGGGTCTGACTATAGGGGTGCTGCCTCATTACAGGGTCTGACTATAGGGGCGCTGCCTCATTACTGGGTCTGACTATGGGGGTGGTGCCTTATCACAGGGTCTGACAATGGGGGGTGCTGCATTATTACAGGGGCTGCCTTTTTACAGGGTCTGACTATGGGGGTGCTGCCTTATTACAGGGTTTGCCTATAGGGGTGCTGCCTTATTACAGGGTCTGACTATGGGGGCTGCCTTATTACAGGGTCTGACTATGGGGGCTGCCTTATTACAGGGTCTGACTATGGGGGTGCTGCCTTATTACAGGGTTTGCCTATAGGGGTGCTGCCTTATTACAGGGTCTGACAATAGGGGTGCTGCCTCATTACAGGGTCTGACTATGGGGGTGCTGACTTATTACAGGGTCTGCCAATAGGGGTGCTGCCTTACTACAGGATCTGACTATGGGGGTGCTGCCTTATTACAGGGTCTGCCTTTAGGGGTGCTGCCTTATTACAGGGTCTGACTATGTGGGCTGCCTTATTATAGAGTCTGACTATGGGGGTGCTGCCTCATTACAGGGCCTGCCAATAGGGGTGCTGCCTTATTACAGGGTCTGCCTATAGAGGTGCTACCTTAGTACAGAGTCTGCCTATGGGAGTGCTGCCTTATTACAGGGTCTGACTATGGGGGTGCTGCCTTATTACAGGGTCTGAATATGGGGGTGCTGCATTATTACAGGGTCTGACTATGGGGGCTGCCTTATTATAGAGTCTGACTACAGGGGTGTTGCCTCATTACAGGGTCTGACTATGGGGGTGCTGCTTTATTACAGGGTTTGCCTATAGGGGTGCCGCCTTATTACAGGGTCTGCCTATAGAGGTGCTACCTTATTACAGGGTCTGCCTATGGGGGTGCTGCCTTATTACAGGGTCTGCCTATGGGGGTGATGCCTTATTACAGGGTCTGACAGTTGGCTGCTTTATTGCAGGGTCTAACTATGCAGGCTGCCTTATTTCAGGGTCTGACTATGGGGCTGCCTTATTACATGGTCTGACTATAGGGGTGCTGCCTCATTACAGGGTCTGACTATGGGGGTGCTGCCTTATATTAGAGGTTCTGACTATCGAAGCGCTGCCTTATTATAGGGACTGACTATGGGGGTGCTGCCTTATTACATGGTATGACTATGGGGGCTGCCTTATTACAGGGTCTGCCTATGGGGGTGCTGCCTTATTACAGGGTCTGCCTATAGGTGTGCTGCCTTATTACAGGGTCTGACTATGGGGGTGCTGCCTTATTACAGGGTATGCCTATGGGGGTGCTGCCTTATTACAGGGTCTGCCTATAGGGGTGCTGCCTTATTACAGGGACTGACTATGGGGGTGCTGCCTTATTACAGGGACTGACTATGGGGGTGCTGCCTTATTACAGGGGCTGCCTATGGGGGTGCTGCCTCATTACAGGGTCTGACTGTGTGGGTGCTGCCTTATTACAGGGTCTGCCTAAGAAGGTGTTGCCTTATTACAAGGGCTGCCAATAGGGGCTGCCTTTTTACAGGATCTGACTATGGGGGTGCTGCCTTATTACAGAGTCTGACTATGGGGGAGTTGCCTTATTACAGGGTCTGATTATGGGGGTGCTGCCTTATTACAGGGACTGACTATGGGGGCTGCCTTATTACAGGGTCTGACTATAGGGGTGCTGCCTCATTACAAGGTCTGACTATGTGGGTGCTGCTTTATTGCAGAGTCTGCCTATGAAGGTGTTGCCTTATTACAAGGGCTGCCAATAGGGGCTGCCTTTTTACAGGATCTGACTATGGGGGTGCTGCCTTATTACAGAGTCTGATTATGGGGGAGTTGCCTTATTACAGGGTCTGATTATGGGGGTGCTGCCTGATTACAGTGACTGACTATGGGGTTGCTGCCTTATATTAGATGTTCTGACTATGGAAGTGCTGCCTTATTATAGGGACTGACTATGGGGTTGCTGCCTTATTACATGGCATGACTATGGGGGCTGCCTTATTACAGGGTATGCCTATGGAGGTGCTGCCTTATTACAGGGTCTGCCTATAGGTGTGCTGCCTTATTACAGGGTCTGACTATGGGGGTGCTGACTTATTACAGGGTATGCCTATGGGGGTGCTGCCTTATTACAGGGTCTGCCTATGGGAGTGCTGCCTTATTACAGGGTCTGCCTATAGGTGTGCTGCCTTTTTACAGGGTCTGCCTATAGGGTTGCTGCCTTATTTACAGGGTCTGACTATGGGGGTGCTGCCTTATTACAGGGTCTGACTATGGGGGTGCTGCCTTATTACAGGGACTGACTATGGGGGTGCTGCTTTATTACAGGGGCTGCCTATGGGGTTGCTGCCTCATTACAGGGTCTGACTATGTGGGTGCTGCCTTATTACAGGGTCTGTCTATGAAGGTGTTGACTTATTACAGGGGCTGCCAATAGGGGCTGCCTTTTTACAGGATCTGACTATGGGGGTGCTGCCTTATTACAGAGTCTGACAATGGAGGAGTTGCCTTATTACAGGGTCTGATTATGGGGGTGCTGCCTTATTACAGGGACTGACTATGCGGGCTGCTTTATTTCAGGGTCTGACTATGGGGCCTGCCTCATTACAGGGTCTGACTATGGGGGTGCTGCCTTATATTAGAGGTTCTGACTGTGGAAGTGCTGCCTTATTACAGGGACTGACTATGGGGGTGCTGCCTTATTACATGGTATGATTATGGGGGCTGCCTTATTAAAGGGTCTGCCTATGGGGGTGCTGCCTTATTACAGCGTCTGCCTATAGAGGTGCTGCCTTATTACAGGGTATGCCTATAGGTATGCTGTCTTATTACAGGGTCTGACTATGGGGGTGCTGCCTTATTACAGGGTATGCCTATGGGGGTGTTGCCTAATTACAGGGTCTGCCTATAGGGGTGCTGCCTTATTACAGGGTCTGCCTATAGGTGTGCTGCCTTTTTACAGAGTCTGCCTATAGGGTTGCTGCCTTATTACAGGGTCTGCTTTTAGGGGTGCTGCCTTATTACAGGGTCTGACTATGGGGGTGCTGCCTTATTACAGGGTCTTACTATGGGGGTGCTGCCTTATTACAGGGACTGACTATGGGGGTGCTGCCTTATTACAGGGGCTGCCTATGGGGGTGCTGCCTCATTACAGGGTCTGACTATGTGGGTGCTGCCTTATTACAGGGTCTGCCTATGAAGGTGTTGCCTTATTACAAGGGCTGCCAATAGGGGCTGCCTTTTTACAGGATCTGACTATGGGGGTGCTGCCTTATTACAGAGTCTGACTATGGGGGAGTTGCCTTATTACAGGGTCTGATTATGGGGGTGCTGCTTTATTACAGGGACTGACTATGGGTGTGCTGCCTTATTACAGGGTCTGCCTATAGGGGTGCTGCCTTATTACAGAGTCTGACTATTGCAGAGTCTGATTATGGGGGTGCCATTTTACAGTGTCTGCTGCCTTATTACAGGGTCTGACTATAGGGGTGCTGCCTTATTACAGGGTCTGACTATGGGGCTGCCTTATTACAGAATCTGACTATGGGGGTGCTGCCTTATTACAGGGTCTTCCGCCTTATTACAGGGTCTGCCTAATGGGGTGCTGCCTTATTACAGGGTCTTCCTATATGGGGTGCTGCCTTATTACAGGGTCTGCCTAATGGGGTGCTGCCTTATTACAGGGTCTTCCTATATGGGGTGCTGTCTTATTACAGGGTCTGCCTATAGGGGTGCTTCCTTATTACAGGGTCTGCCTATAGGTGTGCTGCCTTATTACAGGGTCTGCCTATAGGGGTGCTGCCTTATTACAGGGTCTGCCTATGGGGCTGCCTTATTACAGAATCTGACTATGGGGGTGCTGCCTTATTTCAGTGTCTGCCGCCTTATTACAGGGTCTGCCTATGGGGGTGCTGCCTTATTACAGGGTCTGCCTATGGGGGTGCTGCCTCATTACAGGGTCTGACTAAGTTGGTTGCTTTAGTACAGGGTCTGACTATGCGGGCTGCCTTATCTCAGGGTCTAACTATGGGGGCTGCCTTATTACAGGGTCTGACTATAGGGGTGCTGCCTCATTACAGGGTCTGACTATGGGGGTGCTGCCTTATATTAGAGGATCTGACTATGAGGGTGCTGCCTTATTACAGGGACTGATTATGGGGGTGCTGCCTTATTACATGGCATGACTATGGGGGCTGCCTTATTACAGGGTCTGCCTATGGAGGTGCTGCCTTATTACTGGGTCTGCCTATAGGTGTGCTGCCTTATTACAGGGTCTGACTATGGGGGTGCTGCCTTATTACAGGGTATGCCTATGGGGGTGCTGCCTTATTACAGGGTCTGCCTATGGGAGTGCTGCCTTATTACAGGGTCTGCCTATAGGTGTGCTGCCTTTTTACAGGGTCTGCCTATAGGGTTGCTGCCTTATTACAGGGTCTGCCTATAGGTGTGCTGCCTCATTACAGGGTCTGACTATGGGGGTGCTGCCTTATTACAGGGTATGCCTATGGGGGTGCTGCCTTATTACAGGGTCTGCCTATGGGAGTGCTGCCTTATTACAGGGTCTGCCTATAGGTTTGCTGCCTTTTTACAGGGTCTGCCTATAGGGTTGCTGCCTTATTACAGGGTCTGCCTTTAGGGGTGCTGCCTTATTACAGGGTCTGACTATGGGGGTGCTGCCTTATTACATGGTCTGACTATGGGGGTGCTGCCTTATTACAGGGACTGACTATGGGGTGCTGCCTTAAAACAGGGGCTGCCTATGGGAGTGCTACCTTATTACAGGGTCTGCCTATAGGTGTGCTGCCTTTTTACAGGGTCTGCCTATAGGGTTGCTGCCTTATTTACAGGGTCTGACTATGGGGGTGCTGCCTTATTACAGGGTCTGACTATGGGGGTGCTGCCTTATTACAGGGACTGACTATGGGTGTGCTGCTTTATTACAGGGGCTGCCTATGGGGTTGCTGCCTCATTACAGGGTCTGACTATGTGGGTGCTGCCTTATTACAGGGTTTGTCTATGAAGGTGTTGACTTATTACAGGGGCTGCCAATAGGGGCTGCCTTTTTACAGGATCTGACTATGGGGGTGCTGCCTTATTACAGAGTCTGACAATGGAGGAGTTGCCTTATTACAGGGTCTGATTATGGGGGTGCTGCCTTATTACAGGGACTGACTATGCGGGCTGCTTTATTTCAGGGTCTGACTATGGGGCCTGCCTCATTACAGGGTCTGACTATGGGGGTGCTGCCTTATATTAGAGGTTCTGACTGTGGAAGTGCTGCCTTATTACAGGGACTGACTATGGGGGTGCTGCCTTATTACATGGTATGATTATGGGGGCTGCCTTATTAAAGGGTCTGCCTATGGGGGTGCTGCCTTATTACAGCGTCTGCCTATAGAGGTGCTGCCTTATTACAGGGTCTGCCTATAGGTATGCTGTCTTATTACAGGGTCTGACTATGGGGGTGCTGCCTTATTACAGGGTATGCCTATGGGGGTGTTGCCTAATTACAGGGTCTGCCTATAGGGGTGCTGCCTTATTACAGGGTCTGCCTATAGGTGTGCTGCCTTTTTACAGAGTCTGCCTATAGGGTTGCTGCCTTATTACAGGGTCTGCTTTTAGGGGTGCTGCCTTATTACAGGGTCTGACTATGGGGGTGCTGCCTTATTACAGAGTCTTACTATGGGGGTGCTGCCTTATTACAGGGAATGACTATGGGGGTGCTGCCTTATTACAGGGGCTGCCTATGGGGGTGCTGCCTCATTACAGGGTCTGACTATGTGGGTGCTGCCTTATTACAGGGTCTGCCTATGAAGGTGTTGCCTTATTACAAGGGCTGCCAATAGGGGCTGCCTTTTTACAGGATCTGACTATGGGGGTGCTGCCTTATTACAGAGTCTGACTATGGGGGAGTTGCCTTATTACAGGGTCTGATTATGGGGGTGCTGCTTTATTACAGGGACTGACTATGGGGGTGCTGCCTTATTACAGGGTCTGCCTATAGGGGTGCTGCCTTATTACAGAGTCTGACTATTGCAGAGTCTGATTATGGGGGTGCCATTTTACAGGGTCTGCTGCCTTATTACAGGGTCTGACTATAGGGGTGCTGCCTTATTACAGGGTCTGACTATGGGGCTGCCTTATTACAGAATCTGACTATGGGGGTGCTGCCTTATTACAGGGTCTTCCGCCTTATTACAGGGTCTGCCTAATGGGGTGCTGCCTTATTACAGGGTCTTCCTATATGGGGTGCTGCCTTATTACAGGGTCTGCCTAATGGGGTGCTGCCTTATTACAGGGTCTTCCTATATGGGGTGCTGTCTTATTACAGGGTCTGCCTATAGGGGTGCTTCCTTATTACAGGGTCTGCCTATAGGTGTGCTGCCTTATTACAGGGTCTGCCTATAGGGGTGCTGCCTTATTACAGGGTCTGCCTATGGGGCTGCCTTATTACAGAATCTGACTATGGGGGTGCTGCCTTATTTCAGTGTCTGCCGCCTTATTACAGGGTCTGCCTATGGGGGTGCTGCCTTATTACAGGGTCTGCCTATGGGGGTGCTGCCTCATTACAGGGTCTGACTAAGTTGGTTGCTTTAGTACAGGGTCTGACTATGCGGGCTGCCTTATCTCAGGGTCTAACTATGGGGGCTGCCTTATTACAGGGTCTGACTATAGGGGTGCTGCCTCATTACAGGGTCTGACTATGGGGGTGCTGCCTTATATTAGAGGATCTGACTATGAGGGTGCTGCCTTATTACAGGGACTGATTATGGGGGTGCTGCCTTATTACATGGCATGACTATGGGGGCTGCCTTATTACAGGGTCTGCCTATGGAGGTGCTGCCTTATTACTGGGTCTGCCTATAGGTGTGCTGCCTTATTACAGGGTCTGACTATGGGGGTGCTGCCTTATTACAGGGTATGCCTATGGGGGTGCTGCCTTATTACAGGGTCTGCCTATGGGAGTGCTGCCTTATTACAGGGTCTGCCTATAGGTGTGCTGCCTTTTTACAGGGTCTGCCTATAGGGTTGCTGCCTTATTACAGGGTCTGCCTATAGGTGTGCTGCCTCATTACAGGGTCTGACTATGGGGGTGCTGCCTTATTACAGGGTATGCCTATGGGGGTGCTGCCTTATTACAGGGTCTGCCTATGGGAGTGCTGCCTTATTACAGGGTCTGCCTATAGGTTTGCTGCCTTTTTACAGGGTCTGCCTATAGGGTTGCTGCCTTATTACAGGGTCTGCCTTTAGGGGTGCTGCCTTATTACAGGGTCTGACTATGGGGGTGCTGCCTTATTACATGGTCTGACTATGGGGGTGCTGCCTTATTACAGGGACTGACTATGGGGTGCTGCCTTAAAACAGGGGCTGCCTATGGGGTTGCTGCCTCATTACAGGGTCTGACTATGTGGGTGCTGCCTTATTACAGGGTCTGTCTATGAAGGTTTTGACTTATTACAGGGGCTGCCAATAGGGGCTGCCTTTTTACAGGATCTGACTATGGGGGTGCTGCCTTATTACAGAGTCTGACTATGGAGGAGTTGCCTTATTACAGGGTCTGATTATGGGGGTGCTGCCTTATTACAGGGACTGACTATGGGGGCTGCCTTATTACAGGGTCTGACTATGGGGGTGCTGCCTGATTACAGGGACTGATTATGGGGGTGCTGCCTTATTACAGGGGCTGCCTATGGGGGTGCTGCCTCATTACAGGGTCTGACTATGTGGGTGCTGCCTTTTTGCAGGGTCTGCCTATGAAGGTGTTGCCTTATTACAAGGGCTGCCAATAGGGGCTGCCTTTTTACAGGATCTGACTATGGGGGTGCTGCCTTATTACAGAGTCTGACTATGGGGGAGTTGCCTTATTACAGGGTCTGATTATGGGGGTGCTGCCTTATTACAGGGACTGACTATGCGGGCTGCCTTATTTCAGGGTCTGACTATGGGGGCTGCCTCATTACAGGGTCTGACTATGGGGGTGCTGCCTTATATTAGGCACACATATGCACTATTATCTCTTCTTATTGTTTGTATGGGCATTAGTTGTCCTCAGCTTCTATCAGCCCGGCACCATCTCTATGTCCGCCTCCTTCTTTCATCTCTGTCCGCCGCGGTGTGCGCATGTCACGGCCGGCTTGCTCGGGTTGCCGTAGATACGCGTCCTACTTGCATCACGTCTCCGGCCCCTCCCACTGACGCGTCAGTGCGGGGCGCGGTCTCGTGACGTTGGACGCTGACTCTGCCGCTTCCGGTAAGTGCAGTGCCGGGGCAGGCGCCGACGCTACCGCTTGGATATAAAGAGACCCCCATTCCCTCTCACACTAGCGCCCCCCGAGGAAGCAATACATGCGAAACGCGCGTCGGGGCTCCCTCTCCCGCACACGGATCCAGGTCGGTACCCTATCTATGCATATTATACTTCTCAGATACTTCAGGCATACTCTGCACTAAGCACTTTATTTTTGCTTACTTTTTGCATATCCTAGTATATATCGTCCACTATAGCTTGGCTTTATTTTGGCTTATCTTGTGCCGTATTACATATTCTGCCACTCTTTCTATGGTATGGATTACCTTTGAATATATAGATATATATATCTTGCACTAGGCACTTTATCACTGTTTTCTTTTTGCATATCATAGTGTATATCGTCCTGTATTAATATCTCTGGGAGCACACATACTATACATTACTTGCCATAGATTCATATATTTTATTCTACTAGCCGGTCCTTTCTCTATCTGCATTTATGCATTATACATGACTTTCAGTGAGGACTGTCTCTTATATATATTTTATATATACTTTTTACATTGGTAATGTGGTAGAACTACATATAATCTTAGTCTTTGTGTTGCCCCTATAGTACATCATTTGCTCCGTGTGCGGCACTAGTGTCGCCTCTCTTATTTTATTCTTTTGTGCATCTTGTTAAATAAGTTTTTTACTTCTCTCTATTGTTTAATAATTATACATAATAAAAATTGTTATATTTTAGCTCACTGTGTCCATTTCTCTTTTGGGTTATTATGCCTTATATTAGAGTTTCTGACTGTGGAAGTGCTGCCTTATTACAGGGACTGACTATGGGGGTGCTGCCTTATTACATGGTATGACTATAGAGGTGCTGCCTTATTACAGGGTCTGCCTATAGGTGTGCTGTCTTATTACAGGGTCTGACTATGGGGGTGCTGCCTTATTACAGGGTATGCCTATGGGGGTGCTGCCTAATTACAGGGTCTGCCTATAGGGGTGCTGCCTTATTACAGGGTCTGCCTATAGGTGTGCTGCCTTTTTACAGAGTCTGCCTATAGGGTTGCTGCCTTATTACAGGGTCTGCTTTTAGGGGTGCTGCCTTATTACAGGGTCTGACTATGGGGGTGCTGCCTTATTACAGGGTCTTACTATGGGGGTGCTGCCTTATTACAGGGACTGATTATGGGGGTGCTGCCTTATTACAGGGGCTGCCTATGGGGGTGCTGCCTCATTACAGGGTCTGACTATGTGGGTGCTGCCTTATTACAGGGTCTGCCTATGAAGGTGTTGCCTTATTACAAGGGCTGCCAATAGGGGCTGCCTTTTTACAGGATCTGACTATGGGGGTGCTGCCTTATTACAGAGTCTGACTATGGGGGAGTTGCCTTATTACAGGGTCTGATTAAGGGGTTGCTGCCTTATTACAGGGACTGACTATGGGGGTGCTGCCTTATTACAGGGTCTGCCTATAGGGGTGCTGCCTTATTACAGAGTCTGACTATGGGGGAGTTGCCTTATTACAGGGTCTGATTAAGGGGTTGCTGCCTTATTACAGGGTCTGCCTATGGGGGTGCTGCCTCATTACAGGGTCTGACTAAGTTGGTTGCTTTAGTACAGGGTCTGACTATGCGGGCTGCCTTATCTCAGGGTCTAACTATGGGGGCTGCCTTATTACAGGGTCTGACTATAGGGGTGCTGCCTCATTACAGGGTCTGACTATGGGGGTGCTGCCTTATATTAGAGGATCTGACTATGAGGGTGCTGCCTTATTACAGGGACTGATTATGGGGGTGCTGCCTTATTACATGGTCTGACTATAGGTGTGCTGCCTTATTACAGGGTCTGCCTATAGGGTTGCTGCCTTATTACAGGGTCTGCCTTTAGGGGTGCTGCCTTATTACAGGGTCTGACTATAGGTGTGCTGCCTTATTACAGGGTCTGCCTATAGGGTTGCTGTCTTATTACTGGGTCTGCCTTTAGGGGTGCTGCCTAATTACAGGGTCTGACTATGGGGGTGCTGCCTTATTACAGGGACTGACTATGGGGGTGCTGCCTTATTACAAGGGCTGCCTATGGGGGTGCTGCCTTATTACAGGGGCTGCCTTTTTACAGGGTTTGACTATGGGGGTGCTGCCTTATTTCAGAGTCTGACTTTGGGGTGTTGCCTTATTACAGGGTCTGATTATGGGGGTGCTGCCTTATTACAGGGACTGACTTTGGGGGTGCTGCCTTATTGCAGGGTCTGCCTATAGGGGTGCTGCCTTATTACAGAGTCTGACTATGGGGGTGTTGCCTTATTACAGGGTCTGACTATGGGGCTGCCTTATTACAGAATCTGACTATGGGGGTGCTGCCTTATTACAGTGTCTGCCGCCTTATTACTGGGTCTGCCTATGGGGGTGCTGCCTTATTACAGGGTCTGCCTATGGGGGTGCTGCCTTATTACAGGGTCTGACTAAGTTGGCTGCTTTAGTACAGGGTCTGACTATGCGGGCTGCCTTATTTCAGGGTCTAACTATGGGGGCTGCCTTATTACAGGGTCTGACTATAGGGGTGCTGCCTCATTACAGGGTCTGACTATGGAGGTGCTGCCTTATATTAGAGGATCTGACTATGAGGGTGCTGCCTTATTACAGGGACTGATTATGGGGTGCTGCCTTATTACATGGTCTGACTATTGGTGTGCTGCCTTATTACAGGGTCTGCCTATAGGGTTGCTGCCTTATTACAGGGTCTGCCTTTAGGGGTGCTGCCTTATTACAGGGTCTGACTATGGGGGTGCTGCCTTATTACAGGGACTGACTATGGGGGTGCTGCCTTATTACAGGGGCTGCCTATGGGGGTGCTGCCTTATTACAGTGGCTGCCAATAGGGGCTGCCTTTTTACAGGATTTTACTATGGGTATGGGGGTGCTGCCTTATTACAGAGTCTGACTTTGGGGTGTTGCCTTATTACAGGGTCTGATTATGGGGGTGCTGCCTTATTACAGGGACTGACTTTGGGGGTGCTGCCTTATTGCAGGGTCTGCCTATAGGGGTGCTGCCTTATTACAGAGTCTGACTATGGGGGTGTTGCCTTATTACAGGGTCTGATTATGGGGGTGCTGCCTTATTACAGGGACTGACTTTGGGGGTGCTGCCTTATTGCAGGGTCTGCCTATAGGGGTGCTGCCTTATTACAGAGTCTGACTATGGGGGTGTTGCCTTATTACAGAGTCTGATTATGGGGGTGCCTTATTACAGGGTCTGCCGTTTTATTACAGGGTCTGCCTATAGGGGTGCTGCCTTATTACAGGGTCTGACTATGGGGCTGCCTTATTACAGAATCTGACTATGGGGGTGCTGCCTTATTACAGTGTCTGCCGCCTTATTACAGGGTCTGTCTAAGGGGGTGCTGCCTTATACTACAGAGTCTGCCTATGGGGTACTGCTTCATTACAGGGTCTTCCTAAATGGGGGTGCTGCCTTATTACAGGGTTTGCCTATAGGGGTGCTGTCTTATTACAGGGGCTGCCTATGGGGGCTGCCTTTTTACGGGATCTGACTATGGAGGTGCTGCCTTATTACAGAGTCTGACTATGGGGAGTTGCCTTATTACAGAGTCTGATTATGGAGGTGCTGCCTTATTACAGGTACTGACTATGGGGGTGCTGCCTTATCACAGGGTCTGCCTATAGGGGTGCTGCCTTATTACAGAGTCTGACTATGGGGGTGCTGCCTTATTACAGGGACTGACTATGGGGGTGCTGCCTTATTACAGGGGCTGCCTATGGGGGTGCTGCCTTATTACAGGGGCTGCCAATAGGGGCTGCCTTTTTACAGGATTTTACTATGGGTATGGGGGTGCTGCCTTATTACAGAGTCTGACTTTGGGGTGTGGCCTTATTACAGGGTCTCATTATGGGGGTGCTGTCTTATTACAGGGACTGACTTTGGGGGTGCTGCCTTATTGCAGGGTCTGCCTATAGGGGTGCTGCCTTATTACAGAGTCTGACTATGGGGGTGTTGCCTTATTACAGAGTCTGATTATGGGGGTGCCTTATTACAGGGTCTGCCGTTTTATTACAGGGTCTGCCTATAGGGGTGCTGCCTTATTACAGGGTCTGACTATGGGGCTGCCTTATTACAGAATCTGACTATGGGGGTGCTGCCTTATACTACAGAGTCTGCCTATGGGGTACTGCCTCATTACAGGGTCTTCCTAAATGGGGGTGCTGCCTTATTACAGGGTTTGCCTATAGGGGTGCTGTCTTATTACAGGGGCTGCCTATGGGGGCTGCCTTTTTACGGGATCTGACTATGGAGGTGCTGCCTTATTACAGAGTCTGACTATGGGGAGTTGCCTTATTACAGGGTCTGATTATGGAGGTGCTGCCTTATACTACAGAGTCTGCCTATGGGGTACTGCCTCATTACAGGGTCTTCCTAAATGGGGGTGCTGCCTTATTACAGGGTTTGCCTATAGGGGTGCTGTCTTATTACAGGGGCTGCCTATGGGGGCTGCCTTTTTACGGGATCTGACTATGGAGGTGCTGCCTTATTACAGAGTCTGACTATGGGGAGTTGCCTTATTACAGGGTCTGATTATGGAGGTGCTGCCTTATTACAGGTACTGACTATGGGGGTGCTGCCTTATCACAGGGTCTGCCTATAGGGGTGCTGCCTTATTACAGAGTCTGACTATGGGGGTGTTGCCTTATTGCAGGGTCTGATTATGGGGGTGCCTTATTACAGGGTCTGCCGCCTTATTACAGGGTCTGACTATAGGGGTGCTGTCTTATTACAGGGTCTGACTATGGGGCTGCCTTATTTCAGGGTCTGCCTATAGGGGTGCTGCCTTATTACAGGGTCTGCCTATAGGTGTGCTGCCTTATTACAGGGTCTGCCTATAGGGGTGCTGCCTTATTGCAGGGTCTGACTATGGGGGTGCTGCCTTATTACAGTGTTTGCAGCCTTATTACAGGGTCTGCCTATGGGAGTGCTGCCTTTTTACAGGGTCTGCCTATGGGGGTGCTGCCTTATTACAGGGTCTGACTAAGTTGGCTGCTTTATTACAGGGTCTGACTATGCGGGCTGCCTTATTTCAGGGTCTAACTATGTGGGCTGCCTTATTACAGTGTCTGACTATAGGGGTGCTGCCTCATTACAGGGTCTGACTATGGGGGTGCTGCCTTATATTAGAGGATCTGACTATGAGGGTGCTGCCTTATTACAGGGACTGATTATGGGGGTGCTGCCTTATTACATGGTCTGACTATAGGTGTGCTGCCTTATTACAGGGTCTGCCTATAGGGTTGCTGCCTTATTACAGGGTCTGCCTATAGGGGTGCTGCCTTATTACAGGGTCTGACTATGGGGCTGCCTTATTACAGAATTTGACTTTGGGGGTGCTGCCTTATTACAGTGTCTGCCGCCTTATTACAGGGTATGCCTAAGGGGGTGCTGCCTTATACTACAGAGTCTGCCTATGGGGTACTGCCTCATTACAGGGTCTTCCTAAATGGGGGTGCTGCCTTATTACAGGGTTTGCCTATAGGGGTGCTGTCTTATTACAGGGGCTGCCTATGGGGGCTGCCTTTTTACGGGATCTGACTATGGGGGTGCTGCCTTATTACAGAGTCTGACTATGGGGAGTTGCCTTATTACAGGGTCTGATTATGGGGGTGCTGCCTTATTACAGGTACTGACTATGGGGGTGCTGCCTTATTACAGGGTCTGCCTATAGGGGTGCTGCCTTTTTACAGAGTCTGACTATGGGGGTGTTGCCTTATTGCAGGGTCTGATTATGGGGGTGCCTTATTACAGGGTCTGCCGCCTTATTACAGGGTCTGACTATAGGGGTGCTGTCTTATTACAGGGTCTGACTATGGGGCTGCCTTATTACAGAATTTGACTATGGGGGTGCTGCCTTATTACAGGGTCTGCCGCCTTATTACAGGGTCTGCCTAATGGGGTGCTGCCTTATTACAGGGTCTTCCTATATGGGGAGCGGCCTTATTTCAGGGTCTGCCTAATGGGGTGCTGCCTTATTACAGGGTCTTCCTATATGGGGTGCTGCCTTATTACAGGGTCTGCCTATAGGGGTGCTGCCTTATTACAGGGTCTGCCTATAGGTGTGCTGCCTTATTACAGGGTCTGCCTATAGGGGTGCTGCCTTATTACAGGGTCTGACTATGGGGGTGCTGCCTTATTACAGTGTCTGCCGCCTTATTACAGGGTCTGCCTATGGGGATGCTGCCTTATTACAGGGTCTGCCTATCGGGGTGCTGCCTTATTACAGGGTCTGACTAAGTTGGCTGCTTTATTACAGGGTCTGACTATGCGGGCTGCCTTATTTCAGGGTCTAACTATGGGGGCTGCCTTATTACAGGGTCTGACTATAGGGGTGCTGCCTCATTACAGGTTCTGACTATGGGGTTGCTGCCTAATTACAGGGTCTTCCTATATGGGGTGCTGCCTTATTACAGGGTCTGCCTATAGGGGTGCTGCCTTATTACAGGGTCTGCCTATAGGTGTGTTGCCTTATTACAGGGTCTGCCTATAGGGGTGCTGCCTTATTACAGGGTCTGACTATGGGGCTGCCTTATTACAGAATCTGACTATGGGGGGGCTGCCTTATTACAGTGTCTGCCGCCTTATTACAGGGTCTGCCTAAGGGGGTGCTGCCTTATTACAGGGGCTGCCTATGGGGGCTGCCTTTTTACGGGATCTGACTATGGGGGTGCTGCCTTATTACAGAGTCTGCCTATGGGGTACTGCCTCATTACAGGGTCTTCCTAAATGGGGCTGCTGCCTTATTATAGGGTCTGCCTATAGGGGTGCTGTCTTATTACAGGGGCTGCCTATGGGGGCTGCCTTTTTACGGGATCTGACTATGGGGGTGCTGCCTTATTACAGAGTCTGACTATGGGGAGTTGCCTTATTACAGGGTCTGATTATCGGGGTGCTGCCTTATTACAGGTACTGACTATGGGGGTGCTGCCTTATTACAGGGTCTGCCTATAGGGGTGCTGCCTTATTACAGAGTCTGACTATGGGGGTGTTGCCTTATTGCAGGGTCTGATTATGGGGGTGCCTTATTACAGGGTCTTCCGCGTTATTACAGGGTCTGCCTATAGGGGTGCTGCCTTATTACAGGGTATGACTATGGGGCTGCCTTATTACAAAATCTGACTATGGGGTTGCTGCCTTATTACAGTGTCTGCCGCCTTATTGCAGGGTTTGCCTAAGGGGGTGCTCCTTATACTACAGAGTCTGCCTATGGGGTACTGCCTTATTACAGGGTCTTCCTATATGGGGGTGCTGCCTTATTATAATGATAATAATTTTTATTTATATAGCGCCAACATATTCCGCAGCGCTTTACAAATTATTACAGTGTCTGCCTACGGGGGCTGCTGTATGCTATAGAGTCTACCAATGGGGAGTGCATTATACTATATTGTGTACTATTTGGTGCATTATGCTACTGTATATGGAGGCTATCTGGGGGCCATCATACAGTATGGAGATTACAGTGTGGGGGTCATTATACATTGTTGGAGCCATCAATCAGTTTGGGGGCTTCTAAGGAGTCAGTATACTGTGTGGGTGCATTATACTGTGTATAAGAGAGCATCATGCTGTGTAAAGGGGACCTGTACAGGGGAAGACTCGGGACTAGGGTTGAGCGAAACGGGTCGAACATTTTCAAAAGTCGCCGACTTTTGGCTAAGTCGGGGTTTCATGAAACCCGATCCGACCCCTGTGCGGGGTCGGCCATGCGGTACGCGACTTTCGCGCCAAAGTCGCGTTTCAATGACGCGAAAAGCGCCATTTCTCAGCCAATGAAGGTAAACGCAGAGTGTGGGCAGCGTGATGACATAGGTCCTGGTCCCCACCATCTTAGAGAAGGGCATTGCAGTGATTGGCTTGCTGTCTGCAACGTCACAGGGGCTATAAAGAGGCGTTCCCGCCGACCGCCATCTTACTGCTGCTGATCTGAGCTTAGGGAGAGGTTGCTGCCGCTTTGTCAGAAGCAGGGATAGCGTTAGGCAGGGTCCATTAACCACAAAACCGCTTGTGCTGCAGCGATTTGCACTGTCCAACACCACCCTCGGTGTGCAGGGACAGTGGAAGTTTTTTTTTTTTTTTTTTCCCCTCAGCGCTGTAGCTCATTGGGCTGCCCTAGAAGGCTCCCTGATAGCTGCATTGCTGTGTGTACGCCGCTGTGCAAACCAACTGCTTTTTTCAAAGCACAAATCCTCTTGTTCCTTCCTTTCTGCACAGCTATCTTTTTTGTTTGTCCACACTTTTTATTTCATTTGTGCATCAGTCCACTCCTTATTGCTGCCTGCCATACCTGGCTGAGATTACTGCAGGCAGGGAGATAGTAGCTGCCTGCCATACCTGGCTGAGATTACTGCAGGCAGGGAGATAGTAATTGTAGGACATTCCCTGTTTTTTTTTTTTTTTTTTTTTTGGTGGGAGATTAAGATTGGCAATTTGGCATTTCTGCTAGAGTGCCATCCCTGTGTGTGCCATCTCTCTCACATAGTGGGCCATAGAAAGCCTTTTCATTTTTCTGTATTTTTTTTTGTGGGGTGTATAAATTCTCCCTGATAAAAATACAGTGGGAGATTAATATTGGCCTTTGGGCTTGTGTGCCAGTCCTGAGTGTGCCATCTCTCTCACAAATAGTGGGCCATAGAAAGCCTATTTTATTTTTTTTTGGGTTTTATAAATTCTCCCTGAAAAAAAGGGAGATTAATATTGGCCTCTGGGCTTCTGTGCCAGTCCTGAGCGTGCCATCTGTGCCAGTCCTGAGCGTCCCATCTCTCTCACAAATAGTGGGCCATAGAAAGCCTATTTAATTTTTTTTTTGGTTTTATAAATTTTCCCTGAAAAAAGGGAGATTAATATTGGCCTCTGGGCTTGTGTGCCAGTTGTGAGCGTGCCATCTGTGCCAGTCCTGAGCGTGCCATCTCTCTCACAAATAGTGGGCCATAGAAAGCCTATTTAATTTTTTTTTTGGTTTTATAAATTTTCCCTGAAAAAAGGGAGATTAATATTGGCCTCTGGGCTTGTGTGCCAGTTGTGAGCGTGCCATCTGTGCCAGTCCTGAGCGTGCCATCTCTCTCACAAATAGTGGGCCATAGAAAGCCTATTTAATTTTTTTTTTGGTTTTATAAATTTTCCCTGAAAAAAGGGAGATTAATATTGGCCTCTGGGCTTGTGTGCCAGTTGTGAGCGTGCCATCTGTGCCAGTCCTGAGCGTGCCATCTCTCTCACAAATAGTGGGCCATAGAAAGCCTATTTAAATATTTTTTTGGTTTTATAAATTTTCCCTGAAAAAAGGGAGATTAATATTGGCCTCTGGGCTTGTGTGCCAGTTGTGAGCGTGCCATCTGTGCCAGTCCTGAGCGTGCCATCTCTCTCACAAATAGTGGGCCATAGAAAGCCTATTTAATTTTTTTTTTGGTTTTATAAATTTTCCCTGAAAAAAGGGAGATTAATATTGGCCTCTGGGCTTGTGTGCCAGTTGTGAGCGTGCCATCTGTGCCAGTCCTGAGCGTGCCATCTCTCTCACAAATAGTGGGCCATAGAAAGCCTATTTAAATATTTTTTTGGTTTTATAAATTCTCCCAGAAAAAAAGGGAGATTAATATTGGCCTCTGGGCTTCTGTGCCAGTCCTGAGCGTGCCATCTGTGCCAGTCCTGAGCGTCCCATCTCTCTCACAAATAGTGGGCCATAGAAAGCCTATTTTTTTTTTGGGGGGGGTTTTAGAAATTCTCCCTGGAAAAAAAAAGGGAGATTAATATTGCCCTTTGGGCTTGTGTGCCAGTACTAAGCGTTCCATCTCTCTCTCTCTCTCTTAGTCAGTGGGCCATAGAACGCCTATTTTTGGTTTTATTTGTTTTCTAAATTCTCCCTGAAAAAATCATTTTATTTTATTTGGTTTCTAAATTCTTCCTGATAAAATCATATTTTTTTTATTATTTTTTTTTCTAAAGTCTCCCTGAAAAAAAAAAAAAAAAAAAAAAAACAGTGGGAGATTAATATTGGCCTTTCTGCTTGTGTGCCAGTCTTGACTCCTGGGTGTGCCATCTCTCTCTCTCTCTCTCTCTCTCTCTCTCCAATTGTGGTCCATAGAAAGCCTATATTTTTTTTCCTTGATTTGGGTTCCAAAATCTACCAGAGAAAATAACTCCATCAATCATTGGTAGAAAAATATTGGCCTCTGGGCTTGTGTGCCACTCCTGATTCCTGTGTGCGTCATCTCTCAGTCAGTGGGCCATAGAACGCCTATTTTCGGTTTTATTTGTTTTCTAAATTCTCCCTGAAAAAATCATTTTATTTTATTTGGTTTCTAAATTCTTCCTGATAAAATCATATTTTTTTTATTTTTTTTTTTTCTAAAGTCTCCCTGAAAAAAAAAAAAAAAAAAAAAAAACAGTGGGAGATTAATATTGGCCTTTCTGCTTGTGTGCCAGTCTTGACTCCTGGGTGTGCCATCTCTCTCTCTCTCTCTCTCTCTCTCTCTCTCCAATTGTGGTCCATAGAAAGCCTATATTTTTTTTCCTTGATTTGGGTTCCAAAATCTACCAGAGAAAATAACTCCATCAATCATTGGTAGAAAAATATTGGCCTCTGGGCTTGTGTGCCACTCCTGATTCCTGTGTGCGTCATCTCTCACTCAGTGGCCCATAGAAAGCATATAGTTTGTTACATTTGTTTTCTAAATTCTCCCTGCAAAAATCAATTTTTTTTTTTGGGGGGGTTTCTAAAGTGTTCCTGAAAAAAATAAAAATAAAAAACAAATAATAGTGTGACATTAATATTAACATTTGTGCTTCAGTGACAGTCCTGCGTGTGGGGCATCTCTCTAATTTGCAGCCACCAAAAAAAGAGTGTGTAACATTGTGCCTGATTTTCGCGGTGGTCTCACCAACCTGTAAAGGGGTAGCTAAATCATACTGAAGTTATAGCTCACCGTGTAAGTTGTGTGACTGCAACAAATAACGTTAGTTTGGTTACGTTTTTAAAACAATGAGGAAGTCTAGTGGAAGAGGTCGTGGCCGGGGGCGTTCATTGTCAGCTGGTAATGAGGGTAGTGGTAGTGGTGGAGCATCAGGTGGTCGTGGGGAAAAAAATATTGCACCTAAGTCTGGAGCTGTGGAGCCAGGTTCGTCGTCCGGCTACACAAGGCCTCGAACGCTCCCTTTTCTGGGATTAGGAAAACCGCTTTTAAAGCCGGAGCAGCAAGAGCAAGTTTTGGCTTATCTTGCTGACTCAGCCTCTAGCTCTTTTGCCTCCTCTCGTGAAACTGGTAAAAGTAAAAGCAGCGCGTCGTTAGTGGATGTTCACGGTCAGGGACAAGTCACTTCCTTGTCCTCTTCAGCAAAAACAACAACAGAGAAGAATGCAGCAGGCGACACAACGGGTTACTCCATGGAGCTCTTTACACATACCGTCCCTGGCTTAGAAAGTGAAGCAGTTAACAGTCCATGCCCATTACAAATTGAATCTGACATGGAGTGCACTGACGCACAGCCACAGCCAGACTACTATGCTGGTCCTTTGACTCAGACCACAACATTGCCCTCGCAGGGTGCTGATCAAGAATCAGACCCTGATGAGACTATGTTGCCCCATCACGAACGCTATACCACCGAACGACACGGTGACACAGACGAAGTTGCGCAGGAGGTACAAGAAGAGTTATTAGATGACCCAGTTCTTGACCCCGATTGGCAGCCATTGGGGGAACAGGGTGCAGGCGGCAGCAGTTCTGAAGCAGAGGAGGAGGAGGGGCCGCAGCAGGCATCAACATCGCCACAGGTTCCATCTGCCGGGCCCGTATCTTGCCCAAAACGCGTGGCAAAGCCAAAACCTGGTGGAGGACAGCGTGGCCATCCGGTTAAAGCTCAGTCTGCAATGCCTGAAAAGGTATCCGATGCTAGAAAGAGTGCAGTCTGGCATTTTTTTAAACAACATCCAATTGATCAGCGCAAAGTCATCTGTCAAAAATGTTCTACTTCCTTAAGCAGAGGTCAGAATCTGAAAAGTCTCAATACTAGTTGCATGCATAGACATTTAACCACCATGCATTTGAAAGCTTGGACTAACTACCAAACGTCCCTTAAGGTTGTTGCACCCTCGGCCAATGAAGCTAGTCATCAACGCAACATCCCTTCCGGCAGTGTAGGACCACCATTTAGCGCACCACCTGCTGTATCTGTGCAGGTATCTTTGCCAGGCCAAAGCAGTCAGGGTCAGGGAATCACCAGTTTCGTAGTAGGAAACACTGCATCTAGGGCACCGGCGGCAACAATACCATCTCCCACCGTCTCTCAGTCTGCCATGTCCACCGGCACCCCCGCTAGTTCCACGATCTCCATCTCTCCAGTCCAGCTCACCCTACATGAGACTATGGTTAGAAAAAGGAAGTACTTAGCCTCGCATCCGCGTACACAGGGTTTGAACGCCCACATAGCTAGACTAATCTCGTTAGAGATGATGCCCTACCGGTTAGTTGAAAGCGAAGCTTTCAAAGACCTGATGGACTACGCTGTACCACGCTACGAGCTACCCAGTCGACACTTTTTTTCCAGAAAAGCCATCCCAGCCCTCCACCAGCATGTTAAAGAGCGCATCGTCCATGCACTCAGGCAATCTGTGAGCACAAAGGTGCACCTGACAACAGATGCATGGACCAGTAGGCATGGCCAGGGACGTTACGTGTCCATCACGGCACACTGGGTAAATGTGGTGGATTCAGGGTCCACAGGGGACAGCAAGTTTGGGACAGTTCTGCCTAGCCCACGGTCTAGTAAACAGTTGTCTGTAGCCGTTCGCACCCCCTCCTCCTCCTCCTCCTCCTCGTCCTCCTGCAGAAGCAAGAGCTCGTCCACAGACCGCAGTCGCACAAACACTCCATCCGCACCTGCCACTGTTGCACACCAGGTCTCCCATTATGGGGCAGCTACTGGCATACGTCAGCAGGCTGTATTGGCTATGAAGTGTTTGGGCGACAATAGACACACCGCGGAAGTTCTGTCCGAGTTCTTGCAGCAAGAAACGCAGTCGTGGCTGGGCACTGTAGATCTTGAGGCAGGCAAGGTAGTGAGTGATAACGGAAGGAATTTCATGGCTGCCATCTCCCTTTCCCAACTGAAACACATTCCTTGCCTGGCTCACACCTTAAACCTGGTGGTGCAGTGCTTCCTGAAAAGTTATCCGGGGTTATCCGACCTGCTCCTCAAAGTGCGTGGACTTTGCGCACATATCCGCCGTTCGCCTGTACACTCCAGCCGTATGCAGACCTATCAGCGTTCTTTGAACCTTCCCCAGCATCGCCTAATCATAGACGTTGCAACAAGGTGGAACTCAACACTGCACATGCTTCAGAGACTGTGCGAACAGAGGCGGGCTGTTATGTTTTTGTGGGAGGATACACATACACGGGCAGGCAGTAGGATGGCAGACATGGAGTTGTCAGGTGTGCAGTGGTCGAAGATTCAAGACATGTGTCAAGTCCTTCAGTGTTTTGAGGAATGCACACGGCTGGTTAGTGCAGACAACGCCATAATAAGCATGAGCATCCCCCTAATGCGTCTGCTGATGCAAAGTTTGACGCACATAAAGGATCAGGCGTCTGCACCAGAGGAAGAGGAAAGCCTTGATGACAGTCAGCGATTGTCTGGTCAGGGCAGTGTACATGACGAGGTACCGGGCGAAGAGGAGGTGGAGGATGAGGAGGATGATGGGGATGAGTATATTTTTAATGAGGAAGCTTTCCCGGGGGCACGGGAAATTGGTGGCGTGGCAAGGCCGGGTTCTGGTTTTTTGAGGGACACAAGTGACGTAGATTTGCCTGCAACTGCCCCTCAACCAAGCACAACCGCAGATTTGACAATGGGAACTTTGGCCCACATGGCGGATTATGCCTTGCGTATCCTCAAAAGGGACACACGCATTACAAAAATGATGAACGATGACGATTACTGGTTGGCCTGCCTCCTTGATCCTCGCTATAAAGGCAAATTGCAAAATATTATGCCACATGAGAACTTGGAACTAATATTAGCAACAAAACAATCAACTCTTGTTGACCGTTTGCTTCTGGCATTCCCTGCACACAGCGCCCGTGATCGTTCTCACACGAGCTCCAGGGGCCAGCAGACCAGAGGTGTTAGAGGGGCAGAAATCAGAAGTGGCGTTGGCCAGAGGGGTTTTCTGACCAGGTTGTGGAGTGATTTTTCTATGACCGCAGACAGGACAGGTACTGCAGCATCAATTCAAAGTGACAGGAGACAACATTTGTCCAGTATGGTTACAAGCTATTTTTCATCCCTTATCGACGTTCTCCCTCAACCGTCATTCCCATTTGATTACTGGGCATCCAAATTAGACACCTGGCCAGAATTGGCAGAATATGCATTGCAGGAGCTTGCTTGCCCGGCAGCTAGTGTCCTATCAGAAAGAGTATTCAGTGCTGCAGGTTCAATACTAACAGAAAAAAGGACTCGTCTGGCTACCCAAAATGTAGATGATCTAACCTTCATTAAAATGAACCACAACTGGATTTCAAAATCTTTTGCCCCACCCTGCCCGGCTGACACCTAGCTTTCCTATGAAAAGGTCTTGCCTGTGGACTATTCTGAATGACTTTTCCAATCTCGTAATTTTCTTCACCTGATTGTCCAGCATACGACATGTTTCCACCTCACGAAATGGCCAAACTCCCCACACGGGGTCGTGCTATCGCCACTTTGCGCTTGGACCCTTGAGAGTGCTGTTTGTCTGAAGAGGTGGGTGTGGCCGCTTTTGGTCGACAGCACTGCCACTGGGTCCCTCATAGTACAATAAAGTGTCTCTGGCGGTGGTGGTGCGCACCCAACGTCAGACTCACCGTTGTAATATGAGGGGCCCTGTGCCTGTACCGCCGGCCACAAGCCAGTTCCCCCCCCCCAGCTCAAACAGTGCTCTACCACTAGCAAAATTATCTCTCACAGCTTCACCAATGTGTAGTCTAGGCGCTGACATCCTTCAATGCCTGGCACTGACAATACCATTGTTTTGACATTTTTGTTATGTTAGGCCTTCGAAGCCTGTCTGCGGTCACTCCTTCCACTAGACTTCCACTGACCAGACCACTGCTGCCCGTGTACCCCTGGAACCAATTTAAAATTGCCTACAGCCATGTGTTAATATTTTAGGCCTTCGATGCCTGTCTGTGGTCACTCCTTCCACTAGGCCTCCACTGACCACACCACTGCTGCCCGTGTACCCCTGGAACCAATTTAAAATTGCCTACAGCCATGTGTGATTATTTTAGGCCTTCGATGCCTGTCTGCGGTCACTCCTTCCACTAGGCCTCCACTGACCACACCACTGCTGCCCGTGTAACCCTGGAACCAATTTAAAATTGCCTACAGCCAGCCCAATTTTTTTATTTTAGGCCTTCGATGCCTGTCTGCGGTCCATTCTTTCAACTACTACTACACTGACCAGGGCACTGCTGCCCAAGTACCCCTGGAACCAATTTAAAATTGCCTACAGCCATGTGTTAATATTTTAGGCCTTCGATGCCTGTCTGTGGTCACTCCTTCCACTAGGCCTCCACTGACCACACCACTGCTGCCCGTGTACCCCTGGAACCAATTTAAAATTGCCTACAGCCATGTGTGATTATTTTAGGCCTTCGATGCCTGTCTGCGGTCACTCCTTCCACTAGGCCTCCACTGACCACACCACTGCTGCCCGTGTACCCCTGGAACCAATTTAAAATTGCCTACAGCCAGCCCAATTTTTTTATTTTAGGCCTTCGATGCCTGTCTGCGGTCCATTCTTTCAACTACTACTACACTGACCAGGGCACTGCTGCCCAAGTACCCCTGGAACCAATTTAAAATTGCCTACAGCCATGTGTTAATATTTTAGGCCTTCGATGCCTGTCTGTGGTCACTCCTTCCACTAGGCCTCCACTGACCACACCACTGCTGCCCGTGTACCCCTGGAACCAATTTAAAATTGCCTACAGCCATGTGTGATTATTTTAGGCCTTCGATGCCTGTCTGCGGTCACTCCTTCCACTAGGCCTCCACTGACCACACCACTGCTGCCCGTGTAACCCTGGAACCAATTTAAAATTGCCTACAGCCATGTGTTATTATTTTAGGCCTTCGATGCCTGTCTGCGGTCACTCCTTCCACTAGGCCTCCACTGACCACACCACTGCTGCCCGTGTACCCCTGGAACCAATTTAAAATTGCCTACAGCCAGCCCAATTTTTTTATTTTAGGCCTTCGATGCCTGTCTGCGGTCCATTCTTTCAACTACTACTACACTGACCAGGGCACTGCTGCCCAAGTACCCCTGGAACCAATTTAAAATTGCCTACAGCCATGTGTTAATATTTTAGGCCTTCGATGCCTGTCTGTGGTCACTCCTTCCACTAGGCCTCCACTGACCACACCACTGCTGCCCGTGTACCCCTGGAACCAATTTAAAATTGCCTACAGCCATGTGTGATTATTTTAGGCCTTCGATGCCTGTCTGCGGTCACTCCTTCCACTAGGCCTCCACTGACCACACCACTGCTGCCCGTGTACCCCTGGAACCAATTTAAAATTGCCTACAGCCAGCCCAATTTTTTTATTTTAGGCCTTCGATGCCTGTCTGCGGTCCATTCTTTCAACTACTACTACACTGACCAGGGCACTGCTGCCCAAGTACCCCTGGAACCAATTTAAAATTGCCTACAGCCATGTGTTAATATTTTAGGCCTTCGATGCCTGTCTGTGGTCACTCCTTCCACTAGGCCTCCACTGACCACACCACTGCTGCCCGTGTACCCCTGGAACCAATTTAAAATTGCCTACAGCCATGTGTGATTATTTTAGGCCTTCGATGCCTGTCTGCGGTCACTCCTTCCACTAGGCCTCCACTGACCACACCACTGCTGCCCGTGTACCCCTGGAACCAATTTAAAATTGCCTACAGCCAGCCCAATTTTTTTATTTTAGGCCTTCGATGCCTGTCTGCGGTCCATTCTTTCAACTACTACTACACTGACCAGGGCACTGCTGCCCAAGTACCCCTGGAACCAATTTAAAATTGCCTACAGCCATGTGTTAATATTTTAGGCCTTCGATGCCTGTCTGTGGTCACTCCTTCCACTAGGCCTCCACTGACCACACCACTGCTGCCCGTGTACCCCTGGAACCAATTTAAAATTGCCTACAGCCATGTGTGATTATTTTAGGCCTTCGATGCCTGTCTGCGGTCACTCCTTCCACTAGGCCTCCACTGACCACACCACTGCTGCCCGTATACCCCTGGAACCAATTTAAAATTGCCTACAGCCAGCCCAATTTTTTTATTTTAGGCCTTCGATGCCTGTCTGCGGTCCATTCTTTCAACTACTACTACACTGACCAGGGCACTGCTGCCCAAGTACCCCTGGAACCAATTTAAAATTGCCTACAGCCATGTGTTAATATTTTAGGCCTTCGATGCCTGTCTGTGGTCACTCCTTCCACTAGGCCTCCACTGACCACACCACTGCTGCCCGTGTACCCCTGGAACCAATTTAAAATTGCCTACAGCCATGTGTGATTATTTTAGGCCTTCGATGCCTGTCTGCGGTCACTCCTTCCACTAGGCCTCCACTGACCACACCACTGCTGCCCGTGTAACCCTGGAACCAATTTAAAATTGCCTACAGCCATGTGTTATTATTTTAGGCCTTCGATGCCTGTCTGCGGTCACTCCTTCCACTAGGCCTCCACTGACCACACCACTGCTGCCCGTGTACCCCTGGAACCAATTTAAAATTGCCTACAGCCAGCCCAATTTTTTTATTTTAGGCCTTCGATGCCTGTCTGCGGTCCATTCTTTCAACTACTACTACACTGACCAGGGCACTGCTGCCCAAGTACCCCTGGAACCAATTTAAAATTGCCTACAGCCATGTGTTAATATTTTAGGCCTTCGATGCCTGTCTGTGGTCACTCCTTCCACTAGGCCTCCACTGACCACACCACTGCTGCCCGTGTACCCCTGGAACCAATTTAAAATTGCCTACAGCCATGTGTGATTATTTTAGGCCTTCGATGCCTGTCTGCGGTCACTCCTTCCACTAGGCCTCCACTGACCTGTCTACTGCGGCCCGTGTACCCCTTGAACCAACCTAATAAAATATTTAAAAAATTAATTTGATTATAAAAAATAAGATCGTGTTGAGATCTCAAATGCAGACATTTTAACAATCAAAACAAACACACAACAAATATCTGGAACTGTACTGCAAAGGTCCAACAGCTACAATTTCTTTCTCCTGCAAGAAGTTAACTGAAAGTTTTTTGGAGTTGTTAACACAGATATGGCATCCACCGAGTGTTGTCCTGTCGCGTCTCCTTTAAATTATTTCCAATAAGATGTTAAACTATTAATTTAATAAAATCAATAATTAAAAAAATAATTGAGTAAGTCAAAAGCACATTGCAAATAAACATTAATTACAAATCAAGAAGCATGGCGCGTCCGAGGGTGAGTAGATACCGAATAAGAATATAATCACCCTCGGGCGCGCAATGCTTATTTACAACAGCCTTCCTTCCTAAGAATCAGCCCTTCCGTGGTGTAGAGAGAGGTTGTTGTTACACTCCAAGGTGTTCCCCAGGTTGCCTTTCCTGAGCTTCGATCTTCCGGCTCTCGTTTAGTAGCTGTTGGAAACTACGCTGCATTAGGCCTACTAATTGTGTATGGGTGAAACAGTGGCGCATCTGCGGTCCCTCCTTCCACTAGGCCTCCACTGACCTGTCTACTGCGGCCCGTGTACCCCTTGAACCAACCTAATAAAATATTTAAAAAATTAATTTGATTATAAAAAATAAGATCGTGTTGAGATCTCAAATGCAGACATTTTAACAATCAAAACAAACACACAACAAATATCTGGAACTGTACTACAAAGGTCCAACAGCTACAATTTCTTTCTCCTGCAAGAAGTTAACTGAAAGTTTTTTGGAGTTGTTAACACAGATATGGCATCCACCGAGTGTTGTCCTGTCGCGTCTCCTTTAAATTATTTCCAATAAGATGTTAAACTATTAATTTAATAAAATCAATAATTAAAAAAATAATTGAGTAAGTCAAAAGCACATTGCAAATAAACATTAATTACAAATCAAGAAGCATGGCGCGTCCGAGGGTGAGTAGATACCGAATAAGAATATAATCACCCTCGGACGCGCAATGCTTATTTACAACAGCCTTCCTTCCTAAGAATCAGCCCTTCCGTGGTGTAGAGAGAGGTTGTTGTTACACTCCAAGGTGTTCCCCAGGTTGCCTTTCCTGAGCTTCGATCTTCCGGCTCTCGTTTAGTAGCTGTTGGAAACTACGCTGCATTAGGCCTACTAATTGTGTATGGGTGAAACAGTGGCGCATCTGCGGTCCCTCCTTCCACTAGGCCTCCACTGACCTGTCTACTGCGGCCCGTGTACCCCTTGAACCAACCTAATAAAATATTTAAAAAATTAATTTGATTATAAAAAATAAGATCGTGTTGAGATCTCAAATGCAGACATTTTAACAATCAAAACAAACACACAACAAATATCTGGAACTGTACTACAAAGGTCCAACAGCTACAATTTCTTTCTCCTGCAAGAAGTTAACTGAAAGTTTTTTGGAGTTGTTAACACAGATATGGCATCCACCGAGTGTTGTCCTGTCGCGTCTCCTTTAAATTATTTCCAATAAGATGTTAAACTATTAATTTAATAAAATCAATAATTAAAAAAATAATTGAGTAAGTCAAAAGCACATTGCAAATAAACATTAATTACAAATCAAGAAGCATGGCGCGTCCGAGGGTGAGTAGATACCGAATAAGAATATAATCACCCTCGGACGCGCAATGCTTATTTACAACAGCCTTCCTTCCTAAGAATCAGCCCTTCCGTGGTGTAGAGAGAGGTTGTTGTTACACTCCAAGGTGTTCCCCAGGTTGCCTTTCCTGAGCTTCGATCTTCATGCTCTCGTTTAGTAGGTGTCGGAAAGTAGGCTGCATTAGGCCTAAAAAATGGGGAATGGGGTGGAGAGAGATGGTGTGTTACACTCCAAGGTGTTCTCCAGGTTTCCTCGCCATTGCTTCGATCTTCCGACTCTCGTTTAGTAGTTGTAGAAAACTACACTGCATTAGGCCTACAAAATGGGTATCGGGTGGAGAGAGATGGTGTGTTACACTCCAAGGTGTTCCCCAGGTTTCCTTGCCATTGCTTCGGTCTTCCGACTCTCGTTTAGTAGTTGTAGAAAAGTACACAGCATTAGGCCTACAAAATGGGTATGGGGTGGAGAGAGATGGTGTGTTACACTCCAAGGTGTTCCCCAGGTTGCCTTTCCTGAGCTTCTATCTTCAGGCTCTCATTAAATTGTGGTTAAATGGAACAACTGCATTTGGCGTACTAGTTGGTTTGGGGCCTACTATCGGTGTCTGCCACTCCTTGCTGTTCTCCTGGTTTCCTGTCCTGAAATTCCATTTTCAGCCTCTCGTTAAGTAGTTGTTAATGTTAGACTGCATTTGGCCTACTAGTTGGGTTGGGGCCTACTATCGGTGTCTGCCACTCCTTGCTGTTCTCCTCCACTGAACAAAGCTGTGCCGCCTGTTTACTACGGTTGCCAATTTTGAACTGCATTTCGACTACTTACTGATTTGGCCCTACTCTCTGTGTCAGCCTCTCATTCCAGTTGTCCTCCACTGCAATGCCCCCTGGTTATTCCTGTGTTACCAATTTTGAACTGCATTTAGCCCACTTTATTCTTTGGGCCTATATCTGTGTTTCCACTTCATCGTGCCCATTGCCCAGCCAGTGATAGATGAGTCTGCTGGTACATTGACCCATAACGCAACATTCCCCGTGCACGCTACACAACAACATTGTGACCCTGCTGAAAGTCAGGTTGCTCTTCCCGCATACCATACCACCTTACACGGGGACAAAGAGGAAGGTGCAGATGAAAGTGCAGGTTCCTTCATCAGGTGGGGGGAGGAATACTAGTTGGCGACGTCACTGGCACAGGGCCTCTCATAGTACGCAAAAGTGTTGCTGCCGGTGGGAGGCGCCCCCGCCGTGCAAACACACCGCTGTACTTTGAGGGGCCCTGTGCCAGTGCCAATGCCAACGAGTGGGCCCCCCCTGCTTGCTCAGGATCACAGCACTTGCAAAGTTGAAATACTTACCTCTCCCTGCTCCACTGCCGTGACGTGGTCCAGATTTACTGGGCCCACTAATTACTTGAACCAGCCCTACCCCCCACAACTTTAGCCAAATGACCCCCAATTTCAAATGCCTTCCAATTATTTTAAGGTAAATTACGCTTGACAAGCTTCATTAAGAAGAATGGATGGTTTTGACATTAAAATGGGCACTCTAGGTGTTTTCCTGGCCCCCACTCACTGCCGACTATGCTGCCCCATTGACTTGCATTGGGTTTCGTGTTTCGGTCGATCCCGACTTTACGTCATAATCGGCCGATTTCACTCGACCCGACTTTGGACATAGTCGGGTTTCGCAAAACCCGGCTCGACTCTAAAAAGGTCAAGGTCGCTCAACTCTACTCGGGACTTTATTAAATGTAAAGTGGGCACTTATTGTTATAGGGGAACTCAGGTTACTGTGGATATCAAAGGGGCACACAAGGCATTATTACTTTCTTGGGGCAAAATATGGGCACTGTTTTCTAGGGCACTTGCACCCAGCATTACTATATTATAGAGGGGTGCTTTAGAATTTTGAGGGCACAGAGAACCACACCGCAGGTGCAGTAATAGGGGCACATATGGCAGCAGCGGCTCAGTATTGGGGAATCAGGTGCAGTAATAGGGACACATACGGCAGCAGTGGTCAGTATTGGGGTATCAGGTGCAGTAATAGGGACACATACAGCAGCAGCAGCTCAGTATTGGGATATCAGAAGGATGAGGAGTTTGTGAAGGTTTGGAATAGATGGTGATGGCTGGAATATGAGACGTGAAATGTGTCTTTGTTGTATTCTCTGCAGACGAGTCCTGGCTGGAAGAAGTTGTCATGTCGGTCTGGGCCAGATGAACGATTCCATCAGAAAGAACGTCAGCGGTAAGACATTATCTGTAACTGTGCAGTGATCTGTTATATGTTCTGTAGGGCTGGTATCTACCACTGACCATATGGCGGTAATATCCATATTGGTCTTTATATAGTGATTATCTTCAGCAACAGCACGGTCATCTGCTGAGGTTCTCCTCCAGTATTAGGGCGCGTCACCGAGTTGTAATCAAGGTTACCTGGTTAGGGGCCTACTCAGAAGCTTCGCCCCCCCTGGACCAAAACCCTAGCTATGCCTCTGGCCATTGCCCATGGTTGCTCTTCCAGGTGTCAGTGGTGAAATGTACCCTGGCAGACATAGATTTTTTCAGGGAATGGGTGATGTTCTCTTCAACATGCTGGTGTGGTGCATGCACAGCTTTCTTAGGCCGGCGTCACACACAGCGTAAAACAATACGGTCTGTATATTACGGCCGTAATACGCTGAAAAGTCCCGAAAATAGTGGTCGGTAGCTCCTCCGTAGGCAGGGTGTGTCAGCGTTTTTTGCGCATGGCATCCTCCGTATGTAATCAGTATGGTATCCGTACTGCGTGGTTTTCTCGCAGGCTTGCAAAACCAACATACCGCTATAGAAGTGATCCATGTGTCCCCCCAAAAAAATATATATATATATACTGTCTATATATATTTATATATATATATGTTAGTAGACACATATATGTATATATATTAATATTTCTTCCAGCGCGAGATAGCTTGAAAGCCGGTAATTCAATTACCGGCTTTTTCTTTCTCCTTCCTAAACCCGACATGATTTGAGACATGGTTTACATACAGTAAACCATGTCTTCTCTCCATTTTTTTTGCAGATTCCACACTACTAATGTCAATAGTGTGTATCTGCAAAATTTGGCCGTTCTATCTACTAAATTAAAGGGTTAAATGGCGGAAAAAATTGGCGTGGGCTCCCGCACAATTTTCCCCGCCAGAGTAGTAAAGCCAGTGACTGAGGGCAGATATTAATAGCCTGGAGAGGGTCCATGGTTATTGGCCCCCCCCTGGCTAAAAACACCTGTCCCCAGCCACCCCAGAAAAGGCACATCTGGAAGATGCGCCTATTCTGGCACTTGGCCACTCTCTTCCCATTCCCGTGTAGCGGTGGGATATGGGGTAATGAAGGGTTAATGCCACCTTGCTATTGTAAGGTGACATTAAGCCAAATTAATAATGGAGAGGCGTCAATTATGACACCTATCCATTATTAATCCAATACTAGTAAAGGGTTAAATAAAACACAAACACATTATTAAAAATTAATTTAATGAAATAAAAACAATGGTTGTTGGAGTATTTTATTCTACGCCCAATCCAGTCACTGAAGACCCTCGTTCTGTAAGAAAAAAAAACATAATAAACCAACAATATCCTTACCCTCCGCAGATCTGTAACGTCCAACGATGTAAATCCATCTGAAGGGGTTAAAATATTTTGCAGCCACGAGCTTTGCTAATGCAATGATGCTCATGGCTGCAAAAACCCCGGAAAATGAAGGTAAAGTAGGTCAATGACCTATATTTACCTTCATTTGCGGTGAGGCGCCCTCTGCTGGATGTTTCTAGAGCGTGGGAACTTTCCTAGAAAGCTCCCAGGCTCGAGTTCATATGAGGACAACCAGCAGAGGGCGCCCTCTTATGAACTCGAGCCTGGGAGCTTTCTAGGAAAGTTCCCACGATCTAGAAACATCCAGCAGAGGGCGCCTCACCGCAAATGAAGGTAAATATAGGTCATTGACCTACTTTACCTTCATTTTCTGGGGTTTTTGCAGCCATGAGCATCATTGCATTAGCAAAGCTCGTGGATGCAAATTATTTTAACCCCTTCAGATGGATTTACATCGTTGGACGTTACAGATCTGCGGAGGGTAATGATATTGTTGGTTTATTATGTTTTTTTTGTTACAGAACGAGGGTCTTCAGTGACTGGATTGGGCGTAGAATAAAATACTCCAACAACCATTGTTTTTATTTCATTAAAATAATTTTAAATAATGTGTTTGTGTTTTATTTAACCCTTTACTACAATTGGATTAATAATGGATAGGTGTCATAATTGACGCCTCTCCATTATTAATTTGGCTTAATGTCACCTTATAATAGCAAGGTGGCATTAACCCTTCATTACCCCATATCCCACCGCTACACGGGAATGGGAAGAGAGTGGCCAAGTGCCAGAATAGGCGCATCTTCCAGATGTGCCTTTTCTGGGGTGGCTGGGGGCAGATGTTTTTAGCCAGGGTAGGGCCAATAACCATGGACCCTCTCCA